>NC_022021.1:26621266-26704863 GCF_000317375.1 Microtus ochrogaster | reverse complement strand
TATGGGGAAAAATAAACATCTAGACCCCCTTCCTTTCTCTCTTGACAACAGTGTGAGACCACCTGTTGCATGTTCATTCTACATTCCAACACAATTTACTGGATATAGATTAGGTAATACTTCCGGTTTGCTTGTGCATGAAATGAATTAGAAACAATGTAGCAACTTCCATCTTCTTAGCTTGCCCCTTGCCTGTCTCTGGTCCCTTGTAAGGTCACTGACGAGCTTGTGCTGCCCACAAAGGAGCCTTTTCCTCCTACGCTGTTCCACCACCACTGCCACCTGAAGCCTCGCTCGCACCAATGTGCTGGGTTTTAGAAGTGAGCTCTTTTTTCCTATGCTGTTCCACCACCACCAACTGAAGCCTTGCTCGCACCGATGTGCTGGGTTATAGAAGTTCTCTATTTCTGAAACATAGGGTAGTTTCTCTTCCTCCGTTATTTTCCATAGATTATGATTCTAAAAACAATAATAGAATCATTCAAGTGGAAAATTTGCCAGATAGCTTAAAATAAAGACAAACATGTTTAGAAAAATAATAAACAAGAATAATGTGGGATAGAACAGAAAAGGTAAAATTTTCAGAGAGCAGACTAAGGAGAGAAATATAAGGATGTTATTTGATTGTAGGTAATAAAAGACTAATAAGCTGTGCAAGGTGGAACAGGCCTGATATCCCAGCATTCAGGAGGCAGAGGCTGGTGGATATCTGTGAGTTTGAGGGCAGCTTATTCTATATAGTGATTTTCAGCCCAGTCATGGCTACACAGTGATCCCTTGTTTCAAAACAAGATGGGGGGATTAATAAAGGTACATGTGAAATTCTGGAAAAGGGGGAAAGAAAATGTCGATTTTCATTGAGATTTGTGGATAAGGATTAATGGATAAGAATATGCTACCTACAGTAACTGTAAACAAGCATCCTTTGATTCCTAAAGTGCAGAAAGTCCTATGCAGAACTTTGTATAAAGTAATAGCAGCAATAAATAGTGGTCATAAGAATGGTTGCTGGCATTAACACGCAAGATGAAATGAGTACAATCCAGTCCTTTCTTAATGTTATGAATGAAATGTTCTTAAGGAAACGAATATTCCAGGAAGCTTGTTGATAAGAGGAAGAAGAGATAAATTAAATTTACACTAGTAAATGTGCCAGATGCCTAAGTAATCAATAAGGTAATAATAGTTCATAAGTTCAGACCAACACGGAACAAAGAGAAATTCAAGAAATCAATTTATCTATTCATAAAGAAGGTGGGCAAGGTGAGGGAATTAAAAAGAAACTTGAAAAGGGCAACTAAACAGAAATATAATTTATTTAAATAATTATTTATTAAAATATATTTATCAAAAATATAATATAACTAAACAAATACAATTTAAAAGCACCAAAAAGACAAAGAGAGTTTTTCTGAAAAGTAATGCTAGAGTCCATATGTAGGAATAAGAAATGGATTTAATATGTCAGTTGTATGTGCTATTATGCAGGTGCAGCTTGACAAGAAAGGTACTCACATCAGATCAAAGAGGACACTGTAGAAAAGAGAAAATGTGAGCTGACGTCCTGACCATACATGGGAGCTTGCCAAACTCAGGAAAAAAGATAAAAATGGTTCAGAAACAAAAGCAGGCATCTGGAAAGAAAGGAAAGATCCATAACTTTTTTAACCTTTTCCTTCCAATCCATAAAAGACTCAAAAATCAGAATGAAAGATGGACAAATATTCAAGTAACATTTTTCAATTGCATTTGTGCAATGTTTGCTGTTCTGGACCTTCTTTTCGTAATTACTCTTCAAAGTAGAAGGCATTCATTACTTAACACACAGCACCCACAACCAAGGGCACCAGATTTGTGATGTGGAAATGCTGTGATAGACTTCACATCAGAGAGCTCAGCTGCTGGAGTACAGAACCTCATAGACATCTTGGAGAGCTGCATCCTCACATGGTCTCCTTCCTGCGTTCATCCGAAGAGACACCTGGCTTTCCCTCCTGTGAGATGAGGGCTTCTTCTTTGACCTCATTTAACTCTCTCCCTTCCTGAAATCCCTATTTCCAAATACTGTCCCACTGGAGGGTAAGTTTTAGCTTACAAATTTTGAAGGGTAGAATCAAGTCTATAAAAATCTCATAACAAGGTTTGTATAAGCAAGGTATGCAAAAGAAATGTAATGAACTCCCCGCCGTTCCCGCCATCCTTTCCGGTTTTATAGGTTAGGAAGTTTTTCCGTCGTGGTTGTATTAGTGAGTTGTGATGAGATTTTGTTTGATTCTTCTTTGCCCTTTCTGTTTGCTCATTTCAAATGCTGTTTACAGCAAAAGGAGTTCACATTAAAACCCAAATCCCCTTTCTTTTGCTTTAAATTGCATTGTTAATCTCCTGTGTAACAGAGTTACTAGATTAGAACACTAAAAACTGCAAGAATGTGCAACTTGAAATATAGTTTTGCAACACACTTTATAAAAGCAAAGACTTACTTTGGATAAAACCAATCTGGAAAAAAAAATATACTCAGCAATATCTTTCCCTGGTTTGATACAAATGTATTCAGAACAATAAGCCATAACCCAGGTATCAAATTTAACACCCGTTTTCCTTTATAGGGAGAACATAACATCATTTAATAATTAAATTCCTGTGTGGTATTTGTAAAAGAAAATGCATGTGTCATTTTAAAAATCAATAAGTATTTTCACTCAAGCCAATCAAAAAACATACCTTAATGATTAGCTAGCTTCCTGGAATAATTATATTATTTATCAGTATGTGCCAATTGACTTTTGGCAGATATTCTATGCTTGCATAAGAATGAAGTAAGATGTTGAACAATGAAAACATACTATGTCCTTGTTCAACTGAGAGCTTATATTCAGCTTCCAAGGGAAAGGAGTTGAAACGCGCAATGTAACTCTATGCAATCCCAGTGGGCCTGAGTTAGTGTTTACGTGTACAAGCAAGAGAGGCAAGAATCTCAACCCTCCTGTTTAGCAGTCCTTTCATGCTTTTCCCTGCACACAGTATCTTGCCAACTCTGCATTTATGTATTCTTTAAGAAAATGCACTCTTAGACATTAACCTTGTTTCATGTTTTTGTTAGAATCCATGAACCTGATAGAATGAGAATGCGTGACGTATGTGATGTGACCTGTCATTCATGTGAGAACTGGGAGATGCTTGTTTTTGGGGGAGGCGGTGGGAGACAGAGCTGTACTTCAATAGTCTTTAAACTTTTTGTTTGACTTTTTCTTATTTATGGTAAAAGGGTGAAGTCCGACAGCACTTGCCCACTGTGGTGGAGAAGGCCTGGCAGCAGGAGCGTGCTCACCCCTTTGTGTGTAAGGAAGCACAGTGGGCCATTGTTAACGCTTCAATTGCTTTCCTTCTGCCTTTTTTATTCAGCCCTGAATTCTAGACTACGAAATGGTGTCACCCAAATTTTTGGCATTCTTTTTTTTTTCTTCATTTCTCCTTGGGAACGCTCTCACCCTGGACCTTACTCATGGCCGAATTATTTCTTAATCCAGTGAAGTTGACAAACACAGCCACCACATGTACACACATGTCTATGTAAATTTAGAAAAATGATATACTGAACACACAATCCTACCCAAATCATGATATCTAATTCTAAAATTGAAGCCAGATACTCTAATTTTACAATTAAAAAATAGCATACCCATAGTCAGCGTTTCTGTTCAACCATTGCTTTTCTGGGTGATTTTAATTTTTTTAAATCTTAAATTTCTGTTTCTGTTGCTACCTTTAACTCCCAGACTCAAATAATCATATCTCTATCAAACACATTTTAAAAAATATAACCACTCCTACACAAAGAAAATATTCCAGGAATGTTAATTGAATGATGGGTGACAGAAAGCTATATCAAGCATCGTGCACTGGGAAAAAAATATTGAAATCAAGATTAATGTACTGTGTGAAAACCAATGGGAGCCACGGTGTGATTTAGGTTTATTTATACTGCAATGGGATATAAAATAATTAAAACAAGCCAGCATTTATCCAGCTCAAAGAAAAAAAAAGGTTAAAATTTTTGCACTGCAAAGTTTTTAGGAAGTAAAATAAATATTTAGTTGAAAAAAATCTGTTTTATCTAAAGGTAGAAATTTTATGGTATTGTGTACAGTTCCATTTTTCAGGATGTCTACACTGAATGGGAAAAGAATTGTCATAGGCCTTTCCTCCAAGGTGTCTTTTATTTTTTTATTTATTTATTTTTTGAGACAGGGTTTCTCTGTAGCTTTGGAGCCAATCCTGGAACTAGCTCTTGTAGACCAGGCTGCTCTTGAACTCACAGAGATCCACCTGCTTCTGCCCCTCGAGTGCTGGGATTAAAGGCGTGCACCACTGCTACCTGACCAAAGTGTCTTCTTAATCATGATTCAATTAGTTCTGCCTGCTCTTTGAAGTGCTGCCTGTTGAACTCTGCCTGCCTTGGTATTTCTTTACTCAGGTCCCATGATCAGACACACATCTGTGTCTGCTTGAGTCTCTCTGTGTTCCCTCAGTCCTGTCACATGCCATTTCATGCTGACCCAAATCCTCTCAAAGCCAGCTTCTCCTCCATGTTTTGGCCATCACTCTTCACACATTGTGAACACAGGACTGGACTTTTGCATCAACTCCTTTCCCCGAGTGCCTTCTATATTCCAGACTTCTCCCTTTGTTTCTTTTAGTGCTTCAAACCCAGCTTTCTGAAATGTCCTCTCTGCTTACCCCTACTCTGTCTGTTCTTCCCATCCTTATTCTACAAGGCATTTGATTATGACAACATTAACTAATTATATAACCCATACATGGAGTTCTATGGGTTCTAAGTTTGGTAAAAACAATAATTGCTACATCGTCTGTCCACTTCATACCAGTTCCAAGTTGCTGTTTAATTCTAACTACTCATGTTTGAGTATTTTTGGTGAATTGAGTGATGTAACTAGTTAGAGCAATCAAACTTCTCATAAAATCAGTTTGCTGAAAAATACATTTAATATTTTGGCGATAATTTATTCAATCTTTCAATTGGGTTATCTACTGACTTTTGCTAGAAGCGAACAGAACTGTAAATTCTACCAAGTTTAAATGTACTCCTATCCAATAATTCAAATACCATGCACTGATAACACTCAGTCTTTGTGAGTTCTTACCAGCTTCTTCTGCCTCTGGCTCTCTCCCGCTTGTGTGACATTTCATATGCACATACAAAAAGAAAATTTTTTCTTGAAACTCAGACACTAATGTGTCCAAAGTCATGTGAGTACATCCCACGTCCTTCCTTGGCCAGCATCCTGTCTACTTTCTTACCATTTCTAGGCATGCTTCTTCTTGCCTTTGTCTATTCTGCTCGTGTTCCATATGCCCACCTAGTAATCTCTCTTTGGCTACAGAATAAGTCAGCTTTCTTGTTCGTCCACCTTAAAAAAAACACCTGCTGTGTCTCCTTTACTCCAATTGCACCATGAATTTGTTCCAAGCCCCGAGTTGCCATTGCGTAAGTTCCAAGGCTCTAAGCTTGGCACAGACTATCACACAAACAGGTTCTTTTCGTTTGTATTTCCTGACCTTGTGGTGCATTCTCCCGCAATTCGGACAAAGTTGTAAACTCCTCACCCTCTAGGCCCTTGCATCTGCCTATGCTATGCCTTCTCCAGTCATATCTCCACCTTTATTTCCATTTTCAACTGACCAAAGTTGCTTAGTTAACATTCATTACAAACAGAATAATGCCATTGTTTCCTTTTGTGTATGCTTTTCCTCTGCAACTTATCAGAGTTCTTCAGAAGTGAAGTAGTGTAAAGGGATAAATTTAAATCTACATTTGATAGTCTCAAGAGACCAGCCCACCCTCCTGTTCAAAGCTATGTCATTTCCCGTCCAGTCATACCCACGCTAATCCTCTCAAACCCTGCTCTTCCTCTCCTTCCAACCGCTGCTTAAGGCTTTGTTAACTCAAAAGAAATGAATCCAGTGAAAACATTTCTATTAGTTATCTGGCTTCTGATCCCTCATGCGTTAGGTGCCAACCTTCGATAAAGATCTTCAGAAACAAACCAGAGCCTACTCCTTTCATGAAACTTCCTTGAGAGAGACTCTATTGACTCCAAGCACGCCAGCAACTCTCCAGATTTTCTGGATCTTTCTCCAAAACATTCTTCTCCAGAAGTCAAGCTGGCTGAATATTCAGCTGCATGGAATCACAGGCTTGTCAAAGACCTGTTCCACATCTAGCTGTAATGTCTTCTTTTTACAGTTATGGAAATGATGGCCGGGCAGTGTTGGCTCACGTCAACATGCAGAAGTATTTTGGAAGGCAGAGGCAGGTGAACTCTATGACTCTGAGGCCAGCCTAACCTAACAGAGCTAGTTCCAGGACAGTTAGGCCTGTTACACAGAGAAACCCTGTCTCAAAATACCAGAAAAAAATGGAAATGATGCCCTCCAATTTACTGACAGACACAGTGCTAATTGATCATAAATATTTCTTCTGTTTGTATAGAAGGGTGTATGACCATGTATGTTCCTGGCTATACCACCCCCTCTCTCACACACACACCCCTACATTACATAGTATGCAGCATTTATATCCCACCCTACCCTAGGTTTCAGAAAGATGGAATCCATAGCCTTTCCTTGTTCATTCCTTCTTTTAAGAAACAAAAGAAACCCAATCAACTTAGTTTCTTCACTATAGGGAAAAGTATGGATTGACTGACTGAGGGGTTCACACTGGCTAGCTAAACTAGCTTAGTTCCCCCAAACTAGTGCTAAGGTATCTCTTCCCTAGTCCTGACCTTGTTTCTACTGGCATGGATCGAGCTCACTCACGTCACTGGCAGTCATATCCAGGGATTTGTGGTCAGAATGGAGTCAAGTGTGCTGCTTTCTCTCATGGTTTTACTCCACATTTCTCTCATGTTTTCCCGTGCTAGGGCTAGTGACTGGAAGTTTCATGAACAATTGAAACAGTGATCATGTCTGCTTACTGGAGAGATAGACAGTTCGGTAAGCTATGTCATTTTAGGATGCTGTGTATGACTAACCTTTTCCTTCCTTTAGGGCTTCCGTGAATGCTTCATGATCAATACTAACTTCTATAATTACTATAAAGAGAACAGAAGTCATCCTTTCCATCAAGAAGGGCACAGAGGATTGTGCTCCCCTCTTTGTGGTCCTTGCTGTTATGCACCCAGATTGCACACAGCCTGTACCTAGAGTGAGGGAAGCTGCTGGGTTCCCACCAGCTTCCCCACAAAGACTTGAGGCTTCCTTAACATTGGTTCACGGTATTTTTGAAAGGCAGCATCAGTGAAGCCCTGGTGGAATGGCACAGGGCTTTCACCTGAGCCTTAGTTTAAAGCACATAATGTTCACTACGAATCCAGTGTCAAAGAAGAACTCCAACTGGACAAAAGGCCTTGATGACTATATCTAGATTACCCCAGACTTCTTTTCTGAACTTGGTTTGCTAGATTTTTATTTGCTCTCCGTGTAAGAAATGAGCATAGACCAGATTTTGGTTTGATTTCTATTTTTTTACATTGTATGTTCAAGTTAATCATAATTATTGACTATAGATATGAGCACATAGCTTAATCTTGTGTTCTGATGAGAAGTGTTTATTTTACAAATGAATATTGATTCCCTGAATCATGATTGGAATACAAAGACATATTTATAAGGTTTACCTAGTTTCTTGATTAATTGTAGTGTGTAATTGTGGAATAGGGAGGATAATTTCCTTCCACTTTCATGAACTCAGGGGGTTCTCCACCAGCAGAGGGCACAATACACATACAGATTTGGGACTTAAAGATCTGCTTCTTCCCTGGGTCACCTCCAATCTAGTCATATGTAATCTGACCATCACTGAAGATGACACAGCTCAGACTCAATCAGATGACACAAAAATAAATGTGTGCTTTATTGTTTTTATTTATCATTTATAGCTAGAGATGAAAACTATACCGGTCCTTTAAGGGCATATACTCGTAATGGTGCAAATGGAGCCTTACTTATATTTTCAAGGGAGATAGATCCATGTTTTGTAGTATTATTAGCAATCATGTCAACAATGTTTAAAAGTTCAACTAATAATCAGACAAAATTATTTTCTATCATACATAAAATCCTCATAGATAAAGATATATAACATGAATGTAATCTACATGTTATAATTTTATATCATAGAAAATGTACCTTTTCAGAGTTCTCTTTGCTCTAAATGTACAAGACTTTCCATAAATCCTTCATACTCTCTCAATGGGAGTCTGATTTTGAAATTTGTAATTTATTTATTTGAGTCTAGAGATCCCTAGATTTCATAGGTGTACTACATGTGAAAAAAGATGTTATTTCCCTACATGCAACCCTTTATTTAAAATTTCCTGGCTGAATACTCACAAGATACAAAAAAATGTGTGTAAGTCTCTTATAAACCTCGGAGGGAAACAAAATTAGAATGTCACATTTCGGTTAAGTCCCATCATTTTTATGTTTCATATGCATACCCAGAGTGCATACCACCATATCTTACACTTACCCAGAAACAGAAAGGAAACAATTCCCCTTTCATACTTGGTGTTGGTCTGAGTACAAATGTCCCCTCACATTTATATGTGGACACACATATACACATAAAGAATGACAGACACTAAGCCATGATCATCAAAATTTCTATGAAATCAAATAAATTATATAGTTGGGGAGATAACTCAGTCATCAAGGAGCTTGCCATGCAAGCAGGAAGCCCCGTGGTTGGGTCTCCACCATCCATATTGAGATATCATCTTACACCTGTCAGAATGGCTAAAATAAGAAACTCCAATGATAGCCTTTGCTGGAGAGGTTGTGGAGGAAGGGGTTCCCTCATCCATTGCTGGTGGGAATGCAATCTTGTGCAACCACTTTGGAAATCAGTGTTTCGGTTTCTCAGGAAATTCGGGATCAACCTACCCCTGGACCCAGCAATACCACTCCTGGGAATATACCCAAGAGATGCCCTATCAAACGACAAGAGCATTTGTTCGACTATGTTCATAGCAGTATTATTTGTAATAGCCAGAACCTGGAAACAACCTAGATGCCCTTCAATGGAAGAATGGATGAAGAAAGTGTGGAACATCTACACATTAGAGTACTACGCTGCGGTAAAAAACAATGACTTCTCGAATTTTGCATGCAAATGGATGGAAATAGAAAACACTATCCTGAGTGAGGTAACCCAGACCCAAAAAGATGAATATGGGATGTACTCACTCATAATTGGTTTCGAAATGGGAGGCTGGGAGGAGGTGGAAACTTGTTTTTTTTTCCTTTTCTCAATAAAAAAAAAAAGAAGAAGATGAATGTGGCAGCTCACATCTGTACTCTGGGTTCTAGAAAGTCAGAGACAGGGAGATCCTTGGTGTCCACTGACCACTCGGTGTAATCAGTTCAGTGGGCTAGGTTCAATGAGAGAGCTTATCTTGAAATCTGAGATGAAGAGTTCCCAAAGAACATGCCTGATCTCAACCTGTGGGCTCTTCAAGCAGTTGCACACTTGTGACTGCAAACGTATATGTGCACACATGAACCAAGAACACTTACAGACACACAGCACATATGCCAATTCACAACTAACAACAATTCATTACAGATGTCAGTATTTGCCTCACTGAATAGTATTTTTACTTAATGAGTTAAGTAGTATGAAATTGCTGGTATTGAAGTCTTTTTTGTATGATTCTTTTTTCTTTATTTTTCTTTTATACAATTAGATATAAAGCCAACAATCATCTGTCCAACTTACTTTTCTGAGTGCTCAATTGTTAGATTGGTTTGTTATTTATAGTACTGACAGAGTTTTCATGGCTACTGGAAAGCAGATCCGGTGCTTATTGCGGATAATTGATAAATACTCATTAATCACAAACCTAAGGGACACCAGAAAAGACCACATTCGTTCTTCAACTTTTTATTCAGACTAAAAAGTCCTTGAAACAACAAAACACATAGTTCAATAATTTTTAAAAAGTTTATGAGTTATTTCTTTCTTTTTTTTCTTTTTATAAAAGTGATTGGGAGGCCAGGTATCAAAAGTGCAGTCATTGACAAACCTTCCTTCCTACTCTTCCCCTGTCAAAATCAAAGCAGCTAAGACTCAGTCAGGATTCAGTTTCTTGGGTTCGAATCCAAACTCTCTATCTTCATCCTGGGAAGTTAGTCCAAAGCTTTCTCCAACTCTGCATGCATCTCTGTTTTCACCCAAGAGTTGAAATAAACAATATTCTTACCTCACAGGGAGAAATTCATTTAGATGTTGGCATTCTATCAATTTTGATAATGTTAAACTTGTTTATTTTTTCTTACCATAATATCTTAATGAAAAAGGTTTCTCTATCCCGATGAATTTTTGCTTCTATAACTGAGCTAAGGTTTGGGAATTGACTTCAGGAACAGTTCTCTATTCATCTTTCTCAATCTAATCTTTAATTGCTTTCGATGCAAGCTTTTCTACTTTGTCTTTGCTTCCTGGAGATGATGCAATGTGAGCATGTCCGTAGCTCACCTCCTTCTTACAAATGGCATGAGAGAGGAGCGCTGCTTCATTACTGTGTCTCACATTCGCTCCCCGCATTTTCCATCCTTTTACTTACACAAACACACGCACCATACCTCAATACATTACATTCCACATTCATGACCACTGTTCGATCAACACTGATCGACTCTCATGGCTTCATTTCAGTTCCTGGGGATTACTGATGCTATTGATCATTTCCCTTCTACTAGAATGCTGACTAGCTCCAACTTCTGCCTTAGGTTCAAGTCTGTCATATACTTCCTTCTGTTTTTCTTTCTTCTTTACTTTCACGTCCCATTCTTTAGAAAAACTTCACTGTTTAAACATTCCACCTGAAGCAGCTTGTTCACCTTTTATATCTTCAACAACTACAAAATCGTGAATTTTTCCGGAACATTCTAACATTCTGATGACAGCTAAATCCATTGTCTTCTCACTTCGAATTCATTACCAGCTTCACCAGCTAAGGCAGGTGGGGCACTTTTGCTCTCTAATAAACTGTCCCTGAGACTTAAAATTATAGCTAACATATATTTGGCAATAAGTATATGCAAGTCATTACTGTATGAGTTTACAAAGATTAACACATTACATTTTTAAAAAACTATGAAATAGTATATTTCTGTACATATTTTATTCGTAAATAACTTGAGGCAAGAATAGATAAAGTAATCTTTTCAACATCGCACCCCTGAAGCTTATAATTTAGAAGAAAGTGCCTAAACCTAATTATCTTACTCCAGAACCTAAAAAATTAGTCTTTACATTTTCCTTAAACACACACACACACGAGTGTGTGTTCATAGAACAAAGCCATGCATACTCTATACATATATGTAAAAGTAGAGCATAGTTTTGTATAAAAAACAAAAACAAAACATTGTTTAAGTCTAAAAAACCCAACAAAGTAAACATCAAGAATTTTATGAATATTTTAACAAGTACAAAAAAGTGTCCTAAGTGAACAATTCAAACAGAAAAGATCCAAGGCACAGCCCAGGAAAGAGCTTCATGCACACGACTGAGTAGCAACCTGAAAGACTCAGCGAGAGGTAGCCTCAGGTCTGGCTGCTTTCCATCATCCCTTTCGACTTTCCCTGCCACTGTGATTTTACATCAATTATAAGCTGCTGGTGACAGGTCTACTTCTCTGCTACCTGCATCCCCACTTTTCAATACTCCACAAAAGGCATACTTAGTCATAGGGGTCCAGGCTTCAGAAACCAGGGTCCTGTCATAACTGTTACTCTGAAGCAGACAACAGTAAAGATGCTCATGTCTCATGCTCTGCCTGTTGCAAACCTTCATACACTGCAAACACTCCTGTCTGTCTCCCATCTTTTCCCATATTTCTTTAGTCAGAAGAATTTTTAAATGTTGCTGGTTCGTAACCTGGAGCAATCACAGATACCAGGATAGTGAAAGGAGACCATGACAGCGGAGGTGGGGATGAGCACCCTAATGGAGGAATAGTAAGACACCGTTGTTATCAAAAGACAATGGGGAAAACAAATGGGGAGTTTTTTTTTTTAAAAAGCTTAATTGGGGTGGCAATGCTCTCAACAGAAATGCTATAGATTATCTAAAAAATAAACTATGAATGAGGAACTTCCATTTGAGTTGTTGGTCAGGGAAGTCCAAGAGATCCCAAACAACACCGGCTCAAGATCCTTGGTGCCTTCCAAAAAAAAAAAACAACAAAAGGTAATATACCACAAATTTTAGGCATGAGACTTGGAAAAAGAGATTTGGATCTGACCAGGAAGCCTTCTCTGTGAATTTAGTTCATATTATCAGAAGGGGCCATGAAACCTGCAAGAGAGAAGAAATCAGTAGCCCTATGCAGCTATCATAATTCTGATTTACAGCAATGACAAGCATGGCAAGATATCCTGAAAGACCTGAGTTGCTCTGATGCCCTGGGGTGACCAAAGACCCCTAAGTAAATTTACCTCTTCCATAGGAGGATATTCATGTCTGACACTACAAATTTGTAACTCCCCATGGCTGGTGAGGCCATAGTACTTAAGAGACACAGATGCTACTGCTTCTTTCTCATTATATTCTATACACCATTATGACCACAGTGTAGTTCTCACCCCTTATCAAAGAAACATCACGTACAAAGATCATCACAGAAATCAACTGCCCTTGAGGTGCTGGCTTCCAATTAATATAACACAACCTTACAACTTTGGCTCAGAAAACATCCAGGAAGATGAGGTGGAAAGATTGTAAGAGCTGGGGACCAAGATAACTGCTATAAGATAGTCTCTCTAAAAAAGGAAGAAGAAAAGAAGAATGAGGAAAAGGAGAAGGGAGAGAGAGAGAGAGAGAGAGAGAGAGAGAGAGAGAGAGAGAGAGAGAGAGAAGTGGATGGGGTATGGAGGTCAAGAATCTGAGAGGAATTGAGATCCAGAGGAGGAATAGGTAGTAAATATGGCTAAGGTAAGCTGTATGAATTTTTGAAAACTTAATACAATTGTCACATTATTTTCAAAAAGGTTTGAAGTGGAAGATCATGGTCCTGAAAAATTATTTTGCACCTACTTCAGGATTAAAAGGAGTCATGAAATCTAAATTTAATTTTTTATGTCTATTTATTTTGTATGTTCCTGTGGAGGAGCTGCTTTGTTTGCACTTGTTTGTGTGTAGCTGTGTGGAAGTCAAAGGACAATTTACATGAATAAATTCTCTGTTCCATGTGAGTCCCGAAGGTTTAATTCAAGTTGTCAGGTTGAACAGAAGGAGTCTCTACCCTCTGTGCCATCTACCTGGTGCCTCATTTAAATATTGGCTTCCAATAGAGACCTGCATGACTTCAAATTGAAGGAAACCACCCAATTACTGCTTAATGGAAAATCCATTTTACGTTTGTTTTTGGAATGTAGAACTCTTTGGTTTTTGTTTGTTTGCTTGCCACAGGGGAAGTGTGATTCCACATTAATTAACATTATTTTTCCTTTCACCAGAATGAGAGCTATGTAGGAATGTGTGATTGGTCTAACAATAACATTCCTTATATTCCTTCACTTGATGCCAAAGACACACAAACATTATAATATTTACTTGGAATGTTGGCCTAAGGTGGAAAAGGCTTGGTATATTCCTTGAGGCAGCACTAATATACACTGCATTATAAAGCCATAAGATCAATATAAATAGTAGACAGCAACTATTAATCAGCCATATCTCTAGCATGAATTTGTTTGAATCTGTAACTTTTGTATGAAGTATTTCAAGATAACAAAGAAGTTCTTGTGTGCAAAATGTGCATGCCTAACTAGACCCATGATCCTGTAGCCAGGCAGAACGGTACTGAGAAAGACATACCTGTAACCAGTGAACACAAATACTTGACATGTGAACAGGTATGTGATAGGTAGCTTGGTGCTCTATCCCTAGGACTGGCTTCTTTATTTCCACTTCCCTGTTGAGCTGTAGGTTTTAGTAAATCTCTTTCTCCACCAGTGCTGGGAACATCAGTTCTTCATTAATTCAGTGGGTCCCATACTCGTCATAAGTTGTGTAGGTGACTGTTTAGGTGCTAGATTTCTGTCTTGGCAATGCTCAGTATGTTGGGCAAGTTCACAGTACACAGGCTTTTCACTACAAGTGTCTTGGGACAACACAGAATGCACTTTTATGGATCCCCTGACAACTGGAGTCTCCAATGGCTATTAGTGTCACTGAGTTCCCAGAGTTCTAACGTGAGTAGGACTTTGAGAATTTGACTAGAGACTTGCCTCTAAAAAATGCTCTCTGCTGCCTGATCACCAACACAACTTAGAGTTTGATAGAAACGCAGGATTTTAGCCCCCACACCCGTTGGTGTTTTGACAAAACTCCCTCAGAAATAAAGTTGGAGAAACTCTGCTCTAAAGTGCTGATTGGAACAAAGCGAAGGAAAGCATAGTTCAATGTTTCATGTTGCTTAAAAGGGATTCACCATGTCTTCACACACACACACACACACACACACACACACACATGCACGCACACACACACACATGCAATTATTCCATTGAAAATGACATGAAAAAGAATGATGGCTTTTAAGAAAGACAAAACTTGCCATGATGTTGCTACTCCATAGTCCTAAAGAAATGATATAAATACCCAAGTCATTCCTAGTTGTTTTGTCTAGTCTCCATTCTCAAAATAGTTACTTCTATAAAACATCTAGTAGCCTCTTAGATGGTCGTTTCTGCCTTTGGACATGTTTCTGCTCATAACTCATGCATTAACTGCACAGAGTCTGTAATAAGTACAAATAGCTCAGACTGCCCCAGAGTGTCGAAATGTTTATTAAATCCATTTTAATTTTCTTACTAACACAGTTTGTCAGTTCTTTCTTCCCACAGCCCCTCATTCCAGCTTTCTCACTCTCCCTCTTCCAGATTTCCATACTGGCCTCAGAATGACTGACTATTCCAGTAATTGGGCAACCAAGTGTTTGCCGCTTCAGGCTGTTCCAGTATTCTCTCAGGACTTCAAAGGTCAGCTGCAGTTAAGGAAAACCGGTATGCTCGACTTTGTATAACTGAACGCAAATAACACACTGATGATTTTACTTTCCTGTCAGCATGCCTGAAAATGTGCATTAATTAATCCTGACAAGTTCAAAATTATTTATAAACTTGGATATTTTTCTAATTGGTTAGCTCTCCATGCCTTAAGTATTAGGCATGCCTTAAGTATTAGACGGTCATTGGAGGTATGGTATTTATCAGGCGTGATTATTCTGCAGAAACAATCTAAAATTCACAGATGATAGTACATGTCTGTCTCAGATCACCGCAAGGTCTGCTATTGTCATCATTTATAGACTCAAGCAGGGAGGGGTTTTCATTTGTTTCAATTTTTTTAGGTTTTTCAAGAGAGGGTTTCTTTGTAGCTTTGGAACTAGCTCTAGCAGACCTCTGGCCTCGAACTCACAGAGATCTGCCTGCCTCTGCATCCAGAGTGCTGCAATTAAAGGCGTGCGCCACCACCACCTGGTGTTTGTTTCAATTTTTATTTATTTTTGTGTATTCTTCTCTCATATACTACATCTTGACCACAGTTTCTGCTACCTCTCCTGCATCCATTCTTCTTCCATTTCTCTTCAGAAAAGAGCAGGCCTTCCAGAGATATCACCCAAACATGGCATATCAAGTTGCAATAAGACTAGGTACCACCCTTCATTTTAAGACTGGATGAGGCAACCCTGTAAGGAAAAGGGCCCTAAAAGCAAGCAAAAGAGTCAGAAACAGCCCCTGCTCCCACTTTAGTAATCCCACAAGAACACCAAGCTACACAACCATTATGTATGCAGAGGGCCTAGGTCAGACCTATGCAGGCTCACAGGGAGACGTTTTATATTCATAACCCATGGCAAGGGGGAGAATTAAAAAGAGCTGTAAAGTAGCTCTAAAGCTTATGTCTATTACATATGCCACTTTCCCTACATTTTATTGTCCAAATCAAGTCATAAGTGCTTGTTTAACTTCAGAGGGACAAAGGAAGGACAGTCCTGCCATATAACCAAGAGGGGAGATCTATGTTTGAGTTGCCGTAATATTTTAAGTCCAAGAATAAACAAGATGATAAGAACAACAGCCTCTTTTCCAAGAGCGTAGTTGGAGAGTAAGACACACGTGTCAACAATGTGTAGACGAGGCTGAGTGCCAGTGGAAGGATGGGCTAAGGTTTAAGAGTGTGGTGCTGAGAAAAGCGATGTAAGACATTCAGCAACAGCAGGAATAAAGAGCCAACTGTAAAAATAGGTGACGAGTGCCTGACAGAAGTACTACATGGACAAGTTGAAATTGTGCAAGAAGAATTTAGTTCAGAGAGTGAAATGTCAAATGCACCGTTGTAATAAAACATATGAACCAGTAGGATGGAGCCAGACTGTAAAAGTAGGTGTGACTGACCTGCAAAAGATGAGTCATTTGGGGCTGGTGAGATGGCTCAGTGGTTAAGAGAACTGACTGCTCCTCCAGAGGACCGGGGTTCAATTCCCAGCCCCCACATGGCAGCTCGCAGCTGTCTGTAGCTCCAGTTCAAGAGAATCTGACATTGTCATACCAATGTGCATGAAATAAAGTTGTTGGGTTTTTTTTTGTTGTTGTTAAAAAAAAATAAAAGATGAGTACTTTTGCTCCAGAAGGAGGAAAGTGTTTTTTTATATCTGCTATAAGGTCAGCCTGGGGAGATGTAGGATTCACTTTACAGAGGTTCTTCAACGCTAGACCAAGATGTTTGTGTTTGAGTTTTCATTGTATCTGCCCTTATCATATTCACCTGCTTTTGAATGAGGACCTGCCACATTAAAGTGTAACTGCTATGCTTCTACATGGCAGATAGATTGAGTAGAAGCCCCAGCAACATGTGAGTTAAGTTAGAGGAATTTAAGAAGAAAAACATGGCTGAAGTAAATCTCTCCCTCAGCATCTGCAGATCACTAGAAATAACAAAGAGGACAAAGAAAACCTTTTTTCTTTTTTTTGTTTCAATGCAACATGCAATTGATGTAATTTCCCCAGAGCCACAGGAAACAGGCTTCCTTCATAAAGTGAAAGGAAGAAACAGGAGCGTTGGGAAAATAACAGAGGTCTGGATTTTTAGCAATCCCCAGTCTAATGGAAGAGAGGCCTCAGTTGCAGCTTGGTGCTGAGAAGTGTCATTCAATCTTTCGGGATAACAAACTCCTTATGTGTGAAAATAAGAATCACATATTTATAGTCAAGTATAATCTAAAATATACTGGATACCTTTAAGCCTATAGAGTTAAGCCTTTTTTTTTCTGTTTCACCAATAAGCAAACATAAAGGCTTCAACATTTGGTAGGAAATCAAAGCAGATATGCTGAAAGATCAATTTATTTATTTATCTATCTATTTCTCAGATAATAGATTAAAAGACAATTCCTCATGCAATGTAGTTAATGATAGGAAACCCTCACTGTCCACTTCAAAGAAACTTTAGTGCCTTTTCGTAGGCCCCAGAACAGTCTTGTTCATCATCCCTGCTATCTTGCTTTATGACTTAAACATGCTACAGAGGGCAAACCATCTGTCTCCTGTACAGTTGGAAAGGATTCAGCTTTTAAATAGCTATCCTATATAAAGATAATATAAGATAAGGGCACATTAAAGGATAGTGAGTTCCACTTCCACTACATTATCTTTGCCAACCTCACCTCACCAGGACACACATCCAATGACATTGTCTTAACCTCTTTCAGCTAGCTTTCTATATAGACCTAAAATTCCTATTAAAATTTGATTTTGTTTAGTGTTCTATAATTTTCTGTGAGGCTAAGACAGTGTACATTGGAGGGAAAAGCAAACTCAAGATAAAGGATAAGGAAGGCTTTCTGCTGGGCTCAAAAATAGATTCACTGGTCCCCACTCTCCATTTATGTTCTTGTTTAGACAAAATTGAGAGAAAAAAATTTTCAGATAGTGATTCAAATATACCCAGAAGAAACCAAGAAATTCTGCAGTAAGATGTATTGAACTTGGATTTCTCCATCTATTGCTGCTTGTAAACCTAATGTTGAATTGTCTCAGTAAAAATGAAGTCATCATGAATAAAAGACCTCATACTGAAGGGTGCCCTGTGTCCTATGTTAAAAGTCAGTTCAGGAAGAGTAACAGTGTTGAGGACTTTATTGTTTTGCACATTGTGTAACTTGTATTTTTGTAATCAAAAATCTGGACTTCAAGATAAAGAAACAGTTCTTTTCCTGCCCATCTCTTATAATTAGCTGAATACAGTTATTAAAATGACTTAGTTTCATCACCAACTAAGCTTCATTGCCATTGTACTTCATCTATGATCCATCTTCTTGTGCCACTCTGAAACAGATACTAAATGAAATAAATCATTTTGCCAAATTGGATCAGTTTGATTTATTATAACTAGCCTAATTACTCTGTAAGGATTTAGCAGTATGATTGAGCTGAAGAATCATTGAACCATATGAGGGAATATAAATAAATATATCAAAAGACTTTTGGAGTGATGGGGGTCTAATCGTACACACAAAAAACTCTAAATGACAACCAGAATTACCTTACAATGCTCTGTTATTCATCAACTTCCCCCATTTGTATGGTAGGAATTAGAAGAAAGTTCAGTTTGCTTGCGTTTCCTTAAATCGGTCATTACCCATTTCGACAGATCACTTATGAACTACTATAGCAGCATCCTTTCCTCCCCACTTGTGGTTCTACTCTGGGAAATCCTTCTTCTTCAGCCACGCCAGTTTGTTGAGACCTTTTCTATCTTTTCTGAAGTCTTCTTTCATCTCAAGCATGAATTGCATTAAATTCTGAGTACAGACGCTATGTACCATGTGCTTACTGCTGACTAGCCTTTTTCACACTCTAGTGGTGTGTCTCTCTAGGACCCCCTGGACCCAAAGCTTCTAAAGGTAGGACAGGCTGTTCCTTGTGAACTTTAAATATCTACTAGAAGACATCTACAAGGTTTTATTTGTCCTTCAGAAATATATGTTAAATGTGTACATGAATCAACAAGTGATTAATAAATTCATAATCTAAAAATAGAAATATAGGGAATTAGTCAAGTAAAATTCCAAATCAAAGAACTTTAATTGAGTTTTTCTTTTGCTTATCCACATTACTAATGATTTTAAATGCAGCTCCTAATATATCAGGTTAGCAGTGCATGTGCTTTGGGAAGCGTGTTCATGATTTAATTCTGTTGTATCATATGATAGTAAGTCAACAGAGAATTTGGTGCTATAAAAAGTCCCATAATAGCAAGGCTTGGAAATCTATTCAAATTGCCAGATCCTGGGAATAGAAACTATAAATCTCCATAATAAAGACTCTATTGTCAAACCAGAAATCACTTCTTCAAGTAAAAACAAACAACAAAAACAAAAAAAAAAATTCTTTCATATAAATAGTAATATTTTCATTGTTTTTTATCATGAAATTCTGAAAAGAACTCTAAATTCAATTGCTCAAGCATTTCTCGAATATCGCTTAGGTGAAGATGTTGTCATTATTTTTTCTTTGAAACAAAATGACACAAGATCTTTTTCTATACATTATAAGTTTAAACTCAATTGCAACTCCATTATTGGCCAACTTGTGACAATATATAAGCTGTTCCAGAAGGTAAGGAAGTGCCAGAAAGTGCTATGAATTTGCCAAATACGGGGGATGTAAACAATAATCTTATCCAGTTCTAATGCCTATGAATCACAATGACCAGCTTCACAAGATACTCCTAAAGTTGAGTTGTGGCATTCATACCTTATTGTCAACAAACAGTTGTTTAAGTGAAGTTAAGGCTCATTCACTATGAGGGAAAGAAACCTAGACAACTATCTGGGGCTGATGAGGTCATGGATCTTAGAGGAGAATCTGTAACTGCCACTTTACTAAGCCAATTTAACCCCTAACCACATTCTTAACAATTATCCTTATACCTACAGATGAGGATAGATCTTATCCCCCATCAAAGAAACTTCTCTGTTAGATGGGGAACATCACAGAAAACCATAACTGCTTAAAATACAGAGAATAAGTGACCATGGAGCATCCAGACCCACCTGATATAGCTGCAGCACGATTTCAGAACTTTAGGCTCAGGGAACAACATAGAACATGGGGCAGAAAATTGTTTGCTTTCTTTGTTGTTTTTTGTTGTTGTTGTTGTTGTTGTTGTTTTGTTTTATTATTTCAAGACATGGTTTCTCTGTATAACAGTCCTGGATGTCCTGGAACTCACTTTGTAGACCAGACTAGCTTTGAACTCACTGAGATCCACCTGCCTTTGCCTCCCAAGTGCTGGAAGTAAAGGCATGTGCCACCACAACCTGGCAGGGCAGAAAGATTTTAACAACCAAAGGAAGAGAAAGTCTACTGTGTGAGTGTGTTTTCCAGAAATGACAAAAAAGTTACTCTCACATCTCAACAATATGGTTACCTGAATAAGAGCTGAATGTTAACAACATACCCTAATCTGTTAGGTTTTATATCACTGAAATGAAACACCATGACCAAAAAGAAACTTAGGGAGGAAAGGATTTATTTGACTTACACTTTCATAATGTAGTCCATCATTGAAAAAGATCAGGACACCCACCCACTGAGACAATGGGGCTGATCTATTGGGAGCTCACCAAGGCCAGCTAGACTGTGACTGAAAAAGCATGGGATAAAACCGGACTCTTTGAACATGGCGGACAATGAGGGCTGATGAGAAGCCAAGGACAATGGCACTGGGTTTTGATCCTACTTCATGTTCTGGCTTTGTGGGAGCCTAGCCAGTTTGGATGTTCACCTTCCTAGACCTGGATGGAGGGGGGAGGACCTTGGACTTTCCACAGGGCAGGGAACCCTGACTGCTCTTCGGACTGGAGAGGGAGGGGGAGAGGAGTGGGGGGAGGAGGAGAAGAGTGGGAGGAGGGGGAGGGAAATGGGAGGCTGGGAGGAGGCGGGAATTTCTTTTTTTTTTTCTTTCAATAAAAAAAAAGAAAAAGATCAGGACAGAAATTCAAACAGGGCAGGAACCTGGAGGCAGGAGGTGATGCAGTGGCTGTGAAGGGGTACTGCTTACAGACTTTCTCCTCATGGCTTATTCAGGCGGCTTTCTTATAGTACTCAGGGCGACCAGCCCAGGAATGGTCCCATCCACAATGGACTGCCCTTCCCCCATCAATCACTAATTAAGAAATGCCTTATAGCCAGATCTTATGGAGGCATTTTTCCAATTGTAGTTTTATCCTTTCAAATAACTCTAGCTTGTATCACTTGACATAAAACTAGTTATCACACATAGATAAAAGATAAGGAATCCTAGGCAACTAAGGAATGCTAAGAAACAGTGCTCTAACTGTTAAACTGTTATCCAATGTCAAGTGATCAACTCTGAACCCATATAAATACAAGCAAGTCTAATTGAACTCAGTAGATTATATTCATATATATTGAACTCAGTGTATATATTATATATAATATGTATGTACATATATATATATAATCTACTGAGTTCAGTACAATATTAAAGAGACAGAGGTCATGAATATGAGAAAGAGTAAAAAGATCCATAGAGGTTGGAGGGAGAGGACATGAGAGGGATTGAAGAAAAAAAGGAGAGGGTGAAAATGATGAGTTAATGTTTAAATTAAAATTAAAATGATTTTAAAGAAGTGGCAGTTCCGTTCAAAGATGTGATCCCACTAATAGATATGGCATAATTCTGTATATACCCTGGTATGTTATAAAAGGAATTCTGTCTTGTCACGTTATCAGCATTAAAAACATACAAAGTACTATGACATATTCCTTATTCATATTCAATAATACCTCTAGTCTTTCAGAGGAAATAGTTAATTAAAAACATGATCCTTATAAAAATTGATGAGCTAGAGACAGATATAAAGTTTACTTCCTTTTAGAGTGGTTCTCAGCTTGTGGATCACAACCCCCAAAGACCATCAGAAAACATAAATATTTAAATTATAATTCATAACAATAGTACACTTAAAGTTATGAAGTATCAACAAAAACAGCTTTATGGTTGGGGGGGTCACCACAACATGAAGAACTGTATTAAAGGGTCTCAACATTAGAAGGATTGAGAACCTCTGCTTTAGAATATTCTAATCACCTCTCTCAGATTTTAGGTTATAGTTGGATCAACATAATTGTCTAATCAGGCTGCCTGTGCCTATATAGTGGATGTGGAGATCAACATAAAACATAACTGAATCTTATTTCTTAAAAAAAAACACATTAAAATTTCAGCCAAAGCAAAAAGAATACACAAAAGAATAAGGTCTCCCTATTATGTTGGTTAACAGTTGAGTCTTATGTATCTATCATATAGCCAGCCACTGCCAAGTTAATACCGACCAAATAACTCTATCTGTGGATACAGCAATTCTTGTGAAAGAACACTGTGATCGGTACATTCTGAACCAATGCGCAGCAGACAGGCAGCGTCATATAAGATGTTCTCTTTCATTTTGAGAATAGCCAAATGGGTTCCTGGTGATAAGGTGTCATAAATGGGCAAATTCAGAATGTCAACCAGTCTGATGCCAAGTTAAACAAGACACCAACTCCCCAGGGTAATCTCACTGCTCAGTTATTTGAACATTAGCATGGGCTGGAAGATGTCCATGTGCCAGGACAAAAAAATGCTTCAGTAAATTGACTTTCAAACAAACTAAGTCATAGTAAGTGATGGCGGGGAATAGGCGGCAGGAACGTGTTGAATCTACTTGACATATTGTTCCCTCACTCTAACAGCTAGTGTCTCACTGCAGGCCTGTCACTTGTAAGGACCACAAGTGGTAAAGCCAGTCCCTTGCTGCACACTTCTTATCTGTAAAGACTGTAAGTAGATAGAACATAGTCTATTGGTAATCTGCACCATACCATTTAACGTGCCTTTACTTGGTTTTTACACAGCAGAGTGTCATTTGAAAACTGTATTCTGAGAAGAGCTAATAGAAGCAGTGGAGTACCTACTCAAAAAGAAAAAAGAAAGAAAAATGAGCCTGTTTTTTACTGTGAAATTAAATGCTATTTTTCATCAATGAAATAAAATGCCTTTATTTTTTCTTGAATATGGAAACCTGTATTATGCCTCTTTAACAAAAACCAGTTATTTACATCTACTTGATCACAGAGGTTGCTTTCCAAGAAATATTTATATGTCAGACACAGGAGTTAAATTAGAAAATGTTAACTAGGCACAGATATAAATTGTGAATTGCAGTTCAATGTTTTTTTTTTCCTGGCTTGAGAAAAGTGACTTATCATCTGTCACACAAATGCCACTGATTTCCCTTTAACTTTAGATCTTATTTTTCTTCCTCTTTCTTCAGTATAAAGAAGAAATGGAAAGCATTTAAGGCAAATCTGTATATTCTTGATTAAAAACCAAGGTAACCCAAGAATGCATTTAGTACTGAAATTTCTTTCATGGTTAAGGTACAGACAGAACCATCTGCACGGAAGTACTGCTAGCAGCTCGTGGGTGTGGCTCAACAGCAGGACAGAAACCACTCAGGCAGTCACTCAATTTCATTTTGAAAACATAAAGAGCTTTTTGTACATTGTTTTTATTGAGCATTCTTGTGTTACCTTGGTTTTTGCTGAATGTAGCTTCCCATTTTATACATATTACTTCTCTTTGTACCATTCTGTTCTTATGAGCTATTACTAGTGTCCGTGGGAAAATTAACAAGTTGGAAGATCTGAACTGCCTTTATTTTCTTTTGTGTTTCCCTTCTTCATTTCTTGAGAATTTTATGGATAGCATATATTGTGTTTTGATCATTTCAACCCAATCTTTCCACTCCAATTCCCAATTTTAACAAACAACTGAGTCTGTTTATTATTGAATGTATATGTGTGGGCTTTTTGAGTTTTAATAAATGTGTTCTTATACTTTTGAATTATTTATTGTAAAACATTGTTTCCCTCTTTCAATGGAATATGCAATATCTTCATAAGAAGTGGACTGGTAAGACACTGTTCATAAATAGTACATGGCCCTTAGCCTACAGCTCCCGTATTCATTCTGCTATTGCTTTAGAGGGAATAAAAACATGGATAGATCAGAAAGATCTAAAATTTTACTCTAAGAGCAATATCTAGTTCAAAAGACACTTTCTCTGCTCTTTATTTAAAAGTCTTATAAAGAGTCATGAGTTTTTTTCACTCCTGAATTACTGAATTATTCTTTAGAAATACTCATTTTTCTGGTTCCAAAACTACACCAGGTCTTCAAATGACATAAAACATTTTCTGTTATCTGCCCAATCCTGATATTTTATATATTTCCTGATGAGGTACTTCAGATTTATAAAAATACTCTTTAAAGAATATTCTTCATTAAATGTCAACTGTATGATAGTTTTTTTTCTTTCCTTTTCTTGCACTGTATACATCCTGCATGTTTTTTGAAGACTGAGTTTAAGTTCATCATATTCTACGAACAATTTACCAGCAAGAACTTGTCCTTATCACTGACATAGAAAGGGTATCAAGGGAAGAAGATGGGGGAGAATGTGGCAGGTGAGCAGTATTAATGTTTGGTTGTGCTCACAATCCATAAGAAAGTACATATACTTTCAGAAGCTAGAGTCATAGACTAAGGCATCTCTCCGTGTTTGCCTTTTTGGTTTTGGCCTCAAACTTACAGTGAAGTTACCAGGGAAGGTTGCAAGGTTTCAGTGGTTGTTTCTCTCTGATTTATCTTGAAGTTTAATCTAATTGATGATTCTGCAGTTACCTAAGCCTGTATATTCTGACACTTCTTGCTGCTACTGTCCCAAGTTCAGCCTAAGTTTTACTCACTGATTCTATCTATTGTGTGGTATACTTTTAAGTCAGAAATATTTAGGCTATCTTCCTTTATCTTCAAATAATGAACTTGAATAGAAATTTTGAGAGATACCTTCTTATTTACTACTTTAGCATATATCTGTGCAGAAAGGGAAATGGATGCCAGACAAAGAAACTTCTATGATGTTTATGGTTTGCAAACACTTGCCTGGAAACAGAAGATTATAGTGCCTTTCCCGTTTCTGTTTCACCACAGAAATAAAAAAACATGCTAAAAATTTAAGGGTAGAAAAAAACAGGCTAAATTAAAAGCATACTCAAGAGTTAATTTAAAGAACTTTGTCTGTAAAATGTCCACCATACATATTTGAGATGGGACTTGGTGCTGGCCAAACTGAAATGGAATTTGATTTCAAAATAGTCTGAAATGGATTTCTGGAATGGATTATTTAAAAATAGTGACAATCACTTACAAATTTCTCTTCTGATTGTCATTGCCTCTAAATTGACATTCACAAATGAAAGAATTCTTGCCCTGAAATCATGCCTCTTTTATAGTAACACTTTGCAGCTCATTTTTATGATGTCCTCACACTTCCAGTATACATGATAGTGTCATATATACAGATTTAAGTTAGGAAAAAATGCAAGACTTATCAGTACATCAATTATTATTCACCTAGAATAATTCTGATAGAAATACTCAATTTAAATATTTAAATTTCAGTATCATACTCTAAAAGTACCAAATATATTAAAATGTGGTTCATATTTGCTTTACCATAGACATGAGTATTTTTCGGTGCTTATTTCCTAGAAATTTATAGTACTCCTCAATTGGGTGGCACTAAAAAGTCTCCTAAGTTTTTAGTTTTACTCTGAAATTCTCAACAGTGGACACACAGCTTCTATTCTCAGATTAAAACAAACTAAAGATAACTCATATTCTAAGTGGAACAAGCAATAATAACAGTTTTTAAATTCGTATGTGACCTACAGATACCAATTGAAAATTTCAATTTCTTCAGAAAAAGAGGTATTTAAAAGATTGCAAATTTCTGAGATTTATTTATTAGGCATTTTCTAAAGTGAGGTTTTCTGCACAGAGAAATTTTTATGTATTAAAACTGATGAAATTGCGGCATTCATTTGTTTTAAAAGTTTGTTTCCAATTTCATATCCATTATTTGACTGCATAAGTAGATTGCCAGGTTTATTAGACTAGAAGCTCCACAGAAGGCACTTCTCAGGCCTCTCCACAAAGATTCACTGGTCATTGTGGTAGTCTTTCATGGCTACTGGAAAAATTCACTTAACATTATTAGCAGCACTGTGTAATTTGAAACTTGATATGCATAATTATTTTTGTTTTTTTATTATTTTTTTATTGAGAAAAGGAAAAAAAAACAAGTTTCTGCCTCCTCCCAGCCTCCCATTTTCCTCCCCCTCCTCCCACCCTTCTCTCCCTCCTCCCACCCTTCTCCCCCTCCCCCCACTCCTTTCCCCATCCCTCTCCAGTCCAAAGAGCAGTCAGGGTTCCCTGCCCTGTGGTAAGTCCAAGGTCCTCCCCCGTCGTTCCATATCTAGGAAGGTGAACATCCAAACTGGCTAGGCTCCCAAGAAGCCAGCACATTAAGTAGAATCAAAACCCCATGCCATTGTCTTTGGCTTCTCATCAGCCCTCATTGTTCGCCACGTTCAGAGAGTCCGGTTTTATCCCATGCTTTTTCAGTCACAGTCCACCTGGCCTTGGTGAGCTCCCAATAGATCAGCTCCACTGTCTCAGTGGGTGGGTGCACCCCTCGTGGTCCCGACTTCTTTGCTCATCTTTTCCCTCCTTCTGTTCCTCATTGGGACCTTGGGAGCTCAGTCCAGTGCTCCAGTGTGGGTCTCTGTCTCTATCTCCATCCATAATTATTGATTTTGAATTAAAGCTAACTTAGGTAAAAATATACATTTAGCAATATTTGGAGTTTCTTGAAATGCTTTAGGTTCTTGCGGTTATACTATAAAAATCCTATATTTTCTTGATAATTCATGTTAATATTTAAAAATTAGTTATATATTTTTATTAGAGAAAATAATCTTTCACTTCACATCCATAAATTTAGTTTATGTGCTAGGCACATGTAAGCATTCTATCTAGGTCTGCACTATTATTTTAGAAAAGGATAGAAAAAGAAGAGGTAAAGCCTGTGTACTTACTCTACTGCCTTTTCCTCAAACACAAAAGAGTAGATTTTAAGTAAACTAAGTAAACAATGCGAATGACTCAAAATTTTAGTCCATATTCTATATTAAAACACTTAAAAATGATTTTTCACGTAAATACATGGTGACAGGGCTGGAGAAAGAACTTTGCGGCTAAGAGTTCTAGTTGCTCTTGTAGCGGGCCTTGGCTGGGTTCCCAGCACCCATATGATAGCTAACAACTGTCCTTAGCCTTCCTATATCCCAACAAACAACATACTGCAAAGAGTAGACACATTCTTATTCTGAATAGCCTCAAAGAAGATAAAATATCTAGGAAACAGAAATACCTTTACAGCAAGTACTTTAAATCTTCGAAGGAACAGATAAAGGCATTAGAAAATGAAAAGACATTCCATGCTCATGTATTGCTAGATTTAATATTAAGACAGTGACCATCTTACCAAAAGCCATTTGCTGGTTTAATTCCAGTCCAAATCCCCCCTTCAAAAAAAACCATTTTTTTTTTTCAGAAATAGAATAGTAAAGTCCTAAAGTTCACATGGAACCACAGTTCTCAGGTGGCCAAAGCAATTCTGAGCAAAAAGCAATCCTGGCAGGATTACTATTGCAAATTTCAAGCTCCATTACACAGATATAATAATTTTAAAAATAGAGTAAGGTACTAGCACACAAAACATACAGAAAATATATTTCCTTTCATGGAATTTGATTTCTAATGCTTAGAAGAGAAATAAATGATGAAAGATCTAAAGGAATGAGTTTAGTAAAATAGGGTACTTTTTGAAAAGGATATGTATGGTCCGTGTGTTACACTGGATAAGGAAATAACTCTCTATCCAAGCAAATTTGGGCATAAGCACGACTTATTGTTGAGTTCAGTCTATTTCCACCATGACGAAGCTGAAAGCATTGAGCATCATATTCTGTGTTCTTTCCTCTAAACAGTCTCTGGAAATAAGACCAGTTATGCTTTGTGGCTCATTATTTATCTTAATATGAACCTGGCAAACTCAAAAACTCCTGTCAAAAATCTCAAGGGAACTTTAATTTTGGCATGAACCAGATGGGAAATAGCCCTTTATCCTGGAATCACCCAAATCCAAACCAAATAAGGGTCATCTTGGAATAGAATGGACGTGCAAGTTTCAAAAGTGAGTCCACAATGTGTGCCAAGTGCCAAGTGCTAGTTCCTTGTTTTCCAATATGTCGAAAGTAGGTTGGGTGACAGATCTGCGTTGAAATTTGTTCATCCCAGGGAAGACTTCAAGCAGCCCTTTTTCCCAGTAACCTGGGAGTTGAAGCCACACAGTAAAATCTGGGGAATGACAAAATTGCCAAAACCTACTAAACCTGGGAAGGAACATCCTGAAATTCAGAAGTGTTTGCCTTAGGATAAAGCTCCTTAAATGTCTCTCTTTTTTTAATTTACTCTTCTCATATACATCATCTTCATCCCCTGCTCCCACTATCCCTCTTCTCCAGATTCAATCCTTCTCCATTTATCTTCAAAAAAGAGCAAGCCGTCCATTTCTGTTTTTAACAATGGAATGAAATTGGGAGGAAAATATGGTATTAGATATGAGATGTGTTGGTGGGAGGCACTGGGGGCAGGGAGTTTGATCAAAACACATTGTATACATATATGCAATTCTCAAAAAGTTATACATAAATAAAATAAAGTTGTATGAAATCAGGTCTAAGCAGATGATACTTACTAGTTGATACCTACACCATTTCATAAATATCTGTTTAATGTTTTGTTTTGGGTTTCTTTGTTTATTGACTGATTTGTGCATTCTGGCTATGTAACTCCATGTAGCTTTGAACTTGCCATCATCGTGACTCTGACCAGAATGTGTTGAGATTGAGGACATGTACCACCACAACCAGTCCTGTGGATAGATTCTACTGTTAGATTCTATGACAACTCCTACCCCTTATACTTAGAATTTAAAAAGTGGCTCTCCACTGGAGCACTGGACTGAGAGCTCTCAAGGTCCCAATGAGGAGCAGAAGGAGGGAGAAGATGAGCAAGGAAGTCAGGACCACGAGGGGTGCACCCACCCACGGAGAGAGTGGATCTGATCTATTGGGAGCTCACCAAGGCCAGCTGGACTGTCACTGAAAAAGCATGGGATAAAACCGGACTCTCTGAACATGGCGAACAGTGAGGGCTGATGAGAAGCCAAGGACAATGGCACAAGGTTTTGATCCTACTTCATGTTCTGGCTTTGTGGAAGCCTAGCCAGTTTGGATGTTTACCTTCCTAGACATGGACGGAGGGGGGAGGACCTTGGACTTTCCACAGGGCAGGGAACCCTGACTGCTCTTTGGACTGGAGAGGGAGGGGTAGAGGAGTGGGGGGAGGGGGAGAAGGTTGGGAGGAGGGGGAGGGAAATGGGAGGCTGGGAGGAGGCTGAAACTTTTTTTTCCTTTTCTCAATAAAAAAAATTAAAAAAAATAAATGAAAAATAAAATAAAAATTAAAAAGTTGCTCTCATTGCTACAGAAAATAGCCAGAAATACAAAAATTCTTTTTTTTAAAAAATTTTATTTATTTGAGAAAGAAAACAAACTATCTATATTATTATACATACCAAGTTCCAACTCCCTGACCTCCTCCCATTCCCTCCACATACCCTCCTATCCCACCCCATCCAATCCTCAAAGACGGTAAGACACACTGCTTTTGGGAAGGTCCAAGGCCCTTCCTACTATATCTAGGCTGAGCCAAGTATCCATTCAAAGACAATAGGTTGCCAAAAAGCCAGTACATGCGGTAGGGATTAATCTTGGTGTCACTGCCAGTGGCCCCACAGTCTGCTCCAGCCATGCAACTGTCAACCACATTCAGAGGGAATAGTTTGGTCCTATGCTTGTTCCTTCCTAGTCCAGCTGGAATTGGTGAGGTCCCATTAGCTCAGGTAGACTGTTTCGGTGGGTGTATGCATCATGGTCTTGACCTCTTTGCTTGTGTTCTCACTCCTCCCACTCTTCTACTGGACTTTGGGAGCTCAGCCCAGTGCTCCGATATGGGTCTCTGCCTCTGTTTCCATCAGTTGCTGGATGAAGGTTCTGTGGTGATATTTAAGATATTCATCAGTCTGACTACAGGGCAAGGCATGTTCAGGGCCCCTCTCCTCTATTGCTTAGGGTCTTAGCTGTATTGTGTCAGCATTTGTGAAATAATTCCTTGCTAAATGCTGTTTTAAAAGTAGCACATGATCAATACAGATAACATTTCTGTGCATGGACCCTGTTTTTGAATGGGGTGCTACAGGAGTCAAGTAGAATTTATTCCATGTTGAACTAGCTCTTCAAGAGTCATTGACACAGAAAGCTGTCCACAGCATTTCAACCAAATGAAGAGAAAACATTAGCTTGTAGATTTAATAAAGAAAAATTGAAACTCAGAGGAAGGAGTTTGCCATATTTCAGAAACTTGGTCAGCAAGAGACAGAGTCAAGATCTGGGTTCATTTCTAAATGCTCTGAATGTTTTTAGCCATTACATGTATGCTCTTCAGTACTGTTTGCAATTAGGAGTTTGCAAGGTTTTTCATATTGGTATTCTGCAAAAAAACAAAACAAAACACTATATGTTCACAATAGAGAAAAGTTAACATATCAGATGGTTTATTTTTGAAACTGAAATTAAAATAACTAAATACAAAATACTTTAAGACATAGTTTTTGTTTTATTATTGATGGTCATGATATATACATATATGTATATGTATGTGTATATATATATATATATATATAATTTTTATTATTTCTTTTGGATTTGTTTGTTTTGCTGATTCACTGACTACTTTAAATCCTGGGAATCCTGATGAACTGACTGCATTTTCCATTTTAAACTAAAACCACAGTGTGCTAAAGATATAAAACCCATTGGAGGAAACCCTGCACTAAATATAACTGTAAATTCATGTATTATTCTGTCACTGTATTTGTTTATGATGTTTATTCAAGAGTCAAGTATCATATCAGAGTTACAACTAACTTTAGATTTATAGCAAGGGTTAGAACCTTAGTCTACCAGAGATATATCCAAATAAGAACTTGATGTGGCCAGCTTAAAAGTGGTTGCACTTTGAAAATTCCCAAGCTAAAATATGAATCATTACTACATGCTTTATAAAGAAAAACAAGTGCACATTTTTTAAGCAACAATGAAAACACAAAAGTGCATGTAAGACATTTTTAAAGACATTTATATTTTCTTTTTTTATATTAAAAAATCCAGAGTTTTCTGATTTTACACTGTGAAAAAAGGTTTCCCAAATCAATAGTTTATGACTATTCTTTGTAATTAAAATGATATGTTAGAACAGATTAACCAAATTTGAAAATAAAATGGAAAATTATATATTTGTGTATCACATATACATCTGGCATATTTTGGGTTTCTACATACTAACATGAATTGCTGCAAATTTTTGAGTTCTTTAAAATATTATTGAGAGGACATCATTAACAAGAGAAGGAGGATCAATCTTCTTAGTGACAGAAAAGAATGTACTGGTTGAGAATGTTAATTTATTTTGATTATTTTAAGGGTGAAATCTGTCTCTATATGTCTAAGTATAAAACTTCATAATTTAATCTAGTCAAAAAGAAAGAGGCAAACCATGAAAGCCAGCATTAAAATTCCCAAAAGACTAATAGTAGAATTGCCATATGGCCTAGCTGTAACTTTCATGGGCATTTATCAAGAAGACAGTATCTTACCCAAGAGATACATAAATATCACTCATTGTCATTCTACCCACAGTATCAAGAGAATTAAATCAGCCTAGATGAATTGGTAATGAAAATGTAATACCTATATAAAATGGAATTTTATCCAGCTATAAAACAAAATAAAATAATGATATCTGCAGAGAAATTGATATAAATTGAATGAATTATTGTATTAAGCTAGGTCTCTCAGATTCAGAAAGACTAACATGTTATTACTTATAGGTGAATCCTAGTATCTAATTTTACATATTTGCATTATGTGGGAATAAATGTGCATATAGCCAAAATACTACAAAGAGGCATTTGAAAGGGGAAAATGAGGCCTTAAAGAAGAAGGGGGAGAAGGGTAATAGAATACATTATGTAATAGTAGAAGAGAAAATATTGGGTACAACCTAGATAGACAGGCAGGAAGATAGGTGAGAGGAGTATGTATGTAGGTTAATCGCCAAGGATGTGTATGGAAATGCCATATGGAATCCTGCTCTCTAAAAGGTCTTGCTTGTTCGTTTCCCAGACACCCAGACCTGAATAATCACACAGAAACTATATTAATTACAACACCGTTTGGCCTATTAACTCAGGCTTCTTATTAAGTAATTCTTACATCTTAAATTAACTCATTTCTATTAATCTGTGAATTGCCACGAGGCTGTGGACTATCGGTAAGGTTCTGGTGTGTCCTCCGTCAGCAGCTACATGATGTCTCCCTCACTCTGCCTTCTTTCTCCCTGCATCCAGTTTAGTTTTCCTGCCTAGTTCTATTCTGCTTTGCCAAAGGCTGAAGCAGCTTCTTTATTAACCAATGAAAATAAAACATACTCACTACATGCAGAGGGGAGTCCCACATATCTGCTCCTCATTGATATTTGACAGGGATAACGTAAGCTGGAAAAAACAGTATCTTCAATAAAAAATATTTGGAAAACTGGATGTCTACAAGCAGAAGCATGAAATATACCCATATCCATCAGTTCACACAAGAAAACTAACTCCACATGGATCAAAGACCAAATGTGAAATGTGAATTTCTGAAATGCTAGAAGAAAACATAGGCAGTGCCCTACAGGTATAACTGGAGGAAAGGATTTTCTGAAAGGACTCCATTTGCCCAATTAAGGTCAACAATTGATAAGCAGGATGTCGTAGAACTAAAAAGCTTCTGCACAGATAAAGAAACAATTGGTTCAGTGAAGACTCATGGAATGAAGGTAATCTTTTCCAGCTAAACTTCTGACAAAAGATTAATATCCAAAATGTATAAATACCACCCCCAGAATAAGAAATATTTATTCAAAGTATAGGCCAAGGACCTCAATAGAGAATTCTCAAAAGAAGAATAAAAGCCTGCTAAGAAATTCTCAAAAAATGTTCATTATACCTAGCAGTTAGGGAAAGTCAAATCAAAACAACTTGGATATTTAATCTTACCTCAGTTAGGCTGTAAAATATCAATAAAATATAATAACAAATGCTGGAGGGATGTTGGGGAAGGGAACATATTCACATTTGTTGAGACTGCAAATGGGTGGAGAATTCTCAAAAAGCTAAAAAAAAAAAAAATCTACCTTACCAACCAGCTATGCCACTCCTTGGCATCTGTCCAAAGGACTCAGCATCCTGCTACTCAACAGATACTTGCTCAACTATAATCATTGCTTCTCTGTCTATAATAACTAGGAAGTGGAAACATCCCCAATTTCCTTCAACAGATGAATGGATAACGAAAATGTGGTATATATGCTATGGAATACTATTCAACTATAAAGAAAATGAAATCATGAACGTTGAAGGCAAATGGATGAACTTAGACTGTAGCACGGTTAATAAAAATCCAGAGACAGAAAATGGGGTTCAACCTGAAGGTAGAAAAGCAAAACAGCCAGCCACTAGCTCTTACCTTTAACTCAGTCTGAAATGACAATTCTGCCTCCAGGAATCTCAGAATGAGATTGTGAGTGACAGCTGTCTCCTCATGTTGTATATGCGTCTCTAGTGCTGGAATTAAAGGAGGTCACCACCACCACCCAGTTTCTATGGCAAACTATTGTGGCTACTGGAATTAAAGGTGTGTGTCACCACTACCTAGTCTGCAAAGCTGATCAGTGTGGCTGTTTTACTCTCTGAACTTCAGGCAAGCTTTATTTATTAAAATGCAAGTGAGACATCACTACAATAGACAAGATTGTATTGATTGAGTAAACCCAGACCCAGAAAGACAAACATCACATGTTCCTTCTCATCAGTGGTTCCTATCCGTAAGTTTTCAGATTAAGAATACACATAGAGGAGTAACTTCAGAAACCAGGAAAGGGAAAAAACAAATAAACCCTAAAACACTGCCAGGGTAGGGGCATAGGAGAGAAATGGAGAGGGTAATAATAGTACAAGTACTGAACTGAGGAAAATGGGTTCTCAAATTAGGGAAGAGAGAGGAAGACAAACACAGAAAGAAGAAAGAGTAAATGACAGTAGAGATGTCTGAAAAAAAATCATAAAGAATCATACTGTTCTTTCTCCCTCCAGCAGGATTCCCCAAGCTCAGCTTAATATTTGGCTGTGGGTTTCTGCATCTGTTTCCATCAGTTACCGGATGAAGTCTCTCTGACGACAACTGGGCTAGGCACCAATCTATGAGTATAGCAGAATATCATTAGAAATTATTGTACTAACAATTTTTTTTGTCCAATCATATTTAAATCTATACTAGGTCTCTGAGCCATCTAGATCCTGGCACTCCAAGCAGTTTCAGGGGTGGGATCTCTCTTGTCTTGGTCTCAGGCTGGAATTGTTTGACCACTACTCAAATCTCTGCACCAGCCTTACCCAAGCATATCCCATTGGCAGGACAGACTGTAGATTGAAGGTTATGTGGCTGGATTAGTGTCCCAGTCCCTCTTCTAGAAGTCTCTCCTGGTCACAGGAGATGGCCAGTTCAGGCTACATATTGTCATTGCTATAAATCTTAACTGGAGTCATTTTGTATGAGCCAGAGGGGTTAGGGACATCAAAAGATAATCCGGATAATCAAATAACCTGGCTCATAGAAGCTCACAGAGTCTGAACTGACAACCAGGGAGCCTGCATGGGACCAACCCTAGGTCTCTACACACACACACACACACACACACACACACACACGACAGTTATGTACCTTGTTCTACTTGCAGGAATTCTAACAGTGGAAACAGGGACTGACCCTAACACTTTGACTGGCTTTAGAGAACCTATTTTTCATGCTGGGTTGCCTTGCCCAGCCTTACTACAAGGGGAGGTGCTTAGTCCTACCTCAACTTGATGTGCCAGGTTTTATTGATACCCATGGGAAGGCCTGTCTTTTTCTGACAGAAGCAGGGAAGGAGAGTTTGGGGGGTGAAGACAGAGGGAAGGTGGGAGGAAGGAATAGGAGGAGAGAAGGGAAAGGAAGCTGCAAAATAAATTTAATTAATAAAGATAAAATAAAAAGAATCATACTATTAACAATTTACTTAAATAGAAAATTATAATACATGTAAGTCTGTATATAAAATACATACAGTTTAAATGAAAATTTCTCATCTGTGTTGAAAATACAGCTTCTAAAAGCCGAAGACCACCTAACAAAAACCCAAATGCCAGGCATGAAAAACCCTATTTTGAATTGTTGGTCAAGGATGTCCAAGAGACCTCCAAAACAAACAGTTTTTTTTTTTGTTATTGCCAGTGGTTGCCACCCAGAGTTGTTGGTCAAATATATCCAAGAGACTTCCAAAGCATACAACCCATCCTTAAGACCATTGGCTGCCACCCAGAGGTGGGAAGTAAGTCCCTATTGCTGAAGACGCAATGAACTTCAGGCACAGAGCCTAGAGGATCCCGAGCTAAAACTGATCTGAAAGCCTCCTCCCCAAGGACTGGCTTTCATGGTACCAAAAGGTGCCATACAAGCTTCTAAAAGATGGAAACAACCAACATTTCTACCCAGCTATGATTGTTATGAAACATAACAATGACCTTTATGTCACGCTAATCCTAAGGATGCAGTAGTGCCATAACTTGGCCAAAATCAATAGTTCTCGAATAGAATATAAGAGCTGCTCAACAAGAGAGAAAACAGTTCTGGTACTGGAAAACCTAGCCAGTTATCTAGGGATGGAGAAGTCAAGCATCTTGGAAGAGAGCCGACAATCACAGCTTTACTAAAACATCATAATCCCTAGCGACGCTCTGCATCTCTTGTACTTAAACCCATAGATACGTGTATAGGCTTCAGTCATACACACGATCTACAGACATATAAGGAATGCTAAGAGTGGGAAAATATTCTCCCCCAGGGAAGAACAGACCAACTGGTTATATAGTAGCAAATGTTAGGTCCTCAAAGCATATATAATGTAGCATTATACAACTGCGAAGGTTATATTAAGGAGTGTGTGTGTGTGCGTGTGTGTGTGTGTGTGTGTGCTTGTAACAACAATCAATAAGAAAAAAGGCCATAAATTTTAAAGAGAGCAAGGAGGAGAATATGGGAATGTTTGGAAGCATGAAAAAGGAAGGGACAAATGATGTAATTATGTTATAATCTCAAAAACAGTGGTTCTCATGTTGCGGTGACCCACAACCATAAAATTAGCTCATTACTACTTCATAACTGTAATCTTGCCTACTGTTATGAATCATAATAGAAATATTGATATGAAGGATAACCGATATGAAACCCCAGGGATTGTGACACATACACTGAGAACTGCTGCCTAGAAATAAAAGAAAAAAATCCTAAAGATTCGTGTGTGTGGAAGTGGCAGTGTATGGCTGTGGTGTATATTTGTATGAACATGGTAAGTTGCTGTGCTCAGACACCAGTGAAAGCTATGGTTTCTCCTGCTCCACCTTATTTCAATGACAGAGGGACTCTCACTGACTTGACATTTGCCATTTATCTAGGCTGGCCCTCAAGTTCTAGGGATGCACCTGTGTCTTTCTCAGGGCTGGTGTTCCAGGCAAGTGCAGCTGTGTCAGTAGATCAAGAATGAGTGCTGGCAATTCTCTCAGGTCTGCATGCTTACACAGCACGCACTCTTACCAACTGAGCCTCCTCCACAATCCCACCACTGCTTTTCAGTGACAGCCCAGTCCACTGCTCCCTTGCTGGGTTTATCATCCATCACTTTGTTGTGTTTTCACCCACCACGCCCACAGTGCCTGCCAATATCATCTTCACCTGGAGTACAGGGTTCTCCTTGTGTGTTCATTCTTTGGCTTGTTTAGTTTTTCCCCTTTGTCCATGATGCTTGTCATTTCATTCACTTGTTGTAAAGTGTATCTCATCCTGTAGACTTAAGAAAGTATGTGCTGGAATTTTTTACATGATTTATATGATATTTCTATTGGCTACAATTCAAATTGTCACATTCTTGTGTAGGCATTTTTAAACCTGTGTTTATTAGGATACTACAATGTAAGAGTAATTCACTTGAGCACTAGAGACTTGAGAGAAATTTCTTGAACTGCTCTAGTTGGGCTCAAATTTAAGCTTTGTGGTTTAAATTAAATTTACTTGAATTTCTTGCTTCATTTAGCCAGTAGATGTCTGTATAATAGCTAGTTTATTATTATTAACAATAATAATCATTATTATCTTAAACTAAACCTTTTTCTTTAAAAACAAAATTAAAACAATTTTCTAGGCATTGAAGAGAGTGGGCAGAAGATGGACACTTCCTCATTTCCTGTTTCTTCCTACACGGGTGGGGTTAGGTCAGGGAAAAGAACAAGAACATAGAAGAGTTTTGTCACAAGGCCGATGTGGCCAATATCACCTTATATCACTATTGATGTGCTTTTAAACCTTTTTTATTTTTGAGATTAGAATTCCATAATTTTATATGTTTAGGAATGCATTAATGCACCCTGTTCCATATGCATCGTGTTATTTATATTTACCATGGATAATCTTTTTCTAGGTATATGACACCCAGGACAGCTTATGCTTACAGAATGCTCCAAATCTTCACCCAGTTACCCTTCTCTCTGCATCCCTTCATGCAAGCAGCCCCTTCCTCTACAAAAGAATGTTGAAGTAATACCTGTCCTTAGTTCTTGGGCTACAAGAAAAAGGAAAGAAAAAACTTTCAGAAAGCAACAAACTCCAGAAAACCCTTTTGCAAGCCAACTGGTGCTTATCCTATGTACAGTCAATGACATTCTCAGGAGCTTGTCCCCGCTGCCCATCCCCCACTTCAGCCAGATAGGTTTTGTTCTCTGAACTGAAGTAGAAACTAATTACAATTTGATCCCCCCAGAAGACTGTGACACATTTAGAGGTTAGGTAAAAAATGTCATAGTTGCATAAAAAGCAAGGCACAGAGGTGGAGAACAGATCTCCCTGGAAGTGTTAATGATGTCTGTGCAATGTTACTTGTGTGTATGTTTTCAGGGTTGACTGTTTAGTATTGAATAATAATAAACTTTCAGGATTCCCTGTTCCCCCTGACCATACCCGTAATAACCAATATTAACAACTATAATTCATAATGCACTTGCCACAAACCATGGGCCTTATTAAGTATTTTATGTTCATTAATTCTTTTTAACTTGATGGCATAGTCTCATTTTATAGATTCAAAAGCCAAGGTACCAAGTATTTAATAATCACTTCCTCAAGTCACCAAGTCACAGAGTATGAAACCAGGAATTTGACCTTAGTTTATCTTCAAATACTATACCTCATAGGAAATAATGTAAACATATTATTCTATGAGCAGGAATAGTATTTATGAATCTATAATTTCTTTTTGTGCCATGAACTTCCATTTTAGGTTTTATTTATCTATTGTCATACATTCAAAACAAGTATACTATGAATATCCTTGAATTTTAAAAATCCACGACATATCATTTTGGCATTTATTTATTTATTTTTAATGTTCTAGTTAGTTAAATTTGGGGCCAGAATCTGACTCTGTAGCCCTTACTGGCTAGAACTCCACTATACAGTCCAGGCTGGCCTTGAACTAGTAACATTCTCTGCTTCAGGCTCTTTGTGCTGAAATTACAGACATCTATTCATTTTCACAACAATTCAAAATCAAAGGGAAATAATGTAAATAAACAACAGCTCAAAATCATATGGCATTAAGAGCAGGTAGATATTATAAATAATACAACTGTATCCCCAAAAATACCTTCAGGAGGCTCTTCAGACTATGATAACAACTGATAAAACAACTGATAAAAACTTCATTTTTTCCAGAAGTTTAATCACTAGTTTTTATATTCATATGGGGCAAGCATCCTGTACCTATTTTGCATATGCTGACTGATGCCTAGAGAAAGGTGTTCTATCACCATTAGTGTAATTTGTAAGTGAGCATGGTCTCCAAGGCATCTTTCAGATTCCATCCCACTAAATCCTTGGCATTGAAAGAAGCAAGAGTTAAACCCTCACTTACAACCTCCCCCGTCTGGTCCCTTTTACAGTAAAGCAGTGTTACCTCACTATACTCAGGCCTCTTCTAGTTGCATGAGAACAGGTCCATTCTCCATTCGGGCCAAATCACAGTCTCTTTCTACACTCCCCCCCCCATACTCCAGTTCTCTCTCCACTGTTCTTACCCCAGCGCCCCAGGAATTCATTCCTTTAGCTGCATATGTAAAATTTTGGAAAGTTGAATTGGTAGCAGCAGTTTCCAATGTAGCACATTAATATTTTCACGTTGAACCTGGCTCGTGTTTATAGATCCAGGCTGGCATCTGGCATGTGTTACGAGAATAACAGAGCTTGAAAATGCCTGCCAGCCCCACGGCAAGCCAAGTCATCCCCACTTAATGAGAAGTATAGCTGCGAGCTTCTCTAAACGCTAACCAGATGCCACGCGCTGTCGGTTCATCTGCCACGGGAATATTAACAAAGTGTTGACACATCTGTGATCTGCGCTTAGATCCAGATGACAAAATGATGCTGTGGTACCAACAAGCTGAATGACGATGCCTAAGCCAGGGCTTCTGTTTCTGTGGACTCCTGAAAATACCATGTGAGGCTCCATTTCCACTTTATGTGTGTGCAGTGAGGGAGGTTTCATGAGTTAGGTAAGATCTTGCTATTGTGTATCATGGAGGGCTGGATATAGGACACACTTGAGAACATCACAAAGGATTTTATATATGCTTGAATAGTAGAAGGAAAAAATGGAAGTTACACAAATGGAAACTGTCCACATTGTTCCATGGTTACTATTTCTTTCCATGTTTTCAACAGCTTGGGAGTGGGGGGGAAGATTCACAACAATGAAAATAAATACAGCAATAAGAGCCACAGTGATCTAACCAACCAACCCACCAAAAATTTAAATATTCCAAAACTGGCAGAAGCTGACAGAGAAGATCTGTGCATATGCATGCATTCGTCATATTTCCCAATAAAGTGCTCTTGGGGAACGGAGTGCCTATGTCTGCAGTTTGAAGTCCACTGAGGCATTTTTAAATTTCTTCCAGCTCTAGTCCCCCACCCCTTTACAAGCATGATCTATGGGAGGGTAAGTCTAACAGTATCTTCAATTATATATGAGAGGTTGGTAATCTGGTAAATAAACTCATCTCTTGAGTTCCGCGGACAATTCTAGGACCTAATAGAACATAAGGAAACCAACGGAATCTGTACCTTATAGCCAGACGCACAAAGGAAACCACAGGAAAGCCTTTCTGCCATGATCATTTAGAAAACTGTTGGAACACGCCACATTTACGCTAATCAGTGTTGTGCCTTCTTTCATACACAGAAACTGCTTTTAGTAATATTAGTATGTTCAGGTTCTGTTTCGACAGGCCAAGCTTCACTTATTCAGCTATCCACGGATCCTATTCTAAGTGAGGTATTCATTTACTTGTGGTAGATTTAATGAGAAAATGTTAAGGGAGACCCTCCTACAGTTAAACACAATAAACAGAGAGAAACCTCTTAAAGATGACATGAAGTATTGCAGTAGGATTTCTCATATTTTCTAACGTCACTTGCCATTTTCAGAGAGCCATGGGAACTTGTGTGTTTATGCCCTGCAACTAAAAGCTGCCCGTGCCCCTTACCAATCACTGCTCTTGTTTCAAATGGACAACTGGTGGGGATCGTGGTATGAAAGTCAGATTTATCCACTATAAAAATGATGTCATTCACTTGCTTATAAATGAAAATGATTTTCTGATATAGGAGCAACAATATACAATTTAGAATGGACAATATCCAGTGAGTTTCTGAACTATGCTAGTTGTTCATTTGTCAGAACTATTTTGTGATTTTTTTTAGTTTATTACAATATACTCAAAAGTGTATTTAATAAATGCAAAATGATGGTATGATAAAATGAAGCACACAGTAAAATGCTTTCCCCACAATAAAGCTAATTAACAGGTGCATATTTTATATTGCCAGCTTTTTCTTCCAGGTATCCATGGTTTTACCTCTACTTCGGTCATTTCAAACTCATGAATTCCATGTTTACATAAGATGATTCAATATTTTTCTTCCTGCCTCTTTTATATATCATGTGTCATAATGTCCTTGAAATACATGATTATTGAAAATGTCAACATTTATATTTCATTGAAAGCTACACACACACACACACACACACACACACACACACACAGGTTTTTAATTAAATAAACCACAGAACATTACAGTGAAAACACCCAAGAATCGCAAGAGTTCAACCAGATGACTACGTAGGAGCGTCCTGGAAATACATGATTATTGAAAATGTCAACATTTATATTTCATTGAAAGCTACACACACACACACACACACACACACACACACACACAGGTTTTTAACCTACTACCATCTCTATGTAGAAATGTGGTTTGTTATGTGATCTATATGTGCTTAGTTACACATGTATGTCACCCGTGTCCTGCTGTTCATATCTGTTTCTGTGCCAGCACCAGATTCTTTGATTACTGTAACACTATAATTTATCTATCTTGAGGTTCACTTTGGCAATCTCACCAATATTTTTTCTTTTCACTAAAATTTTTGATTATCCAGAATTTTTCTGGCTCCATATAAATTTTAGGATTTTTTTTTCTCTTTCTCAGGAGAATGTTGTTGGCATTTTGATAGTGACTGTGTTGAATCTGTAAGCTGCATTTGGAAGGATGATTATCATCACAGTATTTTTTCAACCTATGAATGAAGACAGGGGTCTTTCCATTTTATATTGCTTTTATCGGTTCCATTCTCCAGAGATTTCGTGTTTTCAAGGGGGACCTTTCCCCCTTGTTATGATTTTCCAGGATATATTGGCTTTAATATTATTGTAAATGAGAATGGTCATCTCTTAACTGGTGTATTTGTTGCAGGTGTGTAGAAAGATTTTGTGGGGGTCAGCCATTATAAGCTAAGTATGGATAGGTCACCCAAAGGAAATTCTTTATTTCCAACCATTATCACCTGCCAGAGTAGAACTCTGCCCTCAATAAATTTAATAAGAGTCTCAGGAGTTTACCCTGAGGCAATACCTGGCTGCAAGAGGAACCACAAGCTGAGTTACCTGACTTCCTTCCAAGAACAGACCATTTTATAGGAAATGCCTGGCATTCCAAGCACTATAGATAGAAACACCTGCCAGCACACTTTCACCGGGACACCCTAGATAAAACGTCAGCCAATCAGGGATCTTAGAACCTCAGAAACCCCTCACCCTCCCCCAGAAACCCCTCACCCCCACCTTTACTACTATAAAACCCTATTCTAATTCAGCTTGGGGTTCTCCAGTTATTTCAATATGTTGGACATGCGGAGAGACCTTGTTTGCAAACGATTAAAATAAAGACTCTTTGCTTTTACATATGGAACTGGGTTTCCTTGTTGGCTTTGGTGGAGACTTCATGGATTTGGGCATAATGGATTTCTGTAAGTTAATTTTGTACCCTGCAACTTTGTTAAACTTGTTCTTTTTTTCTGGTGGAGTTTTTGAGATCTCATATGTAAAATGTCCTATCATCTGAAGTAGGGATAACTTGACCTCTTTCTTTAATTATAACATGTCTTTAATTTTTTTCTCTTGTTTATATCTCTGGATAGTGCTTTCAGCACTATATTTCATTTTTATCATTTTTTTAAAAAAACAATCTTTTTTTTATTATACATATCAATCCAAGTTCCCACTCCCTCCCTTCCTCCCATTCCCTCCAGCTTCCCCCATCCCCCATCCACTTCTCAGACAGGGTAAAAATACATTGCTTTGAGAGAAGGTCCAAGGCCCTCCCTACTATATCTAGGCTGAGCAAGGTCTCCATACAAAGAGAATAGGATCCCATAAGTCAGTACAAGCAGGAGAGAAAAATCCTGGTGCCACTGCCTTTGGCCCCTCAGTCTGTTCCAGCCATGTGTCTGTCAACCACATTCAGAGGTTCTAGCTTAGTCCTATGCTTGTTCCTTCCCAGTCCAGCTGGAGTTGGAGAGCTCCCATTAGCTCAGGTAAACTGTTTCAGTGAGTGAACCCATCATGGTCTTGACCGCTTTTCTCATATTCTCATTCCTCCCACTCTTCAGCTGGACTTTGGCAGCTCAGTCCAGTGCTCCACTGTGGGTCTCTGCTTCTGTTTCCATCAGCTGCTAGATGAGGGTTCTATGGTGATATTTAAGATATTCATCAGTCTGACCTCAGGGCAAAGCCAGTTTAGGCACCCTCTACTCTATTACTTAGGGTCTTAGCTGAGGTCATTCTTGTGGATTCCTGGGAATTTCTCTTGAGCCCATAATGGCTCCCTCAATCAAAGTATCTCTCTCTTTGCTCTTGTCTCTGTCCTTCCTCCATCTCAACTTTCTCATTCTCTCAGGTTCTCCTTGCTCCTCCCCTTCTCCTCTCCACTTCTCCTTCTACCCTCTCTTCTCCCAATTTTGTCAGGGATCTTATCCTATTTTGACTTTCCAGGTGGATCTATTTATGTTTTTCTTAGGCCTCACCTTGTTACTTAGCTTCTCTAGGATCATGAAGTATAGGCTCAATATATTTTGCTTATAGCTAGTATCCACTTACGAGTGAGTACATACCATATTTATCATTTTAGGTCTAGGTTCCCTCACTCAGGATGGTGTTTTCAAGTTCCATCCATTTGCATGCAAATTTCAATATGTCATTTTTTTTTTTTTTACCGCTAAGTAGAACTCTAATGTGTAAATGTGCTATATTTTTTTAATTCATTTTTCGGAAGGGAGGCATTTAGGTTGTTTCCAGGTTCTGGCTATTAAACATAATGCTGCTATGAACATCCAGCACTATATTTCAAAGGAGTGTGAATAGTGGACAGGCCTGTTTCATCTTTGATTTTAATATGAAAACCTGGAGATGCTCTTCATTTAAAATATTGTTGACTGTATGTCATATATATATACACCTTGTTTAGTTGAGGCATGTTCTGTCCAGTCTTTCCTTCTCAAGGATTTGTATCATGAAAGTATGTTGAGTTGTTTGAGAGGCATTTTATGCATCTATTGCAGCGATCAAATTTTTTTTTTTTGTCCTTACATCTGTTTATGTGATGTATTACATTTTGGGTTTCATATGTTCACCAATCACTGCATCAACAGGACAAAGGCAACTTGATCATCTTGATATGTGCTTGTATTCAGTTGGCTAGGATATTATTTAGGATTTTCAGATTTATATTCATCATAGCTAATGGTTTACAGTTTTGCTTAGATTTATCTTTATTGTTGTTGCATCTTTACCAATATTAGAGTAATATAGACTTCACAGAACAAGTTTGGAAGTTTCATTTTGTTTTTCTTTAAATAATTTAAGAATTATTGGTTGTACTTCTTTAAAAATTTAGTAGAATTCTGCTATGAATCCACATGGTCCTGGAATTTTCTGGTCAAATGATTTTTATTACCATTTCAATTTTCTCCTTTGCTACATTACTGTTTTGGCTCTGGATTTCTTTAACTCTGATAGAATCAAGAAATTCATCCATTTCTTTTAGAATCTTCTACTTAATCAAGTGCAGGTTTTAAAGTATTTTCCTTTAATATTCTGAGTCTATCTGGTGTCTCTTATAATGTTTTCCTGTTTATTTTTGATTCTGTTCATTTGGATCTTCTCTTTCTTTAGCTAGTTGGTTAAAATCTTGTTTATCTTCTAAAGGAATTAGCTCTGAGATTCAGTCAATACTTCTTTTGTGTGGGTACTGTTTCCTTGTTTCTATTTCTCTGGTTTATGCTCTGATTTATATTATTTCTTTCTGTAAACTGACTTTGAGTTTGGTTTGTTTTTGTGTTTTCAAATTCTTGAGTGGCAGCTTTAAATTGTTTTTTGGCGCTCTGTTTGATTTTTTTAATTTTGGCATTTGGGCTATAAACTTTCCTCTTAAAAACTGCTATTTTTTGTGTGTTTTGCAGTGAATCTCAGAAGCCTGTTCTTTCTAATGAGAGACATAACAGGAGTAGATCTGAATGAGAGAGGAGATGTAAAGAAAGTGGGAGGAGTAGAGGAAGGGGAAACTGTAATTAGAATATACTATAGGACAAAATAATCTATTTTCAGTAAAAGGGGGAAAAGAAATTAAGAGATACATTTTAAACATTAAGAACCCTGTTATTACTATGTCCTAGAGGTTTGTATTATTGTGCTGTGTTTTACTTTTTCATTTTCATTTAGCTCAGGAAATATTTTGACTTCTTTCTTGTTTCTTATCATACCCATTCATCATTCAGTAATTATTTAATGTTCATGTTTTTATACATTTATTGTAATTTTGTTTGTTGTCAATTTTAAGTTTTATTGCTTACAAGTAGGATTATTTAATTGAGGGAATTATTTCATTTTTTGGTATTTGTTAAGATCTGGTTCATGTCCCAGGATGTGATCTGTTTTAGATAATCTTCTATATGCTACTTAGTAGAATGTATTTTCTTTGATGTTTAGACAGATGATTCTGTAGATACCCATTAGGTTCGTTTGATATAAGAATGTAGATGGAAGTTTATGTCCTGCCCGGTCCCACTGCCATTCAGACCCAAAGAGAAACACAGAGGTTTATATTAGTTATTAACTGTTTGGCCTACTATCTCAGGCTTATTATTACCTAGCTTTTGGAATTTAAATTAACCCATAATTCTTGTCTATGTTTAGCCATGTGGTTTATTGCCTTTTCTCAGTGAGTCGTTCTCATTTTGCTCCTTCTGTGTTTTGGTGGTGACTGCATCTCTCTCTTTCATTCTTCCCAGAATTTTCCTAGTCTGGTTGTTGTGCCTATACTTCCTGCCTGGCTAGTGGCCAATCAGAATTTTATTAAACCAATATGAATGACAAATCTTCAAGTGTACAAGAGCATTCTCCCACAGCAGAAATAATTTAATTTTGAGGTTTCTCTGTTTATTTTCTGCCTAGATGTATGTCTCTGAGAGAAGATGGGATGTTGAAATCACCTACTATCATTTAATTTATGACAATCTATGTCTTTAATTTCATTATTTCTTTAAATAAAATTACTTGTACTAGAGTTTAGTGAAGACATAATTAGTATTGTAATATTTTTCTTGATTAATTCATCCCTTTGTTAGAAAGAAATGTTCTACTTTCTCTTTTTGTATTAGTTTGACTTTGAAGTCTATTTCGTTAGATAATAGGATGGCAGTACTTGTTTACTTTCTGATTCCATTGGCTTGGAATTCTCTTCTTTCCTTCACATTAAGGTTGTTCCTATCATAAAGCTGTTTCTTGTGGACAACAGATTCATGAATTTTGTTTCTTAATCCATTCAGTCAGTCTGTGCCTTTTGGTTGGAAACTTGAGGCCACTAATATTTAGAATTATTGAAAGATGTATGAAAATTAATTTCTTTTGCTTGGTTGGTTCTTAGTTGTGCTTCGTATTTTACTCAATTATAGCTTCATTTGTTGTATTGAAGTCCCTTGGCTATGTTTATTCCTCTTTTTATTTCAAGGTATTCCTTCCAGTATTTTGCTTACAACTTTTGTGGTTGGATATGAACTTTTAAAGACTGTTTGTATCAAGAAAAGTTCTTATTTTCTTCTTTGACTATGCCAAATAGCTTTACTTGGTAAAGTATTTTATATTGTTTAATCATCATCTTTTAGAACTTGTTCCAGGTTCCTCTGGTTTCCAGACTCTCCATTGAGAAACCAAGTGTTATTTTGATGAACTTTCCTTATTATGTGACTGGTATATTTTATATGACAGCTTTCAATACACTTACTTTTTTGTGTATTTAGTGTTTTATCTATCATATCATATCATATCATATCATATCATATCATATCATATCATATCAGGTGTCTCTTCTCAGGTCTTGTCTAGTTGTTCTTTTGTGTACTTCTTATATCTTTATTAGTATGCTTTTACTAGTTTGGGGAAATTTTCTTCAAAGGTCTTATTTAAAAAGCTGGTCTGTGGCATTCAGCTGGGATCCTCTTTTCTCATTTATGCCTATAATTCAAACATTTGGTCTGTTGCTGGCATTCCACATTCCCTGCATGTTTTTCCGAAAATGTTTTCCTTTCTTTATTTCATCTAGATTCTGTAACTTTTAGCCTTATGTTCTGTGTTCCTATTAATTCCTTCTACATGTAAAGATTTCCCCTGAATTTTCTAATTAAGATGGTGAGTATCAGTTCCTCTTCATTTCAGCTTGTCTTCTCTTTACTGTTTCTTTCTTTATTGAAATTGATTCAATATCCTGATTATCTTCATCATTTCATTCAGCTGTGTTTGTATTTTCTTGGACATTACTTAGTCATTTATTGTTATCCTCTTAAAGTTCAATGGTGCTTGTTCATATCTTCTTTAAATTCACTGAATTCTTTAACAAAGATTTTTTTCTTTTAAATTCTGTGTCCTGGGGTTTATCTAAGTGCTTTTCCTCAGAGAACACTTCTATAGGACTAGTAGGTTTGATGAAATTATGATAATGTTTTTGTTTTTGTGTTTTGATTGGTGTAATAGTATATTATTTGTGTTTTAATCAATAAAGTTTGCCTGAAGATCAGTGCAAAGCAACTACACTAGTCAATAATACATGCCAGTCAGTGGTTGCACACACCTTTAATCCCAGCAGCCACATGAGTTAGTCATAGAGGCTGGGTAGTGGTCATGCATACCTTTAAACCTAGCACTAGAGAGGAATATAAAATGAGAGGAGACAGGTCTCACACTTCTTCTCAATCTGATGATTTTTGGAGGCAGGACTGCCCATTTTCAGTCTGAGGTATAGGTAAGAGCCAGTGACTGGCTGCTTTGCTTTTCTGATCTTCAGGATGAACCCCAGAATCTGTCTCTGAGTTTTTATATGCATGCTACAGACCTGGGCCTGTGGGTTTCTCCCTTTGGTTGTATGTCTGATGAGACTCTCTTGTCTTTCAATAGATTGAAGCAATACGGGAGCTGTGAGACATGAGGATGAGTAAGGCCTGGTAAAGCTACTGGATAAGCTCTTTAACTGGACCAACCAAAGATGGCTTCCAAATCAGGAGTCTGGAACTAACTTTGTGTGTACATAAATGGCAGTCAGGGGAAGGAAGGATGGGAAAGGAAAGGAGCGTTTCTCCAGTCAGACATGGTCCTGGTAGAAAGCAGGTTCAAAGGCCTCAGATCTGAACCTGTGCCTGTGAGTGTGGAGATGGCTACGTGAGGAGAGGTGGCAAAAATAAGATACCAGGGAATGGTGGCTTTCAAACAAAGAGGGCTCCCAGATTGGGGGGAGGGGGGAAAGGAGCATCCAGCACTGGACTAATGGGTTTTCACATGGTAATGGTTTGTAGAGGGGTGGGGAAGAGTAAAGAAATGACTTACCAGGCCAAGATAGCTCCTGAACATAAAGGGAGGAGGGAAAATGGGATGTGTAGGGAGGAAGTAACTTACACAGCAAAGATGGCTTACAGACAGAGAGGACCCACCCATAGGTGGTAGGTCTGAAACTAGGTTGTGAATTTGTATACAGTGTCAGGTTGGGAAGAAGAGACAAAGGGAAAGGCTGGCACACTAGGTAAAATTGGTTCTTAAACAAAGAGGTATCATGGATGTAAGTCTGAAAGTAGGTTTGTGGTATGGAGACAGTGATAGATTGTAGGAGGAAGATGGCCAATAGACCCAACTGGGCAACGGCTGTTCAAGCTCAATTAAACATGCACTATAGTAACTTTCCCCTTGAGCCAAACTAGGGTCTGATGAGGTGTCTAAGAGACTACTAATGTAGAGGCACATTGTCCGTGAAGCCTATGGAGAGGGAACAACACACTTCTAGAGGCTTAGAGGACCAATGGGGTGCTAGGGGGAGACATAACGGCAAGCCCGATTACCACAGTAAGTGAGTCTGCAGCATGCTCCGCTACTCCTCCAACTGCTGGAGTCTGTGCCATTGTCTCCAGGCCTTCTCACCTCCTCCCCCAAGTTGTGTCTGTGCAGGGTTGCCCACAACAGTAACTGAAGGGAATGAGAAATTCTTTTTTTGGTTTTTTGAGACAAAGTTTCTCTGTGGTTTTGGAGCCTGTCCTGGAACTAGCTCTTGTAGACCAGGCTGGTCTCGAACTCACAGAGATCCGCCTGCCTCTGCCTCCCGAGTGCTGGGATTAAAGGCGTGCGCCACCACTGGCTGGCTGAATGAGAAATTCTTGTGGGAGTGCATTAGGAGCTGTTGTCATTTGAATGAGATCTCCCAACCTTAATTCTCAGACATTTGCATACTTGTTCCTCAGTTGGTAGGTGGGGAAGATTGGGGGGTATGAACTTGCTGGAAGAAGGGAGTTACTGGGACGCACTTTGAAGGTTTCTAAAGACTGACAGCATTTTGAGTTAGCGCCCTGCTTTCTGTTTGCATTCTGGGATGGAAGCCCTCAGCGGCTGCTCTCAGCCAACGTACCTGCTGTTTGTTGTCATGCTTTCCTATCATCATGGACACTTATTCTTCTAGAATCATAAACCCAAAATAAAACCTCCTTCTACAAGCCACCGTGGTCATAATGTCTTATCATAGCAATGGATAAGAAATTAATACAGGAGACACAAAAGAATTTCCATATCTCAGTTCTTCGAAAAGAAAAACTGGAAAATGACTTCATATGTTTTCTGAAGTATTTTATTTTCATACTGGAAATATAAAGTTGTGTTTCCCAATTTTATCATAATATGTATTTACAATGTGGGTAAAACTGCATAGTTTTATTGTAATAGTCATAAAAATTTCATTGCAAGCATCCTTTCCTCTTCCACTCCTTTTGTCTTGACTTTTCTTGTTCCTTTTGCCCTCTTCTCCAAATTTTCTTTTTCACCTCCCTCTTGCCATATTGCTATCCTTTTTCATTCAATCCAAGCAGATGCTAAATGCATTTTGTTACATTTTCTTCTTGTATAGTTTGCCTATATTTTTATAAAATTAATTAAATCATATGCCCTAGTATTTTATATTTTAATAAAGAATGACTGAGAAACAGCCCAATTGTTGCAAAATAGAAGCAAAAATATTCACTTAGAAATTTTCCCAAAAGAATTTGGCAAGAGGGAAGATTAAAAGGCAGATATTCTGAAGAACTAGACAAGGCTCTTCTGCCAATGGAAATTGCAACAGAGTTATTCTGGAGAAACAAAACATATTAATCAAGGGCTAATTGAAATAGCCGGTTCAGCATATTGCCTAAAATTAGGGAATCCATAATCATATGGTTCTCAAATACAGAAGTATCATAACTAAGTTGGAACCTTCCCATAAGCCATATCTGATTACAAAAGATTCTTGGATGGTGACTGCCTCTGAACTGAAATTTCTTTCCAAGCTGGAGACATTCATAGTGTTGGAAGTTGCGATGCAGGCTGTGAGGTCAGAAACAGCCAACAATCCTACTATCAAAATGCCAGACAACATGTATTTGTTGATGTAATAGTGGTTCAACAGCTGTGGGTAAAGCCAACTATTTAATGATTGGATTTAAGACTCACTCTGCAAGAGGTATCTCATGACTTGTCCTATAAGTCTAGGGATAAAACCCATGGCTCAGGGAACATTTCAGAAGGAAGGGCAGGAAGTATCTGCTGTAGCTGCACAAAGAATTGGCTTAATATTTTCTCAGATTATGGGTAAAGAAATAAAAATTTAGAGGGCAGTGTGATATTACACTCATTCAGCAAAATGAGAGAAATAGCTTCATCCTTTAGTACCTATGAGATCCTCAACCATTGTTGTGGGGCTATTTTTACATTATCAGGCATGTGTTTCTTCCAGTGGACCTGGCCCATATTTTTCTATATTTAACAACTATTCACTACTGTATAAAATATATTTAGTTGTTAATATAGCAAAAAATATGTAGCATATCCCAATTATTTGAGTTTACTGTGTAGTAGAAATAGCAAGTAGAGATGCAATATAGAATTCATATTTCAATAAGCACGATGAAATGAACTAAAAATGTACTGTTACAAAGATTAGTCAGAGGACGTATATCATTTGGATGTGGATACAAAAGCCTGTCAAATAAATTTGGGCTCTACGATAAATGGAAAACATTAGAAAGTGGCATTTAGAAAAGCCATTACTGTACATATTAAATAGGTACCAAGCATAGTTTTGCTTCCCCAGGTAGGAGGAAAATCACTAAGAATCTATACCTAATTCAAGGGAGAATTAAACACACACACACACATGTATTTGTAACTGGAAATGTTAAAATAATTTTCAAATACAATATCTGCACAATTGGTCAGTATCTTTGAAATCTTTGCCAAAAAAATAGTTTACTAAAGCTGCCTGGGCTTTTATTTGGGTCCTCAGTTCTATTCCATTGGCCTAAATATCTGGTTTCTATGCCAGTACATGATGCTCTAATTACTAAGGCTGTGTAGCAATACTTGATGTCAAGTGCAATGATACATTCTATGCTATGCTCTTTGTTCACAACTACTTTGGCCATCCTTGGTCTTTTGGACCTCCATATAAATTTTTGAAATATTTTTTCTTTGCCTGTAGTGAATGACATTAGAATTTTTGTAAGGATTGAATTGAATTTATAGATTTGTCTTTTGAAGGTGGATATTATCCAAGATCAGTTCTTCCTGTCACTGCGCATAGGATGTCCTTCTACCTTCCATTGCTTCTTCAATTCAGTGTCTTTAATTTTTTCTTTGTAGAGGTCTTTCCTTTGCTCATTTAGATTCATTCCCAGGGTGTGTGTGTGTGTGTGTGTGTGTGTGTGTGTGTGTCAATTCAATTGTACATTGAATTGTTTGCCTTGTTGTCTTTTTCAATGTTTATCATTAGTATACAGAAACTACTAATTTTTCTGTATTCATTTATATCCTACCACTTTTTTGAAATATTTATCAGGTTTAAGAGTTTAGGGTAGAGTATTTAGGGTCTATAATGTGAAGCACCATACTATCTTTAAATAGGGATAGCCTGACTTCTTTATTTGTATCACTTTTACTGCCTTCTTGTCTTGCTCTAGCTATACCTTCAAGCACTATGATGAATAGAAGTGGAAATATAAAATGTCTTTGCCTTGTTCCTCAACTTAATAGGAACTCTGCATGTTTTCCATTTAGCATGATGCTGCTTACAGGTTTGTCATATAAGCCTTAATTGTGTTGAAGTAAGCTGTTTCCAATCCTAGACTCTCCATGACTTTTATCAGGAAGGAGTGTTGAGACTTTATGTAAGACTTTGTATGTCTAATAAGATAATTATGTGACTTCTGTCTTTGTTTTTTATGTAATGAACAACATGTATTGATTTTTTCCATATTAAATCACCCTTGTACATCTGTAATAAAGCTAACTTGATCTTGATAAATGATCTATTTGCTATGAACTTGAATTCAGTGTGCCAGTATTCTATTGAAAATTTTTGCATCAATGTTCACATGGAGTACAGCCTATCATCTTTTCATGTGTTTGTTTTGTCTTTACTTGGCTTTGGTACCAGGCTAACATAAAGCTTTAGGGAGCCTGCCTTCCTTTTCTACTTCATGGAATAACTTGAGTAGTGATGGTGTTATTTCCTCTTTGAAATTATCAACTTAAAATTGATACATTACTTCAATGTAGGATCAATTCCATGAAACTATTAAAAGAAAAAACAGAAGCATGATTCAATTTATAAACATGGGTGAGGAATTTCTGAGGAAGACTTCAATAACACAGATAATAAGACCAACAAATGGAATCTCAGAATCTAAAAAGCTTCTACAAAACAAAGAAAATTATGAACCAAGTTAGCCCAGAGATTGGGAGAAAATCTTTGCCAGCTATTCATTCAATAAAAAAAACCCTAAACATTATGAAAACAAACAACACAATTAAAAATGAGCTCTGGAGATAAACAGAAAATTCTCAGAAGAAAAATGCAAATGGCTAAGAAACACTCTTAGATGTACTCAATATCCTTAGTTACCAGAAAAATGTGAATAAACACTACATTAAGAGTCTATTTTACTGCAATCAAGATAGCCAGCCCAGGGAATACAAATGGCAAAGGCCACGTTGGATGTGGAAAAGAAGACGCATATCTACTGTGGAGGTGCGTGTAAACTAGTGTGAGGACTTTGAAAATCATTCTGGAAGTTTTTAAAAAAATTTCAGATAGAACTGCCATATAACACAGTTATACCATTCTTCAGAAAATACAAAGTTCATTTCTCATCTCACTGCAGAGGTACCTACAAACCAGTGCCCATTTCTGCTTTATTCACAATAGTTAGGAAATAGAAACAACCTACATGTCCATAGACAGATGAATGCATAAATATGGCACATATACACGATGAAATATTTCTCAGCTGCAAGGAGAAATGAAATTCAAAGATGAATGAGCAGAACTGGAAAAGAAATTATACTAAGTGAGGAAACTTGGACCCAGAAAGGAAAACCTTATGTTCTCTCTTATATGTAGATTCTGTCTTCAAATCTCTTGCTTTGTGTAGTAGACTTGGGGCATAAACAGAGATAAGAAAGCAGTAAAGGAGCTTTTATAAAGAATGTGTTAAGGAATCAGAAAGAATAGATTTTAGGTAATATGAAATCAGTGAGGTTGTATACTTAGGGTGGGAAATCCTTATCAGGCAGGGTCTAAGAGTTAAGTGGAAATAAAGAATGAAAGGTGGTGATAACCCAAGGCTAAGGGTACGTAAGATATGTGGAAGCATATCTTCCAACTCAACTTGAAAAATAAATGCATAAAGAGTAGAACACTTGAGAAGAAAGATTGGTACTAGTGTATTTAAGGATTGGAAGGGGGTTGGGATGGGTACTAGGTGGATTAACTAGGTGAATTTACAAAACTAATGATGCAGGAAAATGCTTTATGGACCGTGACCAGTTAGCAAACTAATTTCAGACTGGAACTTGAAAAATGAAGTGTTCAAACAAAATTAACCTGCTTGGCTAGGCAATACCACTCTCAGAAGAAGTGCTATTGAATGAAATATGAAATGTGAAGTTTAGGATAATGCAATTCAAGGTGTTGATCAGGGAGACACCATATGTCTCCAAAAAAAAAAAAAAATCAAAGGCTATCTCCATTGCCCCTAGTTACCATATTTCTGAAGACACCACACACGCTCAGATGTAGGGCATAGAGAAATAAAAAGAGAACTAGAGAAATCAATCTCATATCAGCAAACCTTAATTTTCAAGGTGTCAAAGGTGCTATGCTTGCAGAGAAAAAAACATCAGTGATAATACCCAGTTCTAGAGCTCCATGTTGGAATACTGAAATGCCAGGTATGATGCCCCTATTGCTGCTCTTGTGGCATGACTGTTATTTAGTAAATAATCTTTTTCTAACTAGATCTAAGGTCTGTTAAACAAAAGGGCATTTAATGACCTAGTCATCTCCTAGGCCTGGAGCTGTTATAGGCTCTAGGCTATAATGTCCTATTGCTATTTTGTTAAATTGGAATACTGTCAAAATGCCATCTAAATACTTAACATTTATACTTATACAGTTGGCTACTTTCTATCATGGTCAGGGAACATTTTATAATTTTTTTTTTGGCAGAAGTCAATGGAGAGATCTATGATTTGTCAAACAGCTAAGAATAAAAGACATAGAGCTCAGCCCTAAATTGAACCTCTATATTAATCCCGTCTGCCAGTGTCCAGGGACTAGCAGTGAAGAGGAGATGGATAGAGTACAAGAGCCAGGGGACTGCCGTGAAATGGTGTCCTCTGGACACAACAGTGCTATCACAACCAAAAACCCACAGCAGCTGCGGTTACCAGCATAAGACCTGCAAAACACGGAGCTAGCCAAAACCTTGGCATAAATAAGTGAATGATCCCCAGGCCCCACCACGTATGCAAGAGTATTTAGGCAATGAATAGTTTGTAGGAAAGAAGGAGTCATTCTTTACTAAACATGTCCCTACTGGTCGATTGTCCTTGCTCAAGGGAACGACAACACATCCATGCACATAAAAGCAGTGCTAACTGGACTTAGTGGGTTATCAAAAAAAAAAATAGACAAGTTAAAATGGGATGATTTGAAAGTATAGGAAGGATTCAGAGGACAGAATGGGCGGATATGATCTTATTTCATTCTGCGCATATATGAAATTTTCAAAAATAAAGAAAATTTTAACGAATTGATTTGTCATTAACCGCAGACTCCTGAGGAATTAAGTTTTTGTGAATAACACTCATTTGTATTCTTGTCTGGTTTTTATAATTTTAAGAGCTATAAAATATCTCAAGGATTATGAAAACTATGTGCTAGGTAGGACATCCAGTAATTTTTCTCAGTTACATAGATTTCTCATTTTTTTCTAGACAGAGTTTGAACTACAATAATGACAATGGTTATAGATACCAGTCCTAAGTAATAACTCTAAACTGATTATGGTACTGAGTGGGAAGGGTCAAAAGGGCGTTAGAGGGAGAAGTGATGCAATTATATTTTAATTAAAAATACAAAAAGTAAATGATAAGGGGCAGTATGAACTCATGCTGACAAATACTCGTGTGAAAGAGAGGAATTGGGGTCATGCCATCATTTACTAGTAAATTTTTTTTTCTGTGAGATGCTTTATCTTTTACTTGACACCAGCTTTCTAGATTGGGATATAGGATATCAGCAAGAGGACAAGGTAATACATACAGGTGAGAAATGGAGAAGAAATAGAAGATTTTCACAGATGTAATATGTTTTTGCTTGGCGAGATGAATCAGTGATTAAAGGAACTTGTCACGGAGCTTGACAGTCTGAGGTTAATGTCTAGACCTGCCTGGTGGAAGGAAAGGACCACCTCCTAAAAGCTGTCCTCTGACCTCCATGTTCACACCATCACAGGCTTGCGCACAAACATGCACACAAATAAATACTGCCAAGAATAATTTATTGCTATTGCTAGAACTTCAAGCACTGGACTCTCTGAACATAGCGGACAATGAGGACTAGTGAGAACTCAAGAACAATGGCAATGGGTTTCTGATCCTACTGCACACACTGGCTTTGTAGGAGCCTAGGCAGTTTGGATGCTCACCTTACTAGACCTGGATGGAGGTGGGTGGTCCTTGGACTTCCCACAGGGCAGGGAACCCTGATTGCTCTTTGGGCTGACGAGGGAGGGGGACTTGATTGGGGGAGGGGGAGGGAAATGGGAGGCGGTGGCGGGGAAGAGACAGAAATGTTTAATAAATAAATAAATTTTTTAAAAAAGAATAATTTAGAAGATATTTCAATTGATAAATTATAACTGAAACTGTTAACTTTTTAAAATGAATTTATCTATTATTTGTAATTCATATTGCATTATTATTTTGACTGAAAGCATATCTTTGCAAGTCTCTATCAGACAGTTAGATCCTAAAGAGTAAGGATGGCAACCCTCCCTGAGGCACTATCTTACTGCAAGTATATTCTAATTTCTCCCCGTAGTGTTCTAGCTCAGGAGTCTTCTCGCATGGTGAGATCTGACTTTTCAACCCACAGCCACCTATCCATCTTCTGTGTATACCTTGATGGGTTCTAGAATTCTCTTTTGAATGTGTATGTGTCACTGAACGTAAGGGCTCAGAGACAAGTAAGTGTCTATGAGGAGTTACACACCAAAGGGAAGGACACAAGTTGATGCATGAAGATAGTGACAGGAAACCCCCGTCATCTGCTGGGTAGATGACAGTGTGGAGCAAACATTCTCAGTGAACTGACATCCATCTTCCTTTCAGCAAATTTCCCAGCACTGCCATGTTCTTCCTCCTCTTTTCTGTTCTTCTTTCTTATTGAATACAGATCTTATTCTCTGCATTCTGGGACGATGTTGTGAAAATACAATTTAAATGCTAAAGTTTTTATTAATGTGAAAAGTCAATAATATGATGCTATGTCATTCCTTTCCAATCCAGCTTTACCAGTGGGCATGCACTTGCTATGAAGTTTGGTGTTTGGCTGCAGTGTCAAACAAGTTCTCACAGGCTCCCGGTTGAACTAAGATACCTGTCAAGCCTTTCCACCCAGAGAGGGCCAGATCCTTGACAAGTGGGACCTGGGATATGCACAACTCATGACCAGTTTTATACTTAAGATTTTTTTTTACATACATAGAGGCCTGTCTTATTTAAGCTAAAATGCAAATACCAGTTTTGCATTCTTAGCCTCACTGCTTGCTGATTTTATTTATTTTTGCTCATCTAAAAATGCACTAACTCTAACTAATTTTTAGTAAACCCAATCTCCAAAAAAAAAAACAAGAACAACACCAGAAAAAACAATAGTTTCTTAATTTGGGGCACCCAGAAATGTGACAGTGTTTTAACAGCATCTGAGTTGGTGATTTAAATTGCTCACTTGACAATTACTCTAATGACAATCACATTAATTTCTGTAGAAATATGTTTCAAAAATAATGCTTTCTAGAGATTGCTTAGTTTTAGAAAAGGCTAAACATTCTGACGTTCTTGAGGAAATTTCTAGCTGAGGGAATGGGAAGCAATGCTAGGAGACAATGCATGTCTTTCAAATCTAGAGGGCTTGCTGGTCAAATGTTGTGTGGTGAGACGAGCGGACACAATACAGCAACCCGAGATTCTCTAAGGGGCGTTCGAATCTGTCTCAGTTGTACTTAATATTGATTGGACAATAAAGCACTGCATTTGACCAGGGACACTGACTCACAGCAAGCATCAATCTAGGGCCATAAAGAGGTTTTCAAAAGTCGGTTTCTATATCTAGGAAAGAAACATTTCTCTTGTTGGAAGTTCAGTGTAGAAATTGTATACAGTTGTTAGAACTTGGCAAGGGGTTGCTGGATTTTGTCAAATATATTACAAAATACTCAGCCTTAATAGGATGGGAGGAGCTTAGTCATGCTGCAACTTGATGTACCATGCTTTGTTGATACCCATGGGAGGCCTGCTCCTTTCAGAACAGATACATAGGAGGAGTGGATTGGGGTGGTGAAGGGGAGGTGGGAAAGGGAATGAGGAGGGAGGAGAGAGGAAACTGCGGTTTGGATGCAAAATAAGACAACAACAGCAATAATTAATAATAAACTTGGCAAGGAGTCAATTAGACTACCCTGAACACCCATTCTAAAGGAGGTTTCTCATGCTTGATGCTGAGTTTCTTGCAGTCTGTGGTTCTTGTTTGGGAACGTTGAAAGTGAGGTGGCTTCACTTCTGCTCATATGTGCCTATATGTGTGTAGATTTATATGTATTGTGCATAATTGTAGGGAACTATAAAATAACATAATTGCTTGAGGCCTCATCAAACAACCTAGGTGTAACTAGTTACTCACCCCTCCTTCTCCTCCTCTACTGCCTCCTTCCCTCCTTCCCTATGGCTGCTCCCTGCCTATTGCCCCATTTCCCACCTCAACACCACCCATATCTAGCTATCTCCTCCCAACCCACTACCCAACCTAAGGTCCCTTTCCCATATTTTGTGCTTACTTTTTGTCATATTCTCACCTCTGAGGAGTTGGAGCTAGGAATCACAAATGAGAGAAAACTTGGAGCTTTTGACTCTCTGGGTCTGGGTTACCCCATTAAATATAATCTTTCTCAGATTCATCCTTTTTCTGGAAATTTTTATTATTTTAATTTTCTTTACATTTGATTTGAATAGTATTTCATTGTGTATATGTACAATATATTCATTATCCACTCATGTGTTAAAGGATATTTAAGTTATTTCATGCCTGTTTCTGGAAACCTAGCCAGTTTCCTGGGGCTAGTGAAGTAATGGACCTTATAAAAGAAACTACTACCACTGCTCTGCCAAACCTGTATAATCACAACTACATTCTAAAGTGTATCCTTATACCCATAGATAAGTGTACCTACCATCCCTCATCCAAGAAGCCTCACTTTATAGCAAATAGAGACTATCAGAAAAATTCATGTGCAGAGATCAAATGATCTTAGGGAGATCTATGCCACAGTTCTTGAATCTATAGTATATGGTTGAAAAGGAAGTGGAGAGATGTTTAAGAGCTTCAATACCAGGAAGTTTACTGTGAAACAATTTATCCCAGAATGATGGTCCGGTCAGCGAACAAGTTAACATGGAAAGGAGACAATTTCATGGAGCCTCAACCCTAGACATAGAACAACAGACAAGCGATGACTGCCAGGAGAGGAAGAATTAGCCTCTCCTAGGGATGAGATGTCCTATCAGTGTCCAGTGCAGAGTGGTCAGTCCTGATATACCACACATAAACACAAAAAAGGAGGAAGCAAGAAAGAAATAAGAAAAGTTTGAGAGAGAAAATTTGATATTGATTCTGGGCGATAACTATTAAACTATTCATCTCATTTTTAAATTTCAGCCTCCTGTAAAGATTGGTGAATCACTCAAATAAACTTATTATTTCAGCTATTTCAATTTAATTATTTGAGAATTTCATACATGATTACTATAGTTACATCATTTCCACTCTTCCATTTCCTCCTTTGTCCCCTCACTACCTCTAAAACTCATGACCTCTTCTTAATTATTGATACACACACACACACACACACACACACACACACACTTAGTGCTGTTCATATGTGTATGTGTTTAGGGCTGATCATTTGTAATTGGAAAACCTATCAAGGACTTTGTGTTTCAGCAGCCACTAAATGCCTGTAGCATTTCCTCTAGAGTGGGGCCCTGTGAGATTCACCCTACCTCCACTGGGATGTCAACTGTCACCATTACGCAGGTTTTATTTAGGTGACCATTTTGTTGCTATTTCAAGGGTAAGCATTCCTTGTTATGTGTCGAAGACACTGTCCCATCATTAATGTCCCAATCCTCAGGCTTTCAATATTTCTGCCCATTCTTCAGTGATGTTCTCTGAGCCCTAGATGTAGAAGCTATACTGCAGATGTACTAATTATGGTTGGCCACGGCCTGATCTATTGTTCTAAGCATTTTGACCAGTCTTGGGATTCTGTTATAGTAGCTGCATAAAGAAGATCCTGAGAGGATGGGGAGAGCTACATTTCTCTGTGAGTATAATGATAAATATTAGGATGTAGTAAGAAAGCAGATCCAGTTGAACTCAAACAGCAAGCTACAGATTCTATTAGAGACACGGTCTAAAAGACTAAGGTGAAGAAGGATAGAAGATGCCCAGTGTCCCTCTCTGACCTCTGCACATAGAACACAGGCACATGGATATGCCACACAAATACGTAAACATGCATGAACCACATATAATTTAAAAGTAAAATATTGCAGGCGAAGGCCAACCTAGCCATCCCTCTCGTGCCGGAGTCAGAGGACGACCGCAGACTGGCTGCCCTGCTAAGGCTGCACACCCTGGACTCCTATGAGAACAAACAGAAACTGAAGCGCACGGGGATCATCCACCGCTCTTGGTTCCCCTCGGCCCAGGGACTTAGTGCTAGCAGCAGCAAAGCTAGCACTGTCCTGAAGAAGTTGTGCCAGGGCCACAGACCACCACCCCCCAGCACCACGGCACAGTGGGGGACCTGGACACAGTGAGGAGAAGGTCTCAAGAAGTTCCAGAAAGTCCCCGGTGTGCAGCAGACAGTCCCTTGTCAGCAGAACCAAGAGGGCCACCAGGAGCCACCCAGGACAGACCTCAAGAGACAGCAGAATCCACGAGGAACTGTAGAGACCAGGCCTTACTCCTGGGTTCCTCCCAGGAGGACCTGCTATGCCCCAGCAACCCCAGTGCCTCCCTGGTGACTGACTACTCGGACTCAGAGAGCGAGTAAGGGAGTCAGAATTCCAGGGACCAGAAGCCATTACTCGTCCAGACCTTACAGACTGCAGGCCTCATTGCTGCCGGCCCAGCCACAGACTTCTCTCCCTTTAAAGATCATTATTTATTTAGTTTCGCTGAGGATATCTGTGCCTTGGTAGAACCCCTGACACCGTAACATTAAAGCCCTGTTCTTTGTCCCTGAAAAAAAAAATACTACCAAAAATCAAGTCTCTGAGACTACATAAATATTTAAAATTTCAGCCACTTTAAGGTATTTAAGGAACTCAACAATATGCATTGCTGGTGGCTTCTGTAGTCAGGAAGTCGCCATGACAAACTGATGAAGCTTCTAAAGAGTTCACTTCTGTTAAAAGCAGGCCCAACTGAACACTTGGCAGAGAATCACATAACACATACTGGTTGTGCTACATACTGTTGACAAAGGATTTCTGGGAGGGGCTAATAGGGTCAGAAAATGGGTTCTAAGGATAAAAGAGATGGGGCTGAAGAGAGCTCATGGTGGCCAAATTGATATATCACACTACCAATGTGTCTAAAGTTTATGAAATGGTGTAAGAAATGGAGAGGTGCAGGTGGGAGAAGACAGGAGTTTCTTCTCTGGGTCTTGTCCAGAGATTATAGAGATGATAATGACTCCAATTCAAATGGTGATGCTCATCAAATATTGAGTGTCCAACAGACACCACAGTGACTTCTATTACAATAGCCTACATTTACTAGATAAATAGATTATGTCATGCCCTGTAAAGGGCATCTAGAAAAATAGTATATTTTATATCTCTTAGGCTATTTTACTTTTGCTTTGCAAGCCAGAAAAATAAAAAATATATATATAGTTTTCCCAATGTCAAGGTGTTGGAATGAAGATAATTAGTACATGGACTCTATACACAATGATCACAAAAGTTATGCTTTAAAGGTCAGAAGCAATGTAGAAGTTGCAACATCATAAAAGTGAAAGAAATGTCTTGGTGGGGAAAACATTACTGTGCAAATCCATTGGCCTTATCTAGATCCTCAGAACCGCAGTGTCTGAGGCCAACAAACTCAGAGTTAAGTAGAGTGAAGGTATTTCCAGCTTGCTGTGTATTTGTACAACCCCACATCCCCACACTTTCACCTGAAGAAAATGGAGTGAGTTAGCCATGTTTACAATTAGGATTTCAACAACATTTAGATGGACAATTTTTAAAAACCACAGAAAAATTCTCTTGAAATATTTTAATAGCTAGCATTAGGTTGAAGAATAATATCTCACAAACAAGTCTCATCAATTTTTCTTCTTGTTCAAAATGTTCAGTGATGTGTGAGTAGAAGTAGGGGATACTTGGCATTGCTTCTTGGACTCAAATTCTTTGGATAAAACGTTTTTGAAACATGCTATATGTCCACCTGTCTTAATTAGGGTTTTTTAATGCTATAAAGAGACACCATGACCATGGTAACTTTTATAAAGAAAACATTTAACTGAGGGGGACTTGCTTATACTTTCAGAAGTTCAGTCCATTATCATCATGGCAGGGAGCATGGCACTGTCCAGGAGACATGGTTCAGTACCTGTAACAGAGAATCCTACATCTTTGGGGCAACAGGAAGTCAACTAACACTCTGGGCAGTATCCTCAGCACAGAAAACCTTGAAGTCTGCCTGTACAATGACACATTTCCTATAACAAGGCCACACCCACTACAGCAAAGCCGCACCTCCTAATAGTTTTTTTTGTTGTTGTTTTTTGGTTTATTTTTTTATTATTATTATTATTTTTTTAGTTTTTCGAGACAGGGTTTCTCTGTGGCTTTGGAGCCTGTCCTGGAACTAGCTCTGTAGACCAGGCTGGTCTCGAACTCACAGAGATCCGCCTGCCTCTGCCTCCCGAGTGCTGGGATTAAAGGCGTGTGCAACCACCGCCCGGCTCGCACCTCCTAATAGTACCACTCTCTATGATATTGTGGAAGCCAATTACATTCAAACTACCACACTTCCCAACACAAATATATATTTGCCATAACTATTTGTAAGTATATGCTTTATTATAGAACTAAGAGAGTAAAAAATAATAATTCCTGAAAAATAATATAAAAGTAGATTTTAGAACTGATTATGATTTAGATTAAACCATTTCAAGTAGAGATATATTTAAAAATGGCAAAATTGGACAAGCTAAAAATAAGACAAACTTGTATCTTGAAAATTTAAGAAGACAAGAGAAGAAAGGGATTATTCCAAACCACATTTTGCTTTCTGTATTGGCTTTCACATTTACTCATCCTAGAACTTTATAATGTAGAAACACAATATTCTTTTTTTTAATATATGAGAAACCTGATATCTGAGATAAGCAGTATTAGGCAAGTTGCAAAGCAGATGATAAAATCATGCCAGAGTATCAAATAGCTGTTATGATTTCCTGTCCTAATTCTAAAAATCAGATAAGTTTGAAGAGCACCATCAATCTTTTTATCCCTCCCTCCCTCCCTCTAACCCTTGTTCTTCTTCTCATCTGTCTCTCTGTGTGCCTTCTCTGTGTCTGTCTCTCTCTGTTTCTTTCTGTCTGTGCCTCTTTGTGTGTCTCTCTGTCTCTGTCTCTCAGTCTCTCAGTGTGTGTGTGTGTGTGTGTGTGTGTGTGTGTGTGTGTATGCCTCCTTTCTCCAGCACATACCTGTATGGTCCAGAATCTTCCTTCCTGATCGTCAACACAATTCTCCACCTACTTGTTTGGATCTGGGTGGATCACCACAGACACTTAAATACTAAACACTGAAGTCATGAAGGAGACTGCCAAACATTTAGAATTTCTAAAGAATCCATGAAAAATATGACAGCATATCAGATTAGTCTGAAAATTTTATGAAAACCATATATTCACAAACCCCCTGAACTCCATATATTTTTTTTTTTTGTATTTTGTTTGAAGAATGTTCTGGAAATTTGTCATCATAAAATTTTTCAAATACTAGCATAGGGTTATTTGTTGTTCTTCAAGGGGTATTTGAGATTAACAGCTTGTTCTTATTTTGTTGCACAAATTTAGCTAATTCTAACGACAAAAATTATTCTCATCAGAGAATCCGAAAAAGGGCATTGGACCTTGTCTAGCTGGAGTTTCAAGTGGTTGTGAATGGCCTGATATGGGTGATGGAGACCAAACTTGAGTTCTCTGGAAGTGAACACCAAGTGTTCTTAACTATTTGGCCAAACAGCCCCAAGAACGCAAAATTTTAATAAAGAGTAAGAGATAGTCAATGTGTCAAAATTTGAAATCGGAAAAAATGGAAAAGATTATTATTTTGGGTGTTCTTTACTGATAGAGAGAGAGACAACGAAACATTTGTACAATGTCTAAATCCCTTGAGGTCACCTAGGAGGACTTTGCCATCTCCTGGCTTCCATCACTTTCCCTGGCAATTCCTTCAGGCAATTCTTCCCACACAGTCTACTGAAGGTTTTATTGACGTCATTTCTTTTCATTTTCATAACCTGCCCAACAAGGCAAAGAGGAGTGATTGTAAAGATAAGGAAACTGAGACTTAAGAGGGATTTAAAAGATTTTTCAAAGATATACACCTCAGTAACAGAAAGAGAATTTCAAACCACAGCTATTCGTCCAAGGATTCCAAGATTCTTCACATGTTCTAAATTGCCAACAGGCCGGGAAATGTTTATCTCAGAAAACAAATGCTACAACTAATCCTTTGCAGAAGGAAACCATTTTGATTTCAAGCTCATTGCCTAATACCAATGAGAGCAGTTCACGTCTAGCATGGCGAACAATGAGCTATTTTTCAATGACTATAACAAACAATTTAAAGTCAGACACAGATTCCTTTTACTGGCATCCATTTGCCTTGGCCCCTGTTATGCATCAACCACAACTTGTGTTCCTTTCTCGGGAAGCAATTTCACTTCCTCTCATTAGAATCTGTGCTTATATCCTCTCCAAACTGCTGCAGTAATTAAAAAAGAGCTTGTGAATTTGAGACAGAGAGGGGCACAGTAAAAGTTGGAGGGAAGGGAGGGAATTATACAAATGCAGTGCTCATACATGGAATTCTCAAAAACTTTAAATAAAAAAATAATTTTGAGATGTCTCAAGAAAATGAAGCAATTAACTAGAAGACTGGATTGAAATATTACAGCAAATATATCCTCTTTCCAAAATGACATATTACATAGATATGATACTGCCTAATCTTGTTAGTTAACAGTAAGGTTGAAACAATTGTTTTATGATTTAATATTGTAGTCAGGCTTTGCTACTGAAAGAATTATAAGTTCATTAATAGACAAACAATTAGTAATAGGAGAGGAAACTTCATGTGTACCTGTGTAAATAGCCAGGTGAACACTCAAATCTGCCTTTTTGTCACTATAGTTTGGGTGAAGGTTACAAACAAAAAAAATGCGATCTTGAAAATATTTTAAAATCAAATATTTAGTACCTTTATTTGATGGTATATAAGGGAAAGATAGTTAAGAGAATTGTATTATAATGCTGATTATTAGGAACCATATGGATACTGTCAGTGTGTGTGTGTGTGACATATGCATGTATATGATATATATGGAGTGTGTGGTGTTTCTTGTGTGGTGGTGGTGGTATGGTGTGGTATGGTTCAAATCTCTCCACCTCATTTTCATTTTATCCTCTCTGATACCCTTTCCCATATTGTGATACTACTTTCTTAAACCAACTCATAAAGAAATAGATGCTGTTAACTATAAAGCATAAAACACACCCAACTAACTTCTATTGTATAAACTATGTAACGAATATGTGAATATGTAATTAGAAATGATTTGAATGTCTGATCATTTATATCACAGCATATTCTTTATTTTGTATTAAGAAAGTATTTAATCCCATGCTTTTTCAGACCCAGGCTAGCTGGTCTTGGTGAATTCCCGAAAGATCATCCCCATTGTCTCAGTGTGTGGGTGTACCCCTCGTGGTCCTGAGTTCCTTGCTCGTGCTCCCCCTCCTTCTGCTCCTGATTTGGACCTTGAGATTTCTGTCCGGTGCTCCAGTGTGGGTCTCTGTCTCCTTTCATCGCCTGATGAAGGTTAATATTCAGGAGGATGCCTATATGTTTGTCTTTGGATTCACCTTCTAATTTAGCTTCTCTAGGATCGTGAATTATAAGCTCACTGTCCTTTATTTATGGCTAGAAACCAAATATGAGTGAGTACATCCCATAATGAGGACTACTGAGAACTCAAGAACAATGGCAATGGGTTTTTGATTCTACTGCACATACTGGCTTTGGGGGAGCCTAGGCAGTTTGGATGCTCAACTTACTAAACCTGGATGGAGGTGGGTGGTCCTTGGACTTCCCACAGGTCAGGGAACCCTGATTGCTCTTCAAGCAGATGAGGGAGAGGGACTTGATCGGGGGAGGGAAATGGGAGGCAGTGGCGGGGAGGAGGCAGAAATCCTTAATAAATAAATAAATTAAAAAAAAGAAAGTATTTAATCATTGCAGAAATATTTTCCGTGAAATTTTCAACAGAAACATTTTGAAAGCTTACCAAACATCACAAAATAAATGTTAAAATAGAATTGGTATATAATACACTCTGGTTGCTATTTCTCAGTATTTAATGCAGCCTGCTTCCTGCCAGACTATTCCAAGAAAGTCGTGGTGTTCATTGCTTCTCACATCCTTCCCAGTCTAGTACGCCTTCTCCATACCATGCCAATAAAAGCTGCTACCTCAAAATAGTCAGTCGGAACCCTTCCTTTATTCTAGATCAGGCAATGGATTTTCATGAATCTTCTGTTAGTTATTATAGTCAGACCTCAATACTAAGAAATTCTATTCAAAAAATAATTTTATTTTCCTCAGTTACAAGAACTTGGAAGTGATATTCCTACACATTTTATTTTCAATTTCTCAAACAGATTAGATAGTTTCCCCCTATGTCATGATAAAATAATGAAATTCCGTTCCAACCCTACCAATAATTCCCTTCAAGGAACTTTTAATACAAATACATTTAAATATAAAGAACCATAGCAAGAAATATTGAGTTAAAAATATGAGAAAGTATTGCAAGTCTGTTACAAAAGCCTCAATGATGGGGACAAGGATAAGTCAATAAGAAAAAAAGCACCAATCACACATACAGTGACTCACAAATGCTGTCCAAAATGTATTTTATCACCATTTGAATGAGATTAGAAGCAGTGAGGAGGGCATAATAGAAAAGGTGGCTCTTAATTTTTTTCTCCATTAACTGAGACAAGGCTAAGATTTTTAAAATGAGATAGAGGTGTAGACTATGAACAACAAGAATTATTCTCAAAGAAAGGTCAGAGGAAGAAGGAAAAATGACTACAAAATGTAAATGTAATTTTTTTATGTGTCTTTCTCCCTCCAAGTTTATGTAGTACTTAAAGACATGGGTCTGATCATCTTTGCATATATAAACTAACATGAGTCCCAATATACAGTACACTGTTTCATTGAATGAAAAGTGATTTAACATTTTATACAGTAAAAAAAAATAGAGTAATTGGTAACAGGGACAAAAGTTATAATGATTATGAAGCAAAAAAGAATTTGAAGAGTCCCTGAAGAATTCTGGGTAAAAGCACAAATAAACTATGTTTTGAGGGAAAAAACAATCTGGCTGCATAAAGAAGACTATAATAAGGAAGACAGACTGCAGGAGGATGTCTCAGCACCATCAACACCTTAGCTAGCTGTGGGCATAGTGTTATGGAGAGGAAATGACCTAATGGATTTACCGTCAATGTTCTGCTGCCTGCTATCCTTGACTCACAGAAATTGAATACCTGCCCCTTGCTGACTCAGCTCCCATGGGGCTCTAAACCAGGACCTGACTGGCTTTGTTATGAGTTAGACTTTACACTCTTAAAACAGCATGAAGCCTGGAACTAGTCTCAGTGGATAGATTTGGTCCTTTAGATATGTGTATCTTTCTACACCCACTCCAGTTCTCTCCTGTGACTAGCCTGACAGATTCCTCTTCCTTCTGAGCCCCAGAAGCTCCGTTATGCTTTGTGACAAAGCTGGAAAGTGGCTTTTATATCTTCTGGGACAGGTGGGACCCTCTTCTAGACAGCCTGCTTCCTGCCAGACTATTCCAAGAAAGTCTTGGTGTTCAGTGTTTCCCACACCCTTCCCAGTCTCGGATGCCATTCCTATATCATGCCAATAAAAGCTGCTACCTCAAAACATTCAATTGGAACCCTTCCTTTATTCTAGATAAGCCAATAGTTCTTTGTGAATCTTGAACTAATGATTTGGAAAATTGATTGCCCTAACTTTTTGCTTCTCTTTCACTAAAAATCTCATGTGCCAACTGGAAAGGCCATCTCCTGGAAGGGGTATTAATAATTAATAAAGTTCAGAACCCGAATAAATAAGCAGAATGAACATTTCTGGAGTCAAAAAATCAAGATGAGAGTTTTAAACACTGATGGTTTCTTTAACTGAAAAGGGTTCAGAGAGGGACAGTTTGGGAGGAAATGCAACATGATTCACCTGGGATGACAAACAGTTGAGATGTTAATAGACCAAATGAATCAATTCAGCTATAAGAGAACGTCAAGAGCTTAAATGAAGAAAGGTTGTGTCTAAAGATAGAAGAACAGCGATGCAGAAAGCTCATCAATACAAACTCACGACAATTAAGTCAATAACACAGCAAAGGAGAAGTTTGTAAATTGGCTGGTGGAAAACCTTAGTAAATGATTAGGGAAATTTCGGGGGAAGAGAGACTGAAAAAAGCCAAGAAAAGGTTTCACAAGGAATGTATCAATTATTCAAACGTCTTAAATATATTAGAGTTAAAGGGTGTTTATAGACCTTGTTGTTGTTGCTTTTTGGTTATGCTCACACAGAAGATAGAGTTGTTCTTCATGGGTATATTTTAAAAGAACTTAGTCTAAGCCAAAGCCAAATTGAAAAAATGAAGCGGTGGGGGACAATCAGATGGAATACGGAGTTTACACAATTTTAAAGAAAGTTTTATATTTAATAAAAGAAGAAAGAATATAGAATGTAAACTATATTGGGATCGACATTTCATTCAACATAGCACATTATTTAAAAGAACAGAAGTTACAAACCTACACTTGATTCCTCAACTCCTCTATGGGGATACAGTGCAAGACATTCTATTTTTGAAGAGCTACTACTTCATACAAAACTACATGGAGCACTTTGTCAGAATTCACTGGATAAGTTTTCTTGGAAGAAAGGGAGAGATGACAATTATATATGTACATATATATAATTGTCTTCACATATATGTATATTTACATAAATATACAGAGAGAGAGAGAGAGAGAGAGAGAGAGAGAGAGAGAGAGAGAGAGAGAGAAGGAGAGAGGGAGAGAGAAAGAGAGAGGGAGAGAGAGAGATTCCCAATCTATTGAGTCATTTTCTTTCTGTGTAAGTAGTTTCTAATATTATGCTTTATGTAATTCACACTGACATCAATCTTTGCCCTTATGGAAAATATGACAAGACTCCAGATAAACAAATCTTCCTTCACAACTGCAATTTGGGAGCTGGTTATGTAGAATAACTCTGTAGACTCCTGATACTTGAGCTGTATGCTTCCTCTGAGATACCCCATAAGAAGTTATTTATGCTTCTGATAAAATTGCTGTCAAGGGTGCCTTGATCTAGGAAACACTTAATACCTCTGTGTGTGCAGGGAAATCCCCATGCCACCTAACACTCTGTTGCTGCTGGACTATATATCTATAACAATCAATACAGTGTGGGGAACGAGAGGAGAAACACTACAGCAGAACAGCAACAGAAAATTCTGGTAAAAATAACTACAACTGCTGAGTTTAGGTTTGAGCTCTAACCCTTTCCAGTGTGTGGCTATGAAAAGTTCCTTATATATCCACATTTGAAACTCCTAAGGGTTATGGAAATTAAAACTAAATGACATCGCAATATCCATAAAGCAATGCAAAAATACCTATTGCATAGTAAATAAGTGGTCAAAAATGGTAACCATTTATTCCAACGGAAGCATACATTCATGCAGGAGGTCAAGTTACACTTTGAGGCTCAAGCTACACTTTGAGTGATATATAATGGGAACAAAATTGTTGCAACAGAAAGGAACTTGGAAAATATTTTACATTACCACGAACACTAAAATACAAAAATTGCACTCCTACTTGCTACCAGAAATGCAGGTAATTAAAATATTGACTCTAATACTCCTATGAATGAGAGCTGAACGTCTGATATTTGATCTTCCTGCCAAAAACTTCATGAGTACAGATTTATATCGGTCCATCTGTCTAACATCTCCCAACTGTGACTTGCTCCATTTACTGACATATACATCTTTCAGATGCTGATATGAACTGAGATTTTTCCAGGCAAAGATGTTAATGTACTTCATACCAGACAAGCTGTTTCCTTACACGCTGACTCCTAGTCCATTTTGGACCTTGTGCCGTCTCTAGCTCAGTCCTGGTTCTTCTGCTCCTGCTCTGACCACCTCCTGCAAATCTCCTCCACATGGCCCAGTGCCCACATTCAGAAGTTGACTTTGATGTGCTGCTTAGGGTGCCTGGGTTTCTCCTTGACCCTTCTCATGGTAATCCCCATAAGCCTTGCTATTATCACGAGTGCTCAGAGTACTAGATTTCTCTTCCTTCTGAGATAGTCTGCATCTCATTATTCTGGGCACCCATTCCAGAGTGGGTACATTCATTCTTCTTAATTCCTAGTCTTTAATATCCATAACCTCCCCTAGCCCAAGCATAATGAGTACTTGTGGCCAGGAAGTCGCCAACAGCTCTATTTAGCTATCTCTCCACATGGTTTTGACAAAGTAATAATACTCATCTGAATAGAGAAGAAATAAAGTTGAAGAAGTATTTGTGCCCAATAAGCACAAACTCTTTGTATAATCTTTATGCTGGACTGGCTAATGATTATATTATTATTGTTATTATTATTATTATACTGCATTATCCAATGAACTTGTTTAGAACACTAGAGTGAGCAGATTATAGAGTCTATTTTTCATTTGTTCACAAAGACAGCAGCATATACCTTAAAATGCTATTGTTTATCCCAATGATATTCTAGAAAAACTTAATAAATTATGAATAAATTGAATTTTCTAGGAAAATAAAGAAAAATGGTTTTCATGGTTCTGAACACAAGTCTGAAGTCAAGGTATTCAAGGTGTTGGTTTCTTTGGAAGGTTTTGAGGATAAAAAAATGTCCCATGACTTTTTCTGATGTCCTCTCTACAGGATTACCACTATGGTCTTCTCTGTTGCTACATGGCATCTCTTTTATGCATACTGTGTATCTTTCTTTTAATCTAGAATGTGGTCATTTTAATTTACTTTTATTTGCCATGATACTTTTTCCAAACAAGTTTCATGCTGAAGTTTCAAGTGAGAATACATTTGAATAGTAGTGATAATATTAAAACACTTTACTTATAAAATTCCTCGGGCATAATTAGGACCTAATAGCTAGCAATTACTGGCATTTATGGTTTACAAACTTGGCTAGTTATCATTGAGTAATGGTTAGATGTGTAGGGCATGAAATAAAGGTCCAAAGCAATTTACTATGTCAATGTATCTTTTCTTTACATCATTTTCTTTTCAACACTACACAGCTTAAGAGCAAGCCTCAAGTCAATTAAATTCAGTTCTGAAATCAATTAGTTTGCCCTAGTTTTTATAAACCACATCAGTCCCCCTGAAACATAATCAGAGAAGTAGCATGTCTGCCTTGTGCCTGGAGTCAAATTTTGGGTCAGACTGTGCTTTGCACTAATAATAGATTGCCCAGTGCTTCATTAGAAAAGGAGGGACCCAAGACTGCTTCAAATTACACTGTGGGGTTTTTGTTTGTTTTAATGACACAGTCTTCTCTCCTCAGTTTTAGTGGAGCCAATGATTGCTACTTCTTTGTTCCTTTCAAAAAATGTATACGTGCAAAAATCAAAATTGTAATATTTCTTACCCATAGGCATCTCTGGAGTAAAAAGTACCAAACCCCTTGAGTTGGCTGTGGCTGCTAGGAAACAGGATGGTAAGCCAAGTCCTGGGGGACTTGGTGCTCCTTGCAGAAAGGGCTTGCTCTCTCTCTCCTTGGCTTGACTGTCATTCTCCTTCCCAAATCATTGCTCTTTTAAAACATTGAAAAATATATTGATAATATATTACAGTTCAATGCCTTTTACATCAATAACATAGATGAACCTGGAAGACAAACCAAGCAAGGAAGGACAAATACCTCATCATCACTCATGAAAACAGAATGTTATGTGGATTGCCAAGAGCTGGGTTTGGGCGGGGGGGAGGGCGGGTAGAAATGGGTGGTGGATTTTTCAAGAGTCCAAATTTTACATGAGGTGAAGTAGGTCAGTTCTGTCGACTTGATGCTCCTCAGTGTTCTTAGTCCTAAAAACACTGTATGATGCCGAAACATTTACCAAGACATATCCTGTGTTAAGAGTTTTCATTACACCATAGAGTGTAGTCTCAAAATAAGTTCTGTGAAATCATGGAGTATGGAATCAGTGCACAAACAGTTTTAGAGGTCTACATTGTTAACAATCAACAGTGGTAGCTTTACAATTACTTCATTTCATTTTCATGGCATCTTTAAAAGTAAGTCTTATTACCATTTTCATCTGTCAAATGATGGGATGGGAAGGGAAGGGATAAAATGACCTTACACAGTCAAAAGTAAACAATAGGAACTGAAGAGGCCGCTCAGAGTGTAAGAGCATATGTTTGTGGAGTTTCGTCCCCAGCACTGAGTAACTTACAACCATAACTCCAGCTTGAAGGGATTTGACACCTTTGTGGACACTCACACTAACATGCATAAGCTCACAAACAGATATACAAAGACACATAAATAATAAACCTTTTAAAATATTACATGGAGATAAGTAGATTATATTTGCAGAAGTGTTCAAAGGACAGGGCCAACATAGATAAAAGTGTTCATTTTGGGAAATGAGTGTAACAGGTGAAGAGATTTCAACATTTTAATTTTTACAGTATTGTTTTGGATGTGCCAAGGTGGGTATACTCACGAATAAATCATTAAATATAATTCTTGTTGCTTTCTTGCTTTAATAAAGAAGTGCATTTGTCCTGCATTACATGGTGAAAGACTTTGAGACATAAAGTAACAATAGGAATAAATGTCTTTTCCTACACTATTATTTCTATTAATGTAGATGGACTATAAGAAAAAAAAACAACCCACACATCTAAAGGAGGATGCAGGCTGCTTTTGCATTTTTTAACTTCCTGAATTATTCCATGTTGTGATACCTCTAATTGACTTTGAGGGACCATGTGTGATAGTCACATTGAACACTGTAGTAGTTCGAATGTATGTGGCCACCATAAGCTCATATGGAGTGCCGCTATTAGGAGATGAGGCCTCTTTAGAGGAACTGTAGTCTTGTTGGAAGAGGCTGGATTACAGGCCTTTAATCCAGACATTGAGTCTAGAGGGCACGCCTTTATTCTGGGTCCCCCCTTCTGTTGGAAGTGTGTCACTGTGGGGGTGGACTCTGAGGTCTTTTTCTCAAGCTTCACTCAGTGGGTCAGTGAGGTGACTTCCTGTTGCCTGCAAGATGCAGCACTCTGAGTTCCAGCACCACCTCTGCCTGCGTGATTCAATGTACCACACAACCACGCACGCAACCGCTGAATTGGAGGAAGTGCCCTCAATGAAATATTTTCCTTTTAAGAGTTGTCATGGTCAGGGTGTCTCCTCACAACAGTAACCCTACCTAAACCAAACACGCTGTTATATTTCTTAAAAATGCTTCAGAAATACTCATTTAACACATTGCTCCATAGGTTGACTCTAAAGATAAATGGCAGACATATTTTTCTAGACTCAAGCTTGAGACCTGTTGCATTCATACAAGCGAGAGCTTTTCTATTATTGTAGGACACTTTGAAAAAACTGACCAACCGTGACTGTGCTGTTTCAGTGGTTTATGAGAGCTTGACAATGCACCACGAAACTGGCCATGCCTCTGCAGTACGCACTTAGCCTATGAGTTATGCTTGATTTCATTTCTTTCTCACTTATGCACTACATGTATTAAATGTTTTCAAAAACATCTTTTTGGTCTTACATTTATTAATCTTCACAATCACCTTAATTATTTTTCTTGATAGGGTTTCTCTGTGTGTAGCTCTGGCTGTCCTAGAACCTGATGTATAGATCAGGCTGGCCTTGTATTCCCAGAGATCTGCCTGCCTCTGACTCGTTGTACCGAGATCAATGGCATGTGCCACCATGCCCAAGCTCACCTTAAACCTTTTAAGAACAAGAAAAAAAATACAGAAAAATATTTAAATTAATTAACATGAATGTTAGGTTTTAGAAAATTCAGTTGAATTAGGCCTAGTCATGGTTATATTACATGTTTTCTAAGATGGCCATTACACAGTGAGCTTAAGTACTTTGTAAAAGGACTTGTAATCGTCTCAGATTATGGGCATCTATAAAGAAAAAGATGTGACTCAATTATAAAGCATTGTAATTAATATGCTATTAAGACCATATTTTTCAAGGTTATTTAGATATGCTGTAGAAAAACCAGGCTTAATATCTTCCTTTTAGGAATTTAGAATTATGAATAATAATGCAGTGGGTCTACATCTAGCAGTTAGTGCCCCCAAAAGATCCATTCTATGATTTTACCTCCCTAAGAACATGGAGGTCTCATCAACACAACTGCCCAAATGGGAGCTGAACGAGGCTGACTTCCACAGACATGGTGGAAGAGACAGAAGAAGGCCCATGAGGCCTCAACCCTAACGAGCTACAGGCACCAAGGAAAACTGGAAGTGGAAAATGTGGTCTTCCCCAGGGACAGGAACATCAGTTTCTTGTCGGATGTCAAATGGTCAGTCCTGAGAGCATTCATAAAAGTAACATTATGCAGACTGGGAAGGTTTTATTTAGGAATATATATGTACATATCTGCACACATATGAATTCAAAAACAGTTAGTGCTGAAAGGGGCCATGAATTTGAAAGAGCATAAGGCATATGGGGGCGGGGTTGGAAAGGAAGGCTTATAATGAAGGGAAGGGGGAAGTGTTGTAATTATACTACAATTTCAATGAAGGAGGAGGGGAAATGAAAGGGACATCCCGATCTTATTGAAAACAAGTACAGAAAAATCTCAAATGAGGTTTTTGTCTCTTTGAGATAAACAAAAGACAGTTGTCAGATTCCACAAGGGTATAAACAACTTGTAAATAACTCCAACTAGTATCTTTCTTTGTATTTGGATATAAATTTGTTCAGACATCAATTCACAACAATAACCTCTGTAATGTCATGACAAGTCTATGCCAAGCCGCAGGCTTATGTTTAAAGACCCCCAAGTAAGCACATATAAACTTCAAACATACTAAAATGCTCTCAGCACTTGCCTTATTCCAAATGAAGTTTCATACTAAATTCCAGCAGGGGGAGACAAGATGGTTCACCATTCATCTTTTCTTTCTCTCTGATGAAAAAAGACCTCCTCCTTCTGCAAAATAAAAATGCGGTAATCATCTTGACTTGTCAGCAGTTGTGGTTCCGTGTAATTTTCATGACATGCTACAAATATCGACAAATATGCCTTTGAATTAACTGCTTTCCAGCTGCCAGGACCATGACAACTCAGACACACAAGCTGTTGGTACCATATTGCCTACCGTTGTGACTGTTATGTTGTTATAACTAATGCTACGGTTCTGGTCCGACCAAACGCCTTTGGATCGTTATCACCATTTTAAAAGGGTGGGGGAAGGAGGTGACTTTGTTAATCTTGTAGAATTGTGCACTATAGATACTACAACATTAAAATCCACACATTACCTTGCCAGTCCTTCAAAAAGAGATGCAAGGATCTGTATCTCAGCAGGGGATTCATAAAACACAAAATAGCGGGGGGGGGGGCTGAAAAAAAAGGAGGGTAAAGTTGTGCTGTGAATCTAAAAATGAGACCAAACAGATATTTATTTCCAAGAACCAAAGGAAAGATCTTATAACAAATTAATATTTTAAAAAATAGAAACATTTGGAGCAAGTGCATAGCATAGCTGAAGGTGTATGAGTTGGGACAGGGATTGCAAATTTAAAGTACTGCAGTGTCTGTTCCTCAAATTCACATGAATCAAGAAGCTGATTCAGAATGAGTGTGTAATCAAGACAATAGAATTGAATGGAATTCTTTTAACCCTGTCTCTCTCTGTCTTACCTCCTGAACTTTAATAAGTACAAGATAGTTCTATTTAATCATGGGAACGTGCTCTAGTTTCCAAGGGTAAACCAGTATACTAGTCCTTGGAATATTTTAAATCCTTGTGCTACCAATCATCTGATTGGGGGCATTTTCCTTTCTTCCTTCTTCTTTTCCTTCCTTTTTTTTATTCCTTCCTTTTTTTCTTTTTGTACTTCAAACTGTTTTATTGAAGAAATAAAAATAAATTTGGTCCAGCCTAAGTGTACAGTATTCAAAGTCTTAGGTGCTCCCTAACTCATGTAGAGAACCGGAGAAACCTGCTAGTTCCACCCACAATGAATGCCCTGTACAAGTTCACTGTTTTATTCCACTTCTGTGCCTGTTCTGTGGTTACATATGTTTAGGTCTATAAATCCTATTTTGTTATACTTGATACAGTATTTAATGTAGGAACCAGCCATGATAAGCTAAATATAAACAGATCGCCCAAAGGAAGTTCCTTATTTCCAATCATTATCACCTGCCAGAGTAGGACTCAGCCTTTAATAATGGAGCCCTGGGTCTCAATAGTTTACCCTGAAGCAATTACCTGGTTGCAGGAAGAACTACAAACTGAGATTACCTGAGCACCACCCAAGAACAGACCATCCAAAGGAAATGTCTAACATTCCAAGCACTATAGATAGGATCACCTGACAGCACACACTCACCAAGACACCCCTAGACAAATGTCAACCAATCAGGGGTCCTGAACCTCAGAAAACCCTCACCCCACCTTTACTACTATAAAAACCCAACTCTAATTGAGCTTGGGGCTCTGTGTTCATTCTAATACATTGAAAATGTGGAGAGACCGAGTTTGCCAACTTGCATAAAATAAAGGCTCTTTGTTTTTACATTCGGGATTCTGTCTCCTTGTTGGCTTTTGGGGGACTTCATGGATTTGGGCATAACATTTAATATAGGGACAAACTGTAGAAAGTCACAGTTGACAAACGATAGCCTACAGCCTATCCATGTAGGCTCACCTAGGACTCACCAGTAGGAAGAAGTTATGTGTGTCCTGGAAACTGTAGGTCTTTGAATAAGCAAGTTTTAGGGGCTGGACTTGCAGATTCAGGGGCATACAGCATCACATCCTGAAAGTAAGGAGCCTACTGCTTGAGACTGTGAAACTAGAGACCTTGATATAGGCATCCAAGCTGGAGACTTATGGGTATAGGCCTTGACAGCCAACAGTCCTGATACTTGGCATTGTTTGTAATCCAACCTTGGCCTTCAGAAGTGACGAGTGGCAGTAACAGACAGTAGAGGGTAGCCACAGGAAGCTGCCAGTATTTGAACTCTGAAACGATCCTCAGCTGCTGCAACCCTCAGATTACATACAGTTACACAGGTATCATAGCTTTCAGGTGTATGGTGTAGGGATGGGATCTTCAACATTTTATGGCTGCAAGGCTTACAATTCTTAGGCCTCGTGTGCCAGGATTCCTTGTTCTTGTCAGACAGGTTGAATAAGAGCTCTCAGACCTGTGATGTGATTTGTCCTTAAGGCAAGACGGCATCCTAGGACTCTTCCAATGAGCAGAGGCCATAACTCCTCATCTTCCACTCTTACTAACTTGCCTCTCCATTGACTCTGCTTTCCATCACTCTACCCCAAGACTTTCTGGAGTTTTTCAGCTGCCCTATGTTCACCACAGCTGCTGCGTGTTGCTCTACCTTCAGCACAGAGGCTGTGCCTTAATCTATTGCTATATCAGAATCAGACAGCAACTGCAACTCTGTAGTTACTGACCTGCTTCCCTAGCAGAGATCTGGCCACTCAGACCACAGTCTGGCAAGAATTCTGTTTCCACAGGCACCAGCTCTGTCCCTTCCACTAAAAACATCTTCAACTAAATCTCTCATTCTATATATTTGCAAGACTCAAGATTCAAAGGCTGGAGTGAAAATCTGCTAGCTCAGAGAGGCTGGGTCAGAACTAGATAACATTCTTTCCTTGCTCACTTCTCTGAAAAGACCTGTGCTTCTAGCTTAGACAAACCAGAAAACTCCAGATCCCTTCCTGTGCCTCTCTATCTCTCCTTGATGGCCTCTGATGCTCTATGATTATTTTCTGTCAACTAACTGCTGACTCAGCTCCTTGACCCAAGGCTAGTTTTATTTAATCAACGTGAATGCAAAGTCAGGGTTCACAGTATGATCAAATATCCTTTGTGCATGTGTGTCTCTCTTCACTGTTGTGACACTTCCATCATCCACTCCTCAAGTTTCTACCTCACCCCACCCTGCTAATGATAAAAATCAAAAGTAGTAATGTAACAAGAAGGCTGCTTGTTTGTCCCGACCACCCAAAACTGAAATAATCACACAGAAACTGTATTAATTAAATCACTACTTGGCCCATTAGCTCTAGCTTCGTATTGGCTAACTCTTACATCTTAATTTAAACCATGTCTATTAATCTGTGTATCACCACAAAGTTGTGGCCTACCAGCAAAGTTCCAGAATATTTATGGCTCCCTGGCATCTCTGACTCTGCTCTTCTTCATCCCAGCATACAGCCTAGCTTTTCCTGCCTATTTCTGTTCTTCCCTGCCATAGGCTCAAAGCAGTTCTTTATTAACCAACGAAAGCAACACATAGACAGAAGGACCTTCTACATAGCAATAATCTACTTTTCATTATCTAGAGAATGCTTTTATTGGATGTCATGGTGGATAAGATGGTGTCTCCAAGGTGGCTCATCCAGCAAGTTGACAGGCCAACTTAAGTGGTGAGATATGTGCTATGGCAAGGTGTTTTCATAAAGCACGATAACTTTCATATGAATAAAGGATACAGTCTCTCAAATTCTTGCAATCACAAAATTCTCTAAGGCAAATGAAAAACTGTGTTTGCGCCTGCCACTGGGCTTCTATTGGTCACCATGCTATCCCTCTGGTCCGACTAGAAATTGCTATATGGTCATCTATAGTTCACCAAATCTAGTGATTTAAGTTAGTAGTGGTGTAAGTTGTCTGCAACAGCTGTGATTAAGACAGAGAACTTGACAGGCAGTGTTGTGCTCTGGCAGCTAACAGTTGTGGTTACCATGTAGCTTCCATGAGCCATCTTCAGAGTTTCCAAAACAGCTGGTGCTGGCATCAGGGTTTTCTTGTTAGTGGGTTTGCTTATAGTCCTTCATGTGAGGAAGCAGGAGTAACCAAAAAGGATTTAGCCACTCTTAGGGATTCAAAGTGTCCTAGTTCCCAATGCCTTGAAATATGTACATGAAAAATTAAAATAGGCGCTTGATATCAACATTATTTAACAAAACTCTAACAGTACTCAACTCTTGCCTTAATGTTCCATGTAGAGGTAATTACCTGTAATTTCTCAAATTTGTATTATTTTTTACTTTTTGGCATATGCTGGTTTAAAATAAGCTCCAAAAATAAAATATGTTGTTCTACTATTAATTCTATTTCTTTAAAGATTTTTGACTAACACAAAACTTAGTAACATTATCAGAAGTTACATCTGCAGTAAATACAGAGAGCTGTTGAAAATGTGCAAACAATAGCAATTGAAAGAATTTTGAAATGTATTATGGAAGCCAATGTTGACATGAAAGTGTGTGGGTGTCATGGTAAGTGAAGATAATTTTCTTATTAAACATTACGTAAATAATTGGGGAGATAATACTTGCAGAAAAATGGGTAGCAATGGTTATTCTGATGAAGCTTCAGATAAAAATGAGGAATATAATAAGATGAAGAAATTCAATCACTGTTATAAAGTCACAAAAAAAATGGCTCGATTTTGTTCATTTTCTTATGTCTTTGTCAGGTAGAATCCGTAAGTGATGGAACTAGGTACTAACATTGATGAATTCCAAACAAGGTTAGGAAAACAGTTTCATTCCAAACTAGTAAGAGTGAAACTCAGGAAACGTGATTGAGGATGGAGAGTTAAGCACTGAGAACCAAATTCAAGATTTAGAAATGTCTACGTTATCAAAATGTAGTGAGAATGTTCAGAAAAGAACTCAAGTACAAGAGTGGGCTGAGATCTTGATAAGGAGATTGGTGTGTGTGAGGACAAAAAGACCCCATGACACAGAACTGTGGACAGGCACCTCACCTAATGGAGCTTCAGAGGAAGGGCCATTGCTTTTATTCATCCAGAAGGCAGATCTCTTCCTTCCTTCCTTTTTCTTCCTCATTTAGTGACAAGGTTGTTCACATGGCTGCCCACACTCTATTTTAGAACATACCTTATTCAGCTTCATGAGTTCATACTGAAGAACATTCCTCAGAAGTTTTGTGAATATCTAATTTATATGAGACTTAGAAGACAGTTTGGATAAGAGGTGGAATTGTTAGAACAAAACTTTTTGAGCTGTTAAGACAAAATGAACATCTTTTGCATATGTCAGTTTTATGAATCTGAGAATCCAAGAATTCGATGCCATGGACTGGATGACTAGTTCTCATCAAAATTCCTACATTAGAGCCTTAACATCCAATATTACAGTGTTTAGGGTAGCATGCCTTCAGTAGACCAATAGGCTGATAAAATCACATAGGTCATTTTGTTACAGCATCCTTAAGTAATAGATAGTTTAACGCTAGGAATTTGTATGTCATGCAAGGAAATGATCCTAATCTAAACTATGTTTGAAAGATACAATGTGAATAATACCATTTGCCAGTGTTTTCCATGAGTTGGGAAAGAGTTTGTTTGGTAAAGTCTATGATTCAGTCCATATGTAGCAAGTTACAAGAGATGATTTCTGCAATAAAAGAAACAAACAAGCTAGAAATGAAAACTCAAATAATTTTCTGAGCAAAATTTGGAAATAATTGTTATTTTTTTAAATTTATTTATTTATTAAGGATTTCTGCCTCCTCCCCGCCACCGCCTCCCATTTCCCTCCCCCTCCCCCATCAAGTCCCCCTCCCTCATCAGCTCGAAGAGCAATCAGGGTTCCCTGACCTGTGGGAAGTCCAAGGACCGCTCACCTCCATCCAGGTCTAGTAAGGTGAGCATCCAAACTGCCTAGGCTCCCCCAAAGCCAGTACTTGCAGTAGGATCAAAAACCCATTGCCATTATTCTTGAGTTCTCAGTAGTCCTCATTGTCCGCTATGTTCAGCAAGTCTGGTTTTATCCCATGCTTTTTCAGACCCTGGCCAGCTGGCCTTGGTGAGTTCCCGATAGAACATCCCCATTGTCTCAGTGTGTGGGTTTAAAATAATAAATTGGCACATATTAAATACAAAGAAAAATAAAACAATAAAATAGAATTAATATAGAAAAAAGTTCAAATTATAAAAGATAGCAGCCAAGATAGAAAATGTTTATATGTAGATCTCTCATTTATAAAATAAAAGTTAAGTAACCCATTACTTATATTCTCCATTACTTTATTATCCCATACCAATATGGTATAATAACCTCCCTACTTTATTTTATTCCCATGCTTTTAAATTATGGATAGTATTAGTTCATTATAATGAAACATTATAATTACTTAACTAAGTCTAATAACTAATAAAAAAGGCAGAAAAAAACTAAAAGACAAATAAATCTCCCACAGAGTTTTTAATGATAAATAAAGAGAATGTCAAGTGTCTTTAAGTATCATAAAGAAATATTAAAACACCCATCAGCTGCTGTCTCTCATCAAAAGAACTGGTAAAACACAAAGATTACACAATCATTTTGCTAGAGACCAAACTCTGAAATGTTTGTAATCATAGTGTAAACAATACATTTTTATCTCTATTCATTGACTGATGATCATTACATAGTGTCCAAAGGCTAGCCTTTTATAAAATTTCCACTTACTCTCCCAAATCCTCTATTAAAATGTGTTGTTTTATATTGGTCATCTCTAAGACTCTGTGTATCATACTCAAGCCCCTGTTTCCTACACCATAAATCTTAGTGTCTCTTAAATTTCTACTATGAAAGACGAGAAAGACCAAACTCATAGATTACTTTCCATCTCTTCTGCTAGCATTATTCCCTGTAACGGTTAACCTTCATTGTCAGTTGACAATGCATCTTTAAGCATCTTAAACAATGAACTGTCTTGTCCCATGAAAAGGATTTGTTTCACCTAAGAAACACACCCCTGTGTGTGTGTCTCTTAGGGCATTTTTGGTTTTGTGGGAAGACATACCTGAACCTGGTCAACGTCATCCATAGGCAGGGGTCTTGGACTGAAAGGAAGAAGGCAGACTAAGCACAGGTGTTCATATGTCTCTATACTTCTTGACTACAGATGTAATGAGTCTATCTGCCTCACCTCCTGATGACACGCTTAAAAGCTATTTATTCTCCCATGCCTTTCTCACCATAGGGGACTACCTGCCACTTCAAATAGTGACCTTAAGGTGACCTTAAACAAACCTTTCCTTAAAATGTTTTTGTTATGATTTTTCCATAGCAAATAGAAGCATAACTAATACATACCTTGATATATAAAGATGTATTTTAATAATGTTATACACTTTCTCACATATATTATGTGCTGTTAGGTACATTTTATTTGAGGTTTTTATTTTATATAGTATTTAATAGAATTAATTATTCTGTTTTGTTTAAGTTGATTCCAAAGATCAATAAAGAATGCAAAAGCTATAATGTCTAATCCCCTAAATGTAGAGGTATTTTATTTGTACTTCAATAAATAAAGTTTGCATAAAGATCAGAGAGTAAAACAGCCACACTGGTCAGCCTTACAGACCAGGCAGTGGTGACACACACCTTTAATCCCAGTAGGCACACTAGTTTGCCGTAGAAATCAGATGGTGCATACCTTTAATTACAGTGGTGCACACCTTAAATCCAAACCCTAGAGAGGATTGTAAGACAGGAGGAGACAGCTCTCTAGCTCAGTCTCATTCTGAGGTTTCCTAGAAGCAGGATCACCATTTTTGAACTGAGGCTGAGGTAAGAGCCAGTGGCTGGCTGCTTTGCTATTCTAGTCTTCAAGTTGAACCCCAATATCTGTCTCTGAGTTTTTATTAATCATACTTCACCTAAATATTAATTTTATAAGATATAAATGGAATAGTTAACCCAGTAGATCATTGAATGTAATTACAAGGTACTAGATGAAGTGTATGAAGAAGAATAAATCAAGTGCATTGGCCATTGCCATAGAACATCTCTGCAGCAATTTTTTTTCAGTATTCTAGATTTTTTTTGTACTTGGACTGTAATACTGTTAAGAAAGACTCTTTTGCTTGCTTTCAACCTTATGAAATAATTTCAGTGTATGGGTTTAATATACAGGAGTTGAAAGAACACTCTCAAC
>NC_022021.1:26619200-26621004 GCF_000317375.1 Microtus ochrogaster | reverse complement strand
TGTGTATGTATATATATACATATATATATATATATATATCCAAAGGATGCTCAATCATACCACTAGGCCATGTGCTCAACTATGTTCACAGCAGCATTATTTGTCATAGCCAGAACCTGGAAAGAACCTAAATGCCCCTCAACCAAAGAATGAATAAGGAACATGTGGTACATTTACACAATGGAATACTACACAGCAGAAAAATAACAACATCTTGAATTTTGCAGGCGAATGGATGGATCTAGAAAGCATCATTTTGAATGACGTAACCCAGACTCAAAAAGACAATTATCATATGTACTCACTCATAAGTGGTTTTTAAACATAAAGTAAACCTGCCTACAAATCACAATCCCAGAGAACCTAGACAACAATGAGGACACTAAGAGAGACATACATGGATCTAATCTACATGAAAAGTAGAAAAAGACAAGATCTCCTGAGTAAATTTGGAAGCAAGGGGCCATGGGAAGGCTTGTAGGGGAGGGGAGAGGCAGGGAGGAGAGCAGAGAAAAAAATTTAGAGCTCAATAAAATTAATAAAAATACCCTCTCTTCCTGACCTACAGTTTTCTTTCATACTGAGTATATTCTATCTAAAGTGATAAAACAAAGGAGCCCTTCCTTTCTAAGCAAAGCCTTCAAATTTTACTTTTAGTAGTCCACAAGTATACATAACTGTTTACTTTAATAGGTTGTATTTGCTTTTATACAACGAGTGTTATAGTTTTATGGGGTAATTATATACTTTAACCAAATGTTAAAAGTATTAAATATTAAAGCTTCTAAATATTAAGTCACTACTGAAAAGCAAAAACAATAAAACCTTTACAAACCACCTGTGTCCAAGTCAAGTAGAAACTCCTAAATAATTGTCTCTGCCTTTGAATTCCAGACCAATAATTCCGTTTAGAAAGAACTAAAGCAGCTCATACTTTGCTGGGGAGAATGGGAGGCTGGGAGTCATCCCACAGCCATAGTCTGACAAATCGACACCAAATCATCCCTGACAATCCCAGGGTCTCTTGCTCATAGCTTTCGCCTGCAGTTCCAGGAGGAGATGAGGAAATGCTCCGTGCAGAGAACTAGAACAGACGTCTCCCATCAGAAAATATGTCTTATCTCAGGGGAAGGGGATATGTTGAATAAGAACCCACTCACCTAATTATGACTACCAGTGAGAACATGGGCTGTACAGATCTGCTCACAGTCAAGAAAGGGAAGTGCAAGAGCAGAGGGCCGGTGATTGTCTACCTGCCTGAGGTAGAAGTGTGGGGTGTGCACAGTTAGAACTTCATAGTGCACCTCTCCATTCTCCCGTTGTCGAATTCTGGGATTTCTATTTCTGAGAAAGATGCACACTCCATTTCTAGAAGTATTGGTGAAACTTATTTTACTGATATGTTAAATATAATAATACATGACTTCATATGATTTTTTAAAACATTTGTTTTAGGTTTTGATCCTATAATTACATCATTAACCTTAGCTTTCCTCTCCATTCAAATCCTACCATACACCCATCCTTGCTCTTTCAAATTTGTGACCTCTATTTTCATCAATTGTTGATTCATGTAAATATGTATATACATAAATATTCATAAATACAAATATATAACCTGCTCAGTTTTTATACTGATGCTCTTTTTTTTTTGGTTTTTAGAGACAGCATTTCCCTGTAGCTTTGGGGCCTGTCCTGGAACTAGCATTTGTAGAACAGGCTGGCCTCGAACTCACAGAGATCTGCCTGCCTCTGCCTCCCAAGTGCTGGGATTAAAGGCGTGCGCCACCACTGCCCAGCTTCA
>NC_022021.1:26613952-26617899 GCF_000317375.1 Microtus ochrogaster | reverse complement strand
TGAAATGGGTCTAGGCAGTTTCTTTATTAATAAGAAATCACTCCCACATCACACGAGTGCTGGTGCATTAAGGCTGTGGGATTGTGTAATCAATCAGCAGGGAAACAAGAAGTGCCCAGCTTCACAGTGTGATTTTATAAGTGTCATTCATGCCCTTAATTACAAAAGGGCAGTTTAACTCAAGGACCTGTACACAGCTCACAGCTCCGAAGCACTTAACTTAATGGCCATCTCTCCATCTTTATTGCTGTACTGTAACCATGGTTCATATCAACCCCGATGGTGCTTGGAAAAGTCACAGAGCACTCTATAGATTTAGTGTTGTGGAGTTACTTTGAAATTTATATACATCAGGTTAAGATAATCCACCTCTGGTGCCTTCTCGTGGTGAAAACAGAATAGAAATTCCAGAGCCTTTTGCACCTGTGAATGGATGAGTTAGATACTCCTGTTTTGGGGTGCTTCTGAAGTTGGCAACATGCTTGCTCTCTCCCCAGGGCTGGGCGCTACATGCAATCATTTCTTCTACTGTCTTGTGGTAACCTCTTGTCCCATATATACAGTATGTGTGAGAAAGGCCAACCACACAAATGGTTCATTCCGTGGTATTTTCTGCTAGAGATTTTGACCATAAACATTTTTACATTATACAAGTTATCAGAATAATTTAACATTAACCAAATAGTTTAAGAATGACAGGAATAAATACCTCAAAGAGTGACTTTCATAATTCAAGTTCTGCTTAAATTTTGTTACAGTAGAATAGAGGCTTAGATTTGGAATGGAAAATTGTCACCGTTCATTTACGACTATTCACAAGTACTGTAACTGCTGCTTCAGGTGCTGACTGTTCCTCCTCAGGTGCTGACTGTTCCTCCTCAGCTGCCAGTTCCTCGCTGCTGAGGCCACAGCCCAGGGAAGCTATGGAATCCAGCCATCACGCCTCAGCTGCCTCTATGAAATTGTTTTACTAAGTCTATATTCTTGGGACTTGGGAGTCAGATACTGGGGTGAAAATCTGCTGGCTCAGAGAGGCAGAAAAAGCAGTAGGCTGACCTTCCTCCTCCACAGGTGTATCAGAAAGAGAGCCCTCTTCTCTGCTGTCTGATACAAAACTCCGAGAACCAGATGTTCCTACCTTCTACTTCCCCACCGCCTGCCGTCTCCCCCAGTTTTAGCCCCTGTCCATGTCCTCTTTAGAAAAGAGCAGGGCTCCAAGAGATAAGAGCCAAACAGGACAAAACAAGACTTCAAGATTATTGAAGACAAGGCAAAGACTTCAGATTATTTCTTTTTTGAGATTATAATTATTTTCAATTTCATAATTATGCCTCTCATGTACCTTAATTCTTAGTAATCATATAAAAACAGTAAACTGGAATCCATAATATATATACAGAGGACCTGGCACAGACCCGTGCAAGCTTCTTCAGTCTCTATGAATTCATATGTGCTTTGCTCAAGATGATATAGAAGGCCTATTTTCTTGTGTCCTCCATCTCCTCTGGCTCTTATACTCTTTTTTACCTCCTCTTCCATGGGATTCCCTGAGTTCTGAGAGGGGGCATTTGTTAGCAACATCCCATTTAGGGATGAGTGTTCTGAGGTCTTTGTGTAATGTCTGCCTGTGGGTGTCTGTATTTGTTTCAGTCTTCAAGAGGAAACTTCTCTCCTGACAGCTGAGAAAAGCACTGACCTATGAGCATAGCAGAATATCATATAGAATCATTTTATCACCCCCCCACCCCGCCTTTCTTAGACCACTATTATTTGCTTTTGTCCTAGATCCCTGGGCTATCTAGTCCCTGGTTCTTAGTCACCCAAGCAGTGTCAAGAAGAGGTTCCATCTCACTGAGTGGGCCTTAAGTCAAATCAGACATTGATTGGTTACTCCCACAAGCTTTGAGCCATCATCTCCATAACATATCTCATAGGCAATGCACTATTATGAAGAAAGTCTTTATGGTAGCCTGGTGTTTACATTTCTCCTTTGAGAGTATGCAGAGTACCTGTCTGTACCGTGGATGCTGGAAATTAGGAATGAAGGCTCTATGTAGGCACCAGCTGACATCTTCATGTTCAGTGAGTTGTGGAGGTATTGTCTTCAGCAATAGGAACTTGCTATCCATTTGTGGAGAGCAATTTATTATCTTAGGAACTGCTTGGGTTGTTTGTGGACTCTTGTGAGTTCCCTTTATCAAGCAACTCAATTAGATGTAACCCAAAGCCAGGACAAGAGATGGCTAGTTGAGACTCTGTCTCCCCCAGAGATTTCATTTAGATTGTGTAATCACTGAGTTCATGTGCAAAGCTGGATAGGGTAGCATGCTGGATCTGTAATCCTAGAACTCCTATTGTAAGGCAGGAGATAAAGGCAGGAGGATCAGCTAGGAGGTCCAGGAGAAGCTAGCCAGGGATACAGAGCCACAGAGTCAAGAAGTGAAGCTAGAACTTACTCCAGAAAGCTGTCCTTTGACTTCCACACATGCACTAACACACACACACACACACACACACACACACACAAACGCACACACATGCACACACGAATAAATTTAATAAGAGAGTAAGTCTTTCTAATACTCTCCTAAGTCATGTTCCTGTCAAATCTCTACTGTAGTACAAATAAAAATTTCCTTAACTCATCATGTGCTGGATGGTGGTGATGCACCCCTTTAATCCCAGCACTTGGGAGGCAGGGACAGGTGGATATCTGTGAGTTTGAGGCCAGCCTGGTCTACAGAACAAGTTCCAGAACAGCTAGAACTGTTACATAGAGAAACCCTGTTTCAAACAAACAAACAAACAAACAAACAAATCTCATTATGCCCCATCATGAAGAATGGATAAAGGAAATGTGGTTCATTTATTAGAGTATTACTCAGATATTTAAAAAATGATGTCATGAAGTTTCCTGGCAAATGGACAGAACAAGAAAATATTATCCAGAGTGAGGCAACCCACACTCAGAAAGACAAACATGGTATGTACTCACTTATAAGTTGATATTAGCTGTAAAGGATGGGACAATCATGCTACAATCCACAGACACAGAAATTCTAAGTAACAGGGAGGGCTCAAGGGGGGACACCTGTATCCCCCTGTGAAAGGGAAATAGAATTTTCAGGTTAGCTGGGGGCAGATAGGAATGGGAAAGGGGGGGATTAGTTGGGGGGTAAAGGGATGAAGAGAATATAGGGAGAAAAGATGAAATGGAAGGCACGGGGCAGGGGGGAATATATGGAAACCTAGTGCAGTAGAAACTCTCAGGACTATATGAGGATGACCCTAGTAAGGACTCCTAGTAATGAAAAATGTGGAGCCTGAGATGGCCATCTTCTGCAACCAGGTAAGGCTTCCAGTAGGGGGACTGGGACACTAACCCAGCCACAAAGCCTTTGACCTACAATCTTTCCTGCCTACCAGATATATTGGGGCAATGAGGTCACAGAACTTGTGCCTGTGACCAACCAAGTACTGGTCTAATTTGAGGCTCATGCCATGAGAGAAAGCCTATGTCAGATACTACTTGAGAGTCCAGGAACCAAAAGCTGGATAGTCAAAAGACGTGGGATAGAATAAAAAAAATCAATAAAACCATTTCTTATAGTTTTCTGCTATACTCATAGATGAGTTCCTAAGGCTTTCATCATCAGAGAGGCTTCCTGGAGCAGCTGATGAGAGCAGAGGCAGAGGCCCATAGTCAAACATTAGGCAAAGAGAGAGCCCAGACTGAAGATCTCCATCGGGTCCCTACCCTTGGAACTTCAGGAACCCCACACAAGAGGAGGAGATAGAATTGTAGAAGCCAGAGGGGTTGAGGACACCAAAAAACAAACAAAAACAAAAAAAAAACCCAAACAAACAAACAAAAAACCCCACCGCCCACAGAATCAACTAAGCAGGGTTCACAGTGGCTCCGGGAGATTTAAGTAGCAATCATGGAG
>NC_022021.1:26599735-26613349 GCF_000317375.1 Microtus ochrogaster | reverse complement strand
AGTTTAGCTGATTTTTGGGTGATTTTTCTTTATCTACTCTGTTTGGAAAAGATATAGCTCAAAACACAATAAACACTTATGGTAACATATAAATATTTAAAGCACAGAATCTGAATATGGCCTAATTGGTGAGTCTAACTTGGGGTTCCTCATGAGTTTATGGTCTAGATATTGCATCCTGAGCCTTGGCTTGGGCAGGAAGATGTTGCAATTGAGTGGGAGAGAAATATGACTGGGATAATTAATGCCAAACATCAAAATGAAAGAAATAATTCTTAATCACTCTTGTAGTGCAATATACAAGAGGTTAAAAACCAGAGAAAGTCTCAATTCTTCCTGCTGTATTTTCTGCCATGGAATGGAATACACTCGTCAACGGTCAGTTATAGGCTATGCAGACACGGGCTCTCTGGTTGTTAGGGATCAAGAGGAGGAAGGCTGAGAGTGGAAAACTACTGAGTATTGGGAAAGAGTGGAAAAGGATTTACTTCGGTCTCTAATAAGAAGGTTTCAGCAAAGGCTCCCAGCTTCCCAAGAGGACCTCAGATAAACAGTCCTAGATATGGACGGGAATACAAACTTCTGGAAAGCATGCCAACCATATGGCCCAAGACCCTACTACAATTTCCTCTAGAAGCTGCGGTGTGCCAGCTGTGGCTCGGGCTTGGTGTGACTGTCCTTGTGTACTGTATACTTGGCTATGATCAGGCCTGAGCATCGCTCCAGCTTTTTGAAGGAACATCTGCTTCTCAGCCGGCTTCCTCGCATAGCTATTGACAGGAAGCCTGAATTTCTCACTCTGTGCTGCTCACCACGGGTCATTCAGTTTCCTCAGAAGATGCTAGTCCTTTCCCTCAGACTGGCTGACCCGGGATAAAGAATAAATGAGAACGCATCAATGCCATGCACATCCAAACGTCAAATTTGATATTTCACCTCAGCCATGTTTTCGTACTTAGAAGCGAATCATTTACCCTATCCACACTGAAGAGAAGGGGATTGTTTTATGAGAGAGAAGTAGATTCTGCTTTTCTGAAGGAAGTACTGAAAAAACTCTGCACCTGTTTTAAAGCAACAATACTTAAATAGTTTACCCTAAACTGAAATTAAGAACAGGGCATAAAGGCTTCTGCCTGGGACCAGACTGTTGGGCTACAGAACCTAGTTTGTCCTTAGACTTGTGTGTGTTTTACTTTGTTGCCAAACTTAGAAAAGAAAAGAAGGTGTAGCAGAGTACTGGTCTTAAGTCCAAATATAAAATAGAAATTTTATATAATAAATATATTTCATGCCATCTGTAAATTCATTCAATCTATCAACATAGAAATAGAAAACAGCAAAGTTTCCATATAATCAATTAATTATTGGCTAATTATGGTAGCTTCTTTAGCTCTGTTAGTATGATACTGATGGAACTATTTTTACTTAAGAATATAAAATATCCACGACAGTTAATATCCTGATGATTCTAATCAAGATAAAAATGATGTATTTTGAAAAATAACCTAGGAAAATATACAAACATTTCAACTTTTATAACCAGTTGTTTCGGGTGTCAGGATAAAAAGTTGGAAATGACAGAAATGCGTCTTCCAGGAATGCTAGAAAATGAGTAAGCGAAAATTATTTTATTTATAAGTGGAGGCAAGAAGGCAGCGGTCTTCGAGGGGTTGCTGTTTTGTTTTATTTAATGTTAAGAAATGTGGTGGAACTCTCAACTTCCTCTCAACTTACAACTCCTGGTGTGGGGAATTTACTGGAATAAAAAAGTGCAGTTTGTAAACCCCGCTTGGGAAATGAGAGCAACTTTAAGTCGGCGCTGGCATTACTTTTCCCACGGAACTTCCTGCCTCTCGTTATGCAATGCATTTTCATTTGAGAGCCTCTTCCTGGATCATGACAGCAACTAATCCGAACAGAATGAGTTAGACCCCCAGCAGAGGAGGGAAAATTACTGGCGTGTGCACATTTAACAGGAGACTTCCAGACACATCTTTCCCTTTAACGCTGTTAATCACTGTTGGTCAAATAGTTTTCTCTGTCTGTTTTAGTTTTACCAAGTAGGAAGTGGAAAAGGAACAATTTTAAGTAGAACACCCATGGCGGCCACATGCAGACGGTCTCTGTGCCGTCCAATTATGAGTTTGTTTGGTTTTTGTTTATTTGTTTGTTTTTTCTCAACACAAAGTTTCTCTGTGTAGCTTTGGAGCCTGACCAGAAACTCTCTCTGTACACCAGACTGGACTTGAACTCACAGAGTGCACTTTGCCTGCAGAGCACTGAGAATAAAGGCGTGTGCCACCGCCAACAGTACCGCTCACCAGGTCCAGGTTCGTCTCTGGTGCTTGGTTTGATGCTGATTACAACAAACAATTGTGGAATAAAATATAAATTGCTATCTTTTCCCTTTCCTTTTTTTTTTTTGACAAAGGGTTTCACTCTATAACCCTTGCTGACTCGCACTTGTAACAATCCTCCTGCCGTAGCTTTGCAAGCAATGTTATTCTCTAGAGTGAACTGCTAATATTTCCACTCAAAGAGAAAGAAGCACATTTCCCATGACTTCTCCTTTGTGGGTGAGAGAACTTTTCACAGGCTAAATGTATAGTTCTCAAACAAAGACTTGAAAGGAGGGTATTTATGTTATAACTGCTATGTAATCTACAATTTCTTCAACTTCCAGAGCAGTCTGGATAATTATCTAATTGTTGATTTCACAGTTTTTCCCAAATGCAGAATTCTAGAAATAAATTTAGTTTCAACATTTAGTGCACAAAAAATATTTTATGATGTTTCATGTGTTCAGATGCTGGGTGAGCACTAGGAACCCTGAGTTCCAGACTCCTCCCTCTAAGAACTTATATCCCAGTAACAACTTTAGATTTAAGCAACCTATAACACAGTATGTTTCTTTAACCTTACTGTGACGGTGAGTGACAGAGTGGCGTGAGAATATGCCACAGGAGATCCTTCAGATTGGTCTGAAGGACAGGGCACCTGCTCATGGAGGAAAGGGTGCGTGCCCTGAACTAGATAAGAGGAATAGAATTCATGGTTCTAACAAGGGGTTAGAACACGCAGGAAATGTGCTCTTGTTTTCTTCCACGATGCTCTAAGTCAGCTTAGAGAAGTTGGTCCTCCTGTCTGAAGGTGACTGTCCTGCATTGTATTACACCCAGAAGAACGCTATGACCAGACAGGGGAATGTCTGCGCTGCATCTTGAGATTAGGTTGAACCTTTTAAGGGTTACCGCACTGTCTGTGTTATTGTTTCCCATGCCCTTAAGTGGATTCCAACTTCGGAAAAAAGAAATGAAGATAATGCCATATTTGGTAACAAAGATTTTTTTTCTGAAAGATGCATACATGCTCTGTAGATTTCATTTTTAAAATAAGAAGAGTAAATAGAAACTGATATATAAAGACAAGCTTATAAAGATATTCCATCACTACGGAAATCTTAAAATATCCCTGATCATATCTAGCTCTGTTTCTCGGTCATGTTTATCAGCCTGTAGTATACACAGCAACACCACGTGTCCATCTCCTCACTAACCTGAATATCTGGAGTGTTTCTTGTACCCAACGTTCCAGGCACCATGCTAGATTCTTTATATAACATTTTGTTTAATTTTCAGAATGACGTTAAGTATTGGAAAGTTTTAATATGTTTTACGGGTGGCATACTTATGACTAAGTGATGCTTTGTAACTTGTTCAAACCCAGAACTAGTTAAATGGCCAATATGCACTCAGACCCACACATCTAAGGTCTTGAACAGTGAGATACCACGTTTGCAAATATAAGTAAAGAGTGTGCATCCTTATCATTCTAACCTGACATATTTCACGGCAATTCTGAAGGGAAAGAAATAATGCCACAAAGCACTTGTAAAGTCTGGGCAGCTATTGTGTGCATAGCAAACCTGGTTATTTCCCTGTAAGGAAACAGCAAATTCAATCCGGGGCCTGTGCAAATGAGGCCTGATATAGGTTTAGTTAATAACAATCATTTGAATTACACAGCCTGGATCTGAAATTCTCAATTTTTCATATGGAAAAGGGTCAGTATGGTGATTTATAAGAATGCCCAGTTTTAACTCAGAAGAGCATTTTCACAAGTTTGCAAGGACCACATCTAAGGACTGATTGGCTTCTGCTAGGAGCTTTTGATCTGGGTGCCACTGGAAACATAGCTGTCATCACCTTTGTTATCAGTGCTCAAAGGGCAGCCACAGTAGCAATGCCACTTATAAAGCTCACGCAGGAAGGAATATTCTCATTTAGAACCTTGTGGTTTCCTCTCCCTCCTCACTGTGTCAGCAGAAGAAAAAGGTTAACTCTTGGGAAAGTTTTATTTAAAAAAAAACAAAACATTATTTGTGGCCTAAGGATGAAGCTGTTAATAAGGTCTCTAGAATTGGTCCCAGGCATGCAAAACATATTTTTAAAGAAAAATGTTTTAATACAGAAAAATTGAAATTCAAAACTTGTCATAAACTAAACGGCAGTTTCTTTCACTGTGCCAAGTTAAACAATTGTTTCAAGTTAAACAATTTATAAATAACATCTGTAGTCATTTTTTATATCACAGACCAAACAGGAAAACTAATTGCTGGTAACAAAAGTTACAAAAATAATGAGGTTATTTACAACAGAAAGGAGAGATTGAGGTCATATAGATAGTTGTAACAGAAGTGGTAGCCTATGCTCACAGGTTGCAAGTTCAAAAAGAAAACAGAAAACTATTTGAGTCCTCAAGGCAAGGACTGCACAGAATAGCAGTCCTGGTTAGTAGACGCTAGCATTACAGATGCTTTGGAAAATATTTATAGGTGAGGTAGGAGGCAAATGATGTCTTCTTCATTTTTTACTGTCAGATATTTTGGGTGTCTTGTAATCAGAAACCATCTCTCTATATGCCACAGAAGAGAGCATAGGGACTGAGTCCTTGAAGACAGACTCAACCAGACACGTCCATGAAGCAAACATTATCCTTGTTGCAGTATGATCAGAAATTAAGGCAGATAATTCAGAAAGATGTGTTTGGGCAGATTCTGGAAAGGGTAAATCAGGAAATGGCTTTAGACAAGGGAATCAGATGACAAGAACATTCAGTAAGTATTATATTGGATAAGTCTTCAAATCCTAATTTTAGAACCAAGGAAAATGTAAAATACGTAAAACGTACAAAGTAAAAAATGAAAACTAAAGAGCATGCAAGACATACTGTGTTTTATGCATAACAGATCACAAGGTACTGGAGAGTATTAATGCTGCTGTTCTGTTTTAAATTACAAAATCCTTTGCTGCTTACTTTAGTATCAGCATTCAGCTTATTGATCTCCAAGCTCATATTTGGCTTTTTTTGAATTGTTATTTTTTTCTTTTTATTAAAAATTTCCACCTCCTCTCCTCCTCCCATTTTCCTCCCCCTCCCCTTACTCCCTCTCCCCCTCCCTCTACAGTCCAAAGAGTAGTCAGGGTTCCCTGCCCAGTGGGAAGTCCAAGGTCCTCCCCTCTCCATCCAGGTCTAGGAAGGTGAGCATCCAAACAGGCTAGGCTCCCACAAAGCCAGTCCATGCAGTAGAATCAAAACCCAGTGCCATTGTCCTTGGCTTCTCAGTCAGCTTTCATTGTCAGCCACATTCAAAGAGTCCTGTTTGATCACATTCTAAGCTCATATTTGAAGACACATTATATACAAATTGTATCTATCCCTACTTTGTATTCATAGGTAGTGAGCAGAGGAGGAGGAAGGAACCCCGAAACTCATGGTTTTGCACATGTCTTCACTACAGCATTCAAAAGGGGACGCAAGAGTACACATACCTTGCACTGTGCAGGTTCCCCATACAGGTCGGTGGCTGGCCTATTGTTGGCATGGCCTTCAGATTTCCTATGACTTGATGCTACTTCTAGACAATTGGATTTGAGTACTGGCTATAAATATTCATTTTGATGACTCTATTTTGCTCAAATACAATGATGAAATATATGTTACTTTATAACCTTAGTTTTGATTTGGCTGTGCATTTGTCATTTTCTTACATGCTTTATACAAGTTCATGTATTCAGTGTTAGAAGTTATGCTGAGATAAAATTAAATTATTGTTTATTTGTAGCTCATTAATGGGGAAATGCAAAGATCCAGTGGTTCAGTACCTCCACCAATGAAATGCAAGCGGGTGCTGTTAGATAGGAAAGAAGACAGGATGTTTACAACCACACAGTTGCCTCACTGGGTCTATCTATTGGGGGTTCCCCAGTTACATAAGTTCATTGGGTCTTTTTTTAGATTGGTTGAGCTTAAGTTGTTTAATTACAAGTATTTAAAAGAAAAAAATCAAATTAGGTTTTGTTTATGTTCATAAATCAAGAGGTTGTCACTTGTAAGACCTAATTGACCTTCCTATTCACTGATTCTACAAGTATGGTTTATATACTTGGTTTTGTAGTTATTGTTGTTTTGTTCTGTTTTGGGTTTTTTTTTTTTCTTTTTGAGAAAGAGGGAGAGAATTTGAGTGTATAGAGAGGTTATGGGAAGATTTGGGAGGACATGATCAAAATATGTAGGAAATATTTAAATGAATCAACAAACATTTTTAAAGAATATACAAATACTCATGTGTGTATAACAGCAATTAAGGAAATAGGGGACAAGAATTTAATAGAGATTAAGGGATGGCACAGGGAAGAGTAAAGAGGGAGGATAGAGAACTTGGAAATGATGGGATTGCATTATAATCTCAAAAAGTACAAAAATATTTTAAAATTACATCTTTACCAAAACTACTAGGGAAGACATACATGATTTCATGGTGTTCTAAACAGAAAAGTAGCGAGAGTATGAAATAGATAAAGTTTAGCACATATTTCAATAATTGATTGAAATTATTGATTGAATTCCCCATGGATAATTCAAAGCCACACACTACAGAAAGGGGGGAAGCATGGTATAGTCTTTAGATACAAGCGACCTGGGATGATCTTATCCACTTCCACTCGGCAAGCAAATTCTAGCTAAAACTTAACCATCAGATATTTTTAATTCCCAAAACTGAATAATCACAGCTATGGTTTCCACCCTTAAATCGCTATTTTTTTGTCCAAATTTATTCAGAGGGATTTGATCATGTATAATGGAATCTGAACCGTGAGAAGGAGGTGAAGTGTTAAACTTAAGAAGAAACCAAACTAACAAGCTCTTGACATGCTCAAACTTATAGCCTCATTAATTGTTTTCCTCTTAGAAATATACAGAAGCAGCAGCACAACAAACGACCAAATCTGTCATTTATGTGACAACCTTTGGCAAATGAATGTGGAGTCAGGAAAGGACAATTAGCCTGAGCTTTAAATATAACAACTCTAGAGAAAGAAAGCTTCTTGTTGCATTTGAAAAACAAGTACAGTGATTTACGGAAAATATAAGGATGACAGATAGAGAGATATAGGATCCCGAGAAATATGTTGATCATTTGGTTGCTGATCCCCAAGTTTTGTAGTTGTTGCTGGCAGTAGAAGGCTATCTAAAACCTGATCAAGACAGGTTGTAATTTTTCATAGCGATAACCAAGCGCAAATTACTTCCCAAGTCTATGAAGTTCTGTTCCAATGAAGAAATAAGTCTGTGTGAATAGGTGTGTGGATGATATGCTCAGGGAATTGTTTTTGATCGAGTAGTTGAGTTTTGCTTATAAACTTGTGCCGATAGCCTGATCAGCAAGGAGTGTTAAAACATAATCCCCACCCACATCATCTTCTAGGAAGTCACTTCTTGCAGACTGGAGGTGAGAGATGATTAATTTCTCCCTCCACCCACGCCATGAGATTAAGCCACTAAAGACAAACACAAAGGTCTAAATGAGGAACTCTGCTGCAATTAAAGTCAGGTTTTTCTATAAGATTGGCATGGAAAGCAGCTCAGGAATGCTCCCTCCCACTTTGCTCATGATGTGTGTCCCAGCTGAAGACTATTAAACCCCAGCACTCCTCTCCATGGTGGTTTTTTACTTCATCGGTGGAAATAAAGGGGGAAATAGTTTCTGCCTTGTAGTATTGTGCACTATCATTTGGTGTGTCATTAGGAAAAAGAAGAAAGTTATTATCACGTAAATGATAAGCACAGATAACATCATCCAATCACCCAGTGCATCTCTCCATGAGATTAGTGAGGAGGTTTCCTTGTGGAAATGAGATTTCCTGATTTAAAAGATGGAGCACACAGGGTCATTTTATTCTGAAGCAGCAAAAACATATGTCTTAGGAAAATATTCAATGAGATTTTAGTGGTGTCAGTTGTACAAGAGTTACCAATTTCTCTATATTATAGAATATTGGTACCAGATCACCTTGCAATCTTGCTTCTAGAACCAAAGAGAGTCGAAGGAATCTGCATTCCAGCACCCAGCCTCTTTCTTTTATACCGTATCAAATAAGTTGTTGAATGTTCTTTGAGAGAGGCAGAGTTTTGGAAACATAACACAAACAGTGAAGTTAATGTCCAAGTTATTTACTATTTCCAGTTACAATCAAAATAAATTGGTTAATGTATGCAAAGTGGCCCCTTATTTTCTTTCCCTGATTGTTAACCAACTATGTAACTATTACTTGTTTGACATTTTAATTAGAAAAACCATAAAATATTAGAGCCCTACATAAGACAATTCTTGAGAATGCCAGCTGAGGACTCATATTAAATAAGGTATGATCCTGCAGTACAGTACAAAGACAATAACATTAAAATGATGGTTATAATCTGCCAGCTGGCACCAGGGCTGAAATCCATAGGGAAGGTATGAACTGTTGCTTTGTGTCCCTCAGAAAATGGATACAGTCCAGAGCTATACTGTAAAGCCACAGTACACAGATTAAAGACACTGCTCAAAGACAAAACGTTAAGCCACTCTTGTGGTTATGATGACAAACGCTTGTTAGTGACACTAATTAATAATAACACCTCATCATATATGTAGACGTCCATTGGAAAATATATTGTTCAACTCCTACACCAAGTTTACCACCTTTTCTTTTGTCATATATTGTTTTCTAAAAAAAATTAGATGGAGAACTGCAACTAAACACAACTTAATGAATATTAATCAATAATGATTATGTTGGATTTTTTGGTGGCTAGAGAGTGAAATAAACATTTCTACCCATAATATATGGTTGTAGGCAATGAGTATATGCAGTGTTTTATTGCTTTATAACAAAAGCTTTGAAATTGGGCTAGTGGTTGTGTGTTTAATTGTTTGTTTATTTGACACAGGGTAGCATATCTCTCATATTGATTTTAAGCTTTGAAGGGTGACTTGGAGCTCATGTAGCAGAGGCTGGCCTTGAACTGCTTGTCTTTCAGCATCTACCTCCCAAGTTCTGTGATTACAAGCATGTGCCACCACAGCTGATTTTATGGATTTTCTTCTCTCTAAAATTCCAACAAGTACTGGCTTTGTGGGAGCCTAGCCTGTTTGGATGCTCATCTTCCTAGACCTGGATGGAGGGGGGAGGACCTTGGACTGCCCACAGGGCAGGGAACCCTGACTGCTCCTCAGACTGGAGAGAGAGGGGGAGGGGAGTGGGGTATGGGGAGTGGGGGAGGGGGAGGAAAAGGGAAGCGGGGAGGAGGTGGAAATTTTTAATAAAAAAAAATTTTAAAAATTAAAAAATAAAAATAAAAAAAGACTAAAAAATATCCAACAAACAGAATCAACCCAAGAGTCATTGTGTGGAGTAAATTAGAATAGAAGCTGTGTCACAGCTAATCACCTACAATAACACTTGGAATTTAGATGAAAATGATGATGCATTGTACTCTTTTCTATGTCAATATATACAGAAACACTTTTTAACAAAATTCTACTTTCTTTCACAATAACAGTCATGTAGAGACTGTCATGGAGGTAATAATCTTACTAGATTTGAGGGCCACTACTCCAGGAAGAATTCATACTTCATATAAAAGAACTTGACCTCATACTGTAAACGTAGTCAAAAGCCTATGGGTTGGATGTCCTATCAGAAAAAGAAACAGAAATATTGTTGCTTGGCTAAATTATCATGACACCAGACTGCCTCCTAATATTTATCTTTATATCCATAGACAAAGGCTACTCTCAACTTTAATCAGAGACGTCTCTCTTTACCTTGAATGGTTGTGAATGCAGGGATGCTCAAGGTGGTAAAAGTAAGCGACTGTTGAGTACTCAGCCATAAAGAGGGCATTTATTCAACCGCCGTAAAGTCAAGTGTGGCTCAGAAGAGGATGTAGAAAAAAAAATGAAACCCAGAAATATAGAAGGGCTGTAAAATGGTGCATTTCTGGGCATGGTACAGCCAATGCAATCATGACATCATAGCATCTATACCCTTCTGCAATGGCCGACACAAGGCTGGAAATAACAACAATTAATCATGTGTCAGGGAAAAATTTGTGGGATGCTGTCCCTCCTTGATGAACTAACTACCAGCTACTCCTGGCTTCTTGGGGTGGGAAATTCAGCTGTGAATTCATTGCATAGGCTACCAGCCTCCAGCAGATAGTTCCAAATCCATTTTCACACAGAAGTTCCTGGCTAAATTCAGTGGGCCTCAAAACAATGATAAAACATGAATGTCAGAAGAGGACTTGTTGGTCACATCAGTAGGAGGTACTCTGAGATACAGCTAGAATATATTTTACACACATATGCAATTGTCAAGGAGCAAACCAAATAAAAGTTAAATTGATTCTCACCTCCTAATTTGTTTTTTTTTCATCTCCTAATTTGTAAAACTAGTGAACACAATGTAGCAAAAGTGCTAATATTATCTGATATAGCAAAAATATAATTTAATTAATGTCCTAAAAAAAGGAGTTTATTCTGTATTGTTGAGGCCCTGGATGCTATTACTAGTATTCTTACAAGGGCAGCAGGAAAATAAAATACACAGAGGAGAAAATGTAATGATAAAGGCAGGCATTAGAGTGGTGTGCTCACAGGCCAATATATGATGGGGTTTACACAGAAACTAGAAGAGACAAGAATAGATTCTGATCCTAGACTTGCCAACACCTTCATGTTAGGCTTGTGGTCTCTAAAACTATGGAAAATTTCTGTTGCTGTAAGAAATCAAAACTATAGTAATCTAATAGGCATCCCTGTAAACTAGCAAACACACATACAACACTATTGGGATCATGATTATAGCAATATCGATTGCAATACCTTTTATATCTGGGATAATGATAAAATGATGCCTAAGTCCAGGTTCTCTATTTTAATACCATTGTTGAGAGCTCAAAAATGTCAGCAATTAAAGGCTTCTTATAATTCATCTCTGTCCTGCTGAGTTGCAGAAAGGACACCATAAAGTTCCACCTTAGGCACACACACAGAATTTCGCAATATAGAGAGAAAAAATATATAAGAAATTTCTAAAGAATGTACAGTAATTTACCGTGGATTTTAGAGCTAATTTTGTTAGGTAATAATTCTTGCCATTTAGCTCAAGAGTAGAGATTTTAGACAAATAGACAACCTTAGACACATTGGAAAAAGATCTATAACTTTGTATTCTGCAGGCAGGATCCTGGGTAAAAATACTGAATCTACTCTGGTCCTGAATAAAATTTATCTCTCTGGGAAGATGCAGCTAAGGTGAAGGGCAGGCAAGGATAGGCTACATTACCAAAATTTCAATGATGTGCAAAAGTCAGACTCCAGTACAGAATATTCCATTCAGACTCTCAACCAAAGCTCAGTGCCTCATCAATTCCAATTTTAGTTTTGCAAATTCTCATATAACTAGACAATATCAGAAATCCATCTTGGTTAGCCAGAAAGAGGAAAACAGAAACATTCTTCACATATTGCAAGAACCGTGGATCTTTATCTATAGCCTTTGTAGACAGTAACTTCCTTTTTCTGTTGTCTGTGGTTATAAATGGAAATTGATAAGAGGGGAAATTTTATTTGTGCATTGCCATTTTCTATTTCAGTTTGAGAGCTGTACCACTGTGACACCTTCTCTCTGTTGGAATCTAAAACAAATCTTCTCCAGTCCTGTGAATGAATTAGAAAATTTAACAAGTATTTTAAGGAAAACCTCATTTACTAAAGAGAAACTTGTGACTAAACTATTGCATACAACTATAAACTTGGGCTTTGGAATGAGATAAAACTCAATTCAAATTCTGCCTATCCATAAGACGGGCATGCAATTTTGAATACACTTATAAGAGATCTAAATCTAAGCTTTTCCATGAAATAGATGATAAAATACCCTGAATCAAATTAAATAAGAAATGCAGGGCTGATAAAAATCATGTCTCTGTGCAGAGGTCAAGGGGCAATCTCACACTTCTTTTTTCAAGTGCTAACCCTGTATGTATTTAAGACCATCTCTTACTAACTTGAAACTCAGTAGACTAGATTGACTATCAAAGGAATCCTAGTGATCCATCTGTCCCCACCTCCTTACCTTTGGGATGACAAACACATGCTCAAATAAACTTCTTGTTCCTGTGTCATGCAAGTAAGCGGAAACCCAGATGTCTGTACTAGATGAGCAACGTGTACTGCTAGTCATTGGAGGACTGCCCAGTACCTTCTCTAAATCACCAAGACTCGAGTACTGGACCCCATTACCAACTTGTTCCCATGATTAGGAATCAGAATCCACAGAACGCAACACTGTGATGCAGTTCTGCACCCATTTTTGAGGCCTAGCAAGAACCTCAAACAAATGATTTAGAATTAAAATTGTGTTGTGAGAACAAAACACTATAAAGTTATTAGTGACAAAAAGATTAAAATGAATCAATATTTACCATTCAAGGCACTCTGTGAGACTAGAAAGGCAGAAACTAATCGCACTTCCCATTTTGCTAATGACTTCTGTTGTACAGAAATTTTAGTTTGACGCAAGTCTATTTTCTATTTTTACTTCTTGTTGTCTGTGCTTTTAGGTTCACATCCAATAGTCCTTGCCAAGATGAACATTCCTCTACCTCTAAACACCCAAATATTAATGGTAGTTTCTTCCTTTCTTCTTGAACCATTTATTCTGCTTCCCTCGTGATGCTTTTTCACCACAAAGAATACTTGCTGGAAGTTAGTCTAGTTCATATTTGGTGACATGCTATTAGATGATCAAATATTAGACGCATTGAAATAAAATATCTGATTTCCAGAGTTAGAAATGGAAACTAAGGAAAGTAAAGGCTCTCACGGGCCTAAAATGACATCGTGCCTGAACTTAGAAGCATCACACTAGAATCCATTGTTTTCATGTGTATTGCATACTTAGTGTGCCCTGCACTTGCAAAATACTGTGATGTGATTGAGCAAATTCCCTTTGCTACCAGCCAGTGGCCCCGGTGATATGGGTATACCCTGTCCTCCACTTTTCTATGCTCGTACAGACAGGCACATAAGAACTTAGACAATCATCACTCCCAGAGCTAAAGTTCATTTAACTACGTAATTCCCTGGGAAGGTGTTTTAAATAATTCCCTACCACTGTTAAGGCTTTCCATTAACCTTTCATGCCCTTAAAAACCATACTTGCTTTAACCTGCTCTTTTAAAAAAAGATTTTGTGTGTGTGTGTGTGTGTGTGTGTGTGTG
>NC_022021.1:26581223-26599635 GCF_000317375.1 Microtus ochrogaster | reverse complement strand
GAGAGAGAGAGAGAGAGAGAGAGAGAGAGAGAGAGAGAGAGAGAGAGAGAGACCAACAAATGCTCAGAGGTGGAACTGAAGGCATTTGAAAAACATCTGGCTTATTCTGTGCATGATGCCGGGATTTGAACTCATGTCCAATTTTTTAACAAATTAAACTTCTTTCTATGATAATGAAAACACAATCTAACTAGGGTTTAACTTTATTATTTTTCTTCTTACAAATGACTTGCACAAAGAGTTGAGGAGCTTTTTACAGTTAGCACACTTAGCACCAGGCTTTGGGAGAAAACAAATGATCCCCTTCACAGAGTTTTCTGTGCTCATCAGAACTGTGTGGGTTTTAGGGCGTTCTTCATAGTCTATACATTATAGAAAACCCTAGAACAAAACTTCCCTTTGACAGAAGTCAAATAAGAACAAGAAAGTTGTTTCATGAAAAAGATGGAGTCGGAGCTGCATAGATGTTTCAGAAGCTAAGACTGCTTGTGAACCGATCGTAAAAACCAGAGTTTCAAAAGTATGTGAAAAACACATTTTTTACTGAACGCTTGCTACTTACCAAATGTACTCCAGACATCTTTGTATGAGGTTAATTTCCTCTGTTCTCTAATTTTTATGATTGTGATCTCTCCTTCTTCTCCCCTCTCCCCGATTCCTTCCCTTCTTGCCTCTCCTCCCCACCCTCATTGGTCATATGATAGTAAAAGAGTCATCTCTGAGAACTATTGTAACTGTGTATCTCTATAAATCCATCATGTAGTGATTTTGTTTTGAAATGTGGGTAATTCCACAAGGTCAGCAATTCGGTACCAATTTGTTTCTTATTTATTTCTCTTTGCTAACTGATACCACATATTTTTTTTTCTTGGACCCTCCTTACACTTATGCTCAAGTATTCAGGTCATTTATGATGATGAATAACAGAGCCTTGAACTCACAGGAGGTAACTTGTAGTCAGCCCCTCTGCTGCCGCCCATTCACAGGCATTATATGTATATAGGGATTTAATTTAGCCTTGAAAAATCAGTTTTTCAGCACTCTCTGTGTTTAAGCTGTTGTTTGATGGGTCCAAATACTGACCTCAGTGATGTCATAATTCACTGTGGATGGACCAAGATCAAATGGCAGCAATGCATGCTGCAAGGAAAAGGGTAATGAAAGCAAAGAAATGTTGCCCCGAAGGCATGTGTTCAGATACTCTTATATATGTCTGTTCCAGACATTTTCTAGGTGAAGCTGGCTTCATCTAATTTTTCCATGATAATAAAATACCATATTTATTTTTCAGAATTGAAAAGAAAACCTAAGACTTAAAGAGGTGTAATCTGTTCACAGTCATGAAGCCCAACAGGGAAAGCTAAGGTTGAACTTGAGAACTGTTTGACCCATAAAGTAAAGGCTCATACAGCACAATAGAACACAGAAGGTAGAACTGCAGGCCACAGTGACACTGTAATAACGAAAGGTGGCTTGACTGTGTCAACTGATCATGGGAAGAGATAACTATTTGCCAGAGCACAGTCACCAGCACACATCCTGGAAAAAGCATAAATCCCGTTTGCTCTTTGTGAAAGTCAACTGTAGGACATTGTAAGGTTAAACCCTGGTAAAGGTGTGCTTTCATTATCAGACAAAGAAGTTTGATCTATTTAAAATTCATGACACATAATGAGAATTATCTGGTCCCAATAAATATTTTGGATAGTAACAGTAGTACAGGAGAAAATGTTTTAAAAGAAGAGGGATGGAAAGAGGCAGGAAGATGAAGTCAACATATTTCTGGCAAGAGAAAGTATAATCTGTGGTGGCCGTTGGACTGGAAATGGCACAGATATCAAAAGAGGCCACCACACTGGAACATATGCAGTGAGATGTGGCAGTAGAATGAATGGGATTGAGAAGAGCAAGAGAGACAAACGGGCAGAAGTTCCCCAAGATGATAATTAGGGCATGATTAAGACATGGATGGCTCAGCTGTCTGACTTAAGAAAGCAAAAGTCTGCTGGTGCACACTGTGAGGCAGGGCTGAGGCTGGTGCACACATTGGGGGCAGGGCTGAGGCTGGGGAGCACAGTGGGGCAGGGCTGAGGCTGGTGCACACAGCGGGGGCAGGGCTGAGTCTGGTGCACACAGCGGGGCAGGGCTGAGGCTGGTGTACACAGTGAAGCAGAGAGGTGGCTTGTGTACCAGGTTGTATAACTCTCGCACTGCTGGAACATCAGGGTGATAACTATGCCTGACTATAGTTATAGAGTCTTCACCTCTTAAAAGCGAAAATTACTCTGTAGTCAAATTCCTGGAGATATCTATTTCAAGAACATAGTGATTTTCTTTGAGTAAAAAGAAAGACAGCACAAAAAACAAAACCAGAAGATTATTTGGAAGCTGTTATGGAACTTTCTGCAGTCATAGAAGACGGAGATTACTGGGTGTTTCTTCTGTAGACCTCATCTTGAAAAATTGATACTTCTCTTACACCAATTCCAAGAATTTAACACTGAAAGATGGAAAAAGAATTAAGGGGCAGCAAATCCAAAACATCTGAAATCAATGGGGAAAACATCTCAGCTATCTAAAATACCATCTGGAAAGTAAAATCAGCAAAGAAAATGGGAAAGTCATGAAATAGAGAAGGACTTTTCTCAACATTACTCAAGTTTCCTCTCAGTCTCGATGCCAGGATCAAGTATTATACTCTTGTGGGAGAGATGTGTTGCTGGCAATTAGGTTCCACATGGATGGGTCTGTTAAACATCACAAAGAGGAAACAATGAATAAAATGCCAGGAGAATTTAAATGGTACGGTTACATCATTATCTGCACCAAGCGTAGAAAAGGAAGAATTTGAGATGTCATGTGCACTTCAAAATAATACATTTCCTTTGTAGGCAAATTGAAACTGACAAAATTCTCTAATTTGTCAATGTATCTATGTTTAATGTTTATAGGTTCAAATTAAGATGTGACAGTCAAGAATAGTGGTGAAGATCTGTAATGTCAGCATGTGGGAAGTTGAGGCAGGAGGAATGCTCTGAGTTCCAGGCCAGCTTAGTCTATTAGGTAAAATGCTATCTCAGAACAAAAGAAATCAAACAATCAGAAATGCCAAAAATAATTCAGTACTATAAAAACAAATTTCCCAAGTAGTTCTTTCCATCTGCCTGATACCAACCTGTTCAATATTTTATTATCATAGATGTGATAATATTTTTTATTTAATAGAATCTAATTTTTCTCTTAAAAGTAACTTATAAAATACTTTCTATTGGTTATATGTGCAACATAGCTAAGAAGCAAACAAACAATGTGTGACTTGAAACATGTCAAATAGTTCGAATGATACATATGTAAGACAGGAAGGTATAATGAATGATACATATGTAAGACAGGAAGGTATAATGAATGAAACAGGACGAGAAGGCCCAGTGGAATCTCATCCAGACGCATGATTTTGTTGTCAGATTTTACCTGTTGCGTTTATAAGCTTAAGTGGTTTGTCTGCATGTATGTCTATGTACCATGTGCTTGCCTACTTAACAATGAGGCCAGAAGAGGACATCAGATCTCCTGGGACTGGAGGTGTGAGCCACATATTGACTCTGGGTTTTCTGGAGAAGCATACAGCGCTGTCAAACACTGAGACTTCTCTCCAGCCATGGTCACCTTTTAAATCCAATTCACACTGGGAATTTCCTTCTGGAGTCTTTGGATCAACCCTTTAATATTGTCTTTGCTTTTCTTTTTAAAATTAAAATATAACTACACCTTCTCTCTCTCCCTTTCCTCCCTCCAGCCCTTCCCATATACTTTATCCATTTGTTCTCTTTCTAAAGTTCAATATATATAATACATATTTATATATATTCTCTCAGTTCATATACTGTTACTTGTGTGTATATTATTTAAGGCTGGTCACTGGCATTGGATAGCCAATTCCAAAGAATGAGAAGTTTGCAGCGTGATTTTTGTCATCAGAAATTTCAGAGGAGCTATACCCGTGAAGCCTCATCAACATGTCTGCCTAAACAAGGCATGGACAGGGATGGCACCAACAGACAATCTGATATGGAATTAATTACAATGCTGTTTGGCCAATAGCTTAAGCATATTCCTAGCTAGCTCTTACATCTGAATTAACCCATTTCTATTAATCTGTGTATTGCCATGTGGTTGTGGCCTTCCGGCAAGTTTCTGGAGTATCTGTCTCCTTTGGCAGCTGCATGGTGTCTCCCTGACTACGCTTACTCTCTCTCTCTCTCTCTCTACATCTCTGTTTGGATTTTTCGCTTGACTTTACTCTGTGCAGTTATTGGCCAAAAGCAGTTTCTTTATTATCCAATGGAAATAAAGCATATTCACAGCATACAGAGGAGAATCCCATACCAGTTATACGACCTCAGAAATGGCAACTTTAGCAGAACATATATCTCTCTTTTCATAGCTCTACCAACCTTCCATAAAGTATATTTTACTCCTCCCTTTTACAAAGCTGATTTTCTACACAGCAGGTATATATGATTTTAAAAAAATATTTTTCTAGTCTTGAGAACATGACATTAAACATATGAATACTTTCCATTCAGCACAGAAAAATTAAGAACTACCCCCAATGCAAATGCATTTTTCTATTAATCTTGGTAAGCTTTTTTGCATAAATAGTGGAAAACTTTTTGTCTCTCTTTAACTTACCATTTACCATATGAATTAAACATGAACAGCTACTTTGGGGCTCACTGAACCTTGTAGTGAAATCCAAATCACTACAAGACGTTCACTCAATTTTTCCCATGTTCCAGGGCTATTGCCTCCAGCAGTTTTCCCTTATTTAAAGCTTCCCCTTCAGTTAATTATGTTTACAGAAAAGGAAAATAACAACCAGTACCACAGTGAAAAATTCTACCTATTGAGGTCATTTGAATTTTGGACCAGCCTTAGGAATGCAGGTGGTGCCATCACACTAGGGAAGTTATACATAATATATATGTGCATGTAAATGCATGTGTGCACACAAGTGTGTATGATATATTTAGACAAATATGTGCATATTTAGATATGTATGTATATTCTCCCTGCTGTTTTATTAACTCCAAGCATTCATCAAAGTCATACACTAATTGATCTAATTATGATATATGTGTCTATGTCTATGTGTGTGAATATAGATATAATCAATTATAACTTAGAAGCCTACAAATCTAGTTTATAATCAATTAATCATGTACAAGGTGAGAGAGTATTTTTCTTTGTTAGTATAATTTTAACATAATTTCCTAAAATATCATTGAATGATGAGTATTTTATAAATACTTCAAGTAAGTCTTGCCAAAACCATGCAATTTTTAATGTAGGAAGAGATGAGCAAATGAGATACTTTCTACAGATTAACACGGAGAACTACATCAATTTCGGTGGTTTATAAAGACACCTGCTTTCTGCTTTGGGTCAGTGTTTTGAACAATTTTACTCAAAATATTTATCGTCAAAGCAGCATAGTGGAATCAAGGTCTCTAAAGCAATAAACTTGCCCATCCAACTTTACCATTTCCAGGGAAGCATCACTGGTGGTAATCCTGATGAAGTATCTTCATAAAGGGAATTAATCTCCGAAAACTTCAAGCAAATCTGTATGGGAAATGCTAAGATTTCAACAGTACCTGTACAAAATTTTGTTCTTCTATCTTAGGAAATGTCTTCAGTGTGGGCCCCTCAGCTATAAGTGCATTAAGTAAAACTACGAAGGGAGTGCAGAAATCCCTTACACAAAATGCTCATCTGCTACTGCCAATCATAGCCTCTAGCAAACACAAAATTTCTGCCTTTGTTAGTTATTAAGGATTCTATTTTGTTTTGCTATCTTTATAAAAGGCAGAGTGTTGAAACTGGAAAGTAGAGACTGGCATGTTCTTGTGCTTTATAGAGTTAGAAGCGCCTATTTCTACAGAATTGTGGCTGCTCATCTGCAGAGGTTGCATCAATGCAAACAATACAGGAAATGCATACAGATATCAACATCTCACCTTTGAGTGCAAATCAATCACACCCATGCAAAGAAAAACCAAAAGACTGATAACAGTTTAGCAGGATGCACACTAGACTACCAACAGAGTCTCATTAGTGCATAAATGCATGTACTAATAAATAGCACATTTGGAAGCAATATTCTTAACACATCCATAGTGAGATGGGAAAGAAGTAATTCACAAAAAGAGAATATATTTCACATATTCAGGATGAAAAATCTTCCGGCTGAAAATAAAGCATCAAAGCGAGACAGATAAATACTGTGAAATATAAAGGAAAACATTTTGTCTTTTCTAGACCTAAACATTGAACCTAAATAACACTCAGAATGTACTTAGTAATCGTTTATTACTATACAGTATCTAGACTATACTGACATTCACGTAGTGAAGAGTTTTCTGTCACTCTGGAAATTTCTTAAATGTTTCTAAAAATATGTTTATCATACAAGAAAAATAAATGAGTATCACTGCACACTGAAATGTGTAACAGAAGATTAGATAGTTAAGTCTATCAAGAAAATTATCATGCTGAAATCTTCTCTCTAGATAAGACAATTCACTTAGTAAGTATTGTACAAACATTATTTAACATTTTATTGATCCAAATAAAATGATAAGTGAGGATGTATGATTTAGCCATGACCTCTCATGCCGCTCTTGAGGAAATGAAGCTACTTGGGGTGGAAAGATTATGAACACTTAGTCTTTCTTTCAAGGCATCCAATCTCTATTTATTTAAGAACCTACCCCAAATAATACTCAAAGTTTGAGTAATAAAATGATGTGCTTACAAGTATCAGAACCAAAAATTTGAAAAACAAAGGAGCATGCCTAGCATTGACTAAAAGCAACGAATGAATGAATAATAAATAAATAAATAGATAAATAAATAAATAAATAAATGCTACTTTACATCTCTACTTGCAATCTGCCAAACATAGCTAGAATTAAAAAGACCCTAGTGGCCATTTTGTTTAGAAAGAGGAATTGGGTTTATTGCATTCTTATATATTAGTATTTGCTTGCACTAAAAGAATTTCCTCTGTAGGTCAATTTTTGGGGTGTCCACAATGTTTGTCATGTGATATACCAGCCTGTCTAGTCTGGGTAACTTTGCAACAATACATTATCGTCATCTGAGTTGTAAGCATGCCCTAAATTCTTTTTCTAACTTCTGATAGTGTCTGCCCATATTTCCATTTTCCTAATTTGAAACTCAAGTTAGTGTGTCACTGGAATTACACAAGAACTGCATTCTTAACACCAACACCTTTGTGTTTTCACTCAGAGCCCAGAGGCCTCTGAGGTCTGGTGTTAAGCTAAGCTATGTAATCTTTCATCGAGGCAGATGCCACTGTAGCTGCCACCGGGGAGTGAATGGCTTCTTATCCTGAAATCAATCACTACTTTGATCTTTAAAAATAATGGTTGGCAAACTCTGAAATGGGCTAGAGATTTCATTATTCTTAGCCAAACATGGAAACAAAATTCAAAATCAAAGTTCACGGTACTTATTTCTGAGAACTCTTTATATGAAAAAGAGTTGGCAGTCACATTGATGGTGATTTTCCAATTAATAGTGCAAGGAGATAGAGTTGTGTGCCATCCCTTCTGCACTTTTCTGTACAAATGGAGCCGAAGGGCGAAACTATATGTCCAGTTTCTTATTCTGCTGCTGGTTTCCTAAACGGTTGAGGTTTTTCATTGGGATATATTCTCAGAGCAGGTGAAAGAAGCTGCTAACTCTTGACATTGGCAGCAATGATGGTGGTTCTAGAGGTCACTGTAGTATGGATGGGACAGGATTATTGCAGACCTTGGACCTGCGAGAGCCCTCTGTGTTTCTAGCATGTCCAGGCCGGGCAGCAGTGGCAGCTGCCTAAGTGCCCCTGTCAATAAGTACAAGCCATTGTCTCACTTAAGCTATTGTTCATGTCTCTAGTTCTTCTCTCTTCCTCTACTTCTCTAGCTCTTTGATGTAACTGACCTGGACCAGCTGGCCGTTCATTCTTCTTCAGTGACAGGGTCCTAGGTGGGCAGTGGCCAGAGGATGAAACGATGATGAATACAGAAAGCCGGAGGCTGGAGGTCTTGCATATGCGATATCTTTGTGTCAAGCAAGCTTAAGAAACACAGCCTGTTACATACTATTTCCAGGGGGAAAATGGGACAAAGTCAGAGAGAAGCTAATCAAGCAACGAGCATAGGAGGAACACAAGTTATCTCAAGATCATTACAGACTGGGCACACAATGACTTGGCACTGATAACTATTGCCTGGTACAGCGGGAAGAGTTCAGTTCCTTAGACCTGAAGTCCAACTCCCCCAAGGCCCTGGCCCCAGGTCATGACCAGCTCTGTCAAGTATATTCCTAGTTCTAGAGAGGGAACTGTGTTCCTTCCTTCTTTATACATCAGGGCCTCAAGAAAAAGCTCCCAAGGCCCTGCCCACGGGCTATTACTGGCTCTGCCTTGCCTAAGCTTGTTCCTGGTTTTGAGGAGGTGCTGAGTTCCTTCTCAGTACATCAGGGCCTTAGGGAAAACCTCCAATCCCCCCAAACCTCAACAGTAACAGGATTTTTATATTAAGTCTCCCAGTTTTGCTCTTACCAGTTCAGACTTTTCTAAAATATACTTTACTATTCCCTTGGTCATGATCACTCTAGAGTCTTCAAAATCCATATTGCTGTCACCCATTTATTTGGGGGAAAAAAATCTCTACTTAGGCTTTAGGTGGGATTATGAATAAAGAAAAAATAGATCAGAGTTTAAAACAAAAGAGCCAAAGTGATGGTGTCTCAGTGCTCTTTGAAGAATAAAAGACAGACTATTATGTTTTCTCTCCTACTACATTGGGGACTTGCCAGATGCTAACATTGGAGGAGGAATCACCGTGATCTTCCAGGTCTAACCCCCTTGGAAAATGACTAACGTGTAAGGACAAAAACTTGTTTTTGCCTGCCTTTTGGACATTAAATGCCAACAAGCTCCATGCTTTCCTGATTTAGACGCCATATCATTTCTGCCTCTTCACTGATTTTTTTTTTCAGTTTGAAGAAATCTGAAAGAATCAGTTTCCAACCAAATCCCCAATTAATCGAAGTGGTATTTTCTTATCTCAATATTTTTCATATTTCTCATCTAATAACCAAAAAGAATATTAATATTTCTACCAGACAATGCTTGTGGCTACATTACTCATCTCACTAATGGGTTTTCTATAAGTACATGCATCTAGTTTCCAGGAAATCATCCATTTCTATCTTCAGGGAGGAATGAAGGTTTCTAAAGTGTCTTAAAGAGCCACTACTTGTCAGACAGTTGAGTGTGCAGAGGTAACCTGAACTAGGGCCAACACTACTGATTCAAATGCTGATCCATCCCTGGATAGAGAACACAATGATCCAGAGAAACTGAAAATAACCATCTAAATAGAAATTTTCTTGGGAATTTCAACACTTTAACCCTTTGGATTTTTACCTTTAGAAATTCTTACCACTGGAAGCATCCTGAAATTAAAATATCACTGCTTTCCTCCAAATAGACTCAAATCAACATTTAAAAACTCTTAATTTTTTTTATTTAACATATAAGGTATGAGACCAGGGATTGATGGCCTCCTCACCATTTGGCAGAATGTGCATCTTCTACTGATGGACTCATTGAGTTTTTTCCTGGCATCAACCACTAACCAAGTTTTTAGGTCTCTTCAGTGGGACACCTCCATTTTGACTTGCTAGCATTGTACTTGAATATACAATATTTAGGTTTTATGTCCATCAGGTCTCTGTAGCCATCACAGACTGGTCTAAAATGTTGCCTAACTTATTTTGACTTTTATAAATTCAATATGATGCTCAGGTACTTTGATTGCTTTCCTGGGTATTTCCAGTGAAAATTAGATTCTTCTCCATCACCACCTACCAATCCTCACTTGGAGCTTCTGAGAGCCATGTAGAAAAATGGAATTAATACCACAATAAATTTTAATTTGGAACTTGGTGATTCTCAGTGCCCTTTGAGCACAAATAAGATATCAATTATAGATATGGTACTTCCTGGTGGAGGCAGAAAGGAAGTAGACAAGAACCACTGTGCTAACATGGATCTGAACCCTGAACACACACTTGCATTTGATCCTTCGTGGTCCAACTTCATCCCCTTAGTGTGTCATATCTGTTTCTTTAATCTTTGTATCTCTTATTGTTTGGTCTGTTTCTTTTGTTGCTGATTTTAAATATTTATTTTATTTCATATTGTGTGTGTGTGAGAGAGGGGGGGGGAGAGAGAAAGAGAGGAAGAGAAAGAGAGAGAGAGAGAGAGAGAGAGAGAGAGAGAGAGAGAGAGAGAGAGAGAGAGAGAGAGAGAGAGAGGCAATCCAGAAATAAAAAGAAAATTACAACTTTGTGTAAATGAGTGTGGTGTGTGTGTGTGTGTGTGTGTGTGTGTGTGTGTGTGTATGTGTGTTAGCCTGTGTGCATGTGTGGCTGTCTGTCTGTCTGTCTATAATAGGACAACTTGAAAGGCTTTTCTCTACCCTTTCACCATGTGGTGCCTGGGGATCAAAATCAGGTAGTCAGTGAGCACCTTTACTCACTAAACCAGTTTTAAGCCCCCCCCACACACACACACTATTTTACTTTTAAAATTTTTTTTTATTAAATGAGACAAGGTCTTTCTATGACTCCAGGCTGACATGGAACTCAGTTTGTACCTCGAAGATATCTTCAGCCTCCAGAGTGACAAAATTAGATGTGTGTTACAATTTCCTTGCCATATTACACAGAAGGCTCTTATTTCAGTTCATGGAAGATCGACAAAAAGCACAACCTTCCTTCCTTTCTTCTCTCTGTCTGATGCATCCATTTCTGTTTTCAACAGCCTTCTCTTGTCCCTACCAAGGAAACTCAATGAATTCAGGCATTTCGTTTCTTTTTTTATTCACTTAAATTTTAGTCTCAAAACAAGAGTTTCCCCTTGGCTGCCCCTTACTCTTTTTTTTTGTTTGTTTGTTTGTTTGTCTTGTTTTTTGTTTTTCGAGCCAGGGTTTCTCTGTGTAACAGCCCTGGCTTTCCCGAAACAAACTTTGAAGACAAAGCTGACCTCGAATGCACAGAGATCTATAATCCACAGAAATCTCTAGTCTTTTATAAGATTTGAACATTGATAAAAGATTTATTTATATTCTAATGTGTCTACATGCTTCTTAGACATAAGATAATTTTGTCTTAGGCTATTTCATAGCATACCAAAGCCAGTGCTGCCCAATAGCAAATACAGCCCAATTCACAGTTGTATGTGTAAATTTTCCAAGAAATGTACTTTTAGTTCTTGAAATCTTGAATTCACTTTAGATCTACAACCTACTCAATTCAAGAGAATTCTGGACTGAAGCCACCATTCCTGGCTACCCTCTATTGACACATTCATTCATGAGTTCCGCTGAAATACCCATTTAAGATCGGAGAAAATAGGCCAGTTACAGTGTTTGAAGGACTAGGAAACTAAGCCTTAACCAAAGCAATAGGATAACATTTATGGTTCAGTGAAATAAAACTCTATACAAGTATTTCAAGTTTTGAGATAATTAGTTGCTAGGGTGCTATTTGAGGGGAAAATCAATGAAAGACTTCTGGTCTCTGTTCTGCCAGCTCTGTGGAAATCCTTGAGTCAGACTCAACTTTTCTCTATTCTTGTTCTGTCTGCAGACTCTTGGACATAGAGCCAATGCCATGGTCTACCAGAACTAAAGTCACCAGATACCTACCACACGTACCTTTGCTCATAAGCTCATGCCGTTATAGCTCAGTGTTCACATCCAACAACAGGAGAGAAGTGAAGCCAAAGGAAAGAGTAGAATGGTTTATGCCACTTTATTCATCTCTTGACTCCTCCATCAGTGCCCTGAGTTTTTCATGTAGGGGGATAACAGGACAAAGAAAGCAAGACTGAGTCTGGGTTGACTGATTCTTACCCAATCAAATATTCTAATTTTTGTTATGTTTGGGCCAGCTCTTCTGTATTAAAGCCCAAGATGCATAAAGTTTGTCTTTTGAATTCCTCTTTGATTATTCCCTCCATTATTTCTAGTATCACCTTTGCAGTCTAAGTGTACAACGAATACATCTATGAGGGGAGTTCTAGGAGAAAGAAATATACGCATTACTCTTTCACAGACAATCCTGCCACACGTCTATAATGTTGGCTTCTTCCAAAAGGAATCTTATCAAAGGAACTTAGATAATGCCTCCACTGCACACCCAAACTGTAGGTCTATCAATAGACTGAAGGAACCCATATTGGGGTGCTCCGATTGAGACCCTCTATTGTGGTCACCTAGGACACCATGACAGTGTTCATCCTCACATAGGATTAACATTCCCAATGAGAATAATGCACCGGGGTTGACACTGCTATGGCCTCCTCTGTATCTGGGTCATCATCTTAACACAATTACCAGCGACTCCCTGACAGTTGCTGTCTAATATGATAAAGAAATGAGGGTTGATTGTGAGTTTACAATGGAAAGAAGTGAGATATTGAAGAAAACACGTGATTTGATGAGCATAAGGGGCTACTGCTTGTCAAATACTGGGGTAGCCGTTGATGAGATATAGGGAGTGTAAGCAATATACCAAGGTTCAACATCTGTGATGGTAAAGAAAAGGAAAGAGAATAGACAGAGAAGTTAAATGGTCACAGATCTGAAACTCTTCAGAAACCGGTCATTTGAATGAGATGTGCCCCACAGTCTTGGGCACTTGAACACTTGCTTTCCAGGTGGTGGTGCAGTTTGGGATGGATTAGGTGTGTTCTTGAAGAAAGTATGTCATTGTCATTAGTGGTGTGCTTTGAGAGTTTAAAGGCTGTCTCTACATTTTGTTGGTTCTCACCACTTCCAGGTTGTGATTCAAGATATGAGCCCCCGGCACTAAACTTTCATCCCCAGCTGACACATCTGCCACCTGCTGCCGTGCTATCTCTGCCATTATGAGTCCTAAAGCTCTGGAATCATTAGCTCAGATAAGCCCTGCCAATTCAACGTGATGTGGCCATGGTATTTTATCAGAGCACAGCAGAAGCGTAAATAAACCATAAAGGAGCTCTAGGAAAAATGCCCTGTTCAGCAAAGTTATTCTTTATAGCTGACCTTTCATAGGTCAGACTGCCCTGTCTCTACTTTAGTGCATGTGCAGTGATCCAGGAAGGGAATAACCTTGTATGAAAAAAGCTCGACACAGCTGACACAGATCTTAAGATAGCCACTGGAGGTGGCTGCCAACCATGGTCTCTGTACCTGGCCAGTAAATCCTCCTTTGAAAGGGTTCCGCTCAGCGAATCCGCTTGCTTACTGGAATTCCAACCACAATTTGAGCAATATTTGGCAGCTTTGATTCCAACTAAATAGACAAGGTAGAAACAGAGAATTTGGGGCTTGAGGTTAGATAAATATTGTTAAATAACTGGTGCTGGCTACAAGAACTGAAAGTTTGAGAAGGTAAGCAAAAGTAAGGCAGGGTAGTCTATAGGACTGAGATCTAAGACGTAGCTGTTGCTACAGATGAAAATTGGAGAAATAGGGTTGAAATTGAGATTCAAGAGCAGGGCAAACAGAGCTGAAGACTCCGAGATCAGCAATGCCCACAAACATCAGGGCAATGAATGAGAATGGAGACAGGTTACTGGCAGTGTGTGACGCAGAGCTAACAAAAGGTAGACATGGAGCAGCCACGCTGTTACTATGTGTAGTCAGCTAAGGCGGGGAAGATGATGCTTTGTGAAGCATCAAGAATTGCTCAGCTGCTTCCCCTTATCTCTATCTTAATGGAAGACAGAGTTTTAACTAAAACAAGTTGCATTAGTTACTTAAAACAGAATTTTTACTTTTGTAACAAACTCTCAATTGTAAGACTTCTATTTTTCATTGAATAAACATGCTCCATAAGTATTTATCACATTTTGTGAGAGTTTTCAATGACACAAAAAGACAGTAAAATTAATGCTTTAAGGAGAAAGGTACAGGTCTGGTTGTTAACAACCATCAGTTCCCAATAACTTTTAAGTTAAGGGTGAGATTTCATAGGTTCTCCCCCATCAATATTTGGATTTGGTCTGGTGCATCTTAGGCACACAGTGATAATGTATGTAGATTCAGATGTACAATGATGAGATCATATACAGAAAATGCTTCATTAGAAATGTTGACCACCTAATGTAATCTTAAGTTTAATTTGCCAGCAAGTTTTGACAGTGATTTCTTCTCTGTTCATTGGGGATACTGGTGTAAAGTTTTCTTTTGCATCTTTACCAGAGTTTAGATCAGCATGATTCTGACATTGGAGATAATGTATAGCAAAATGCCTTCCTTTTGTATTTTTTGAATAATTTATTTAGTTCTTTTGTAATATATTATGAGACAATTGTGAAGGTACTGTGTATTAAACTTTTCTTTGATGGGAGATTTTCTTAAAAAACAGTATCAGTTACTTTAGCCTTACTATGTCTTCTTGACAAAGTATTGATAATATGTATATGTTAAGGAATCATTCATTTTTGCTGGTTTTTCTGTTTATTAGGATATAAATTTTTGGTGGTTTCTTCTGAGACTGTGCATTTCTTTGACAGCAATTATGTTTCAAATATTATTTTGAGTTTTTCGCTATTCACCTTGCTAGTTTGTCCATTTTATTTATCTTTTTCAAAACAAACTTCTATTTAATGGAAGTCATTTTTATTTTTATTTTACCTCAGATTATGTTTATTTCTGCTTTTATTATGTTTTTCATTTTATTATTTCAGTCTTTGGCTCATCTTGCTTTTTTAAGTCCTTGAGGTAGATTATTATATTATTTGAAATGTCTGTGGGTTTGATACATAAACTTCTACCTTTTTGTGGTGCTGGGGATCTAATCAAGGCCCTCACAAATGATGGATAAGCGTTCTACCCCTGAAACACATCTCCAGCTCAACAGTGGTTCACCCTATGCCATGGACTGTGAGCTGCTCTATTTCATTTGTTTTGAGAGTGTTTTAATCTTTCCTGGACTGTTTCTGCTCCCTACGACTGCAATATATTAATTTTGTACCGTAAACAAACAGCATTTCACATGACTCTCATTTTATTTCAGAATTAGTGCTTTTCAAATAGTACCTGTGGGCCACAAGTAAAATAATCCTCTGACTTTGAGTAATCGTAAGCATGTGAAATATACAATGGAGAAGAAAAAATCACCTACTATGAAAACCTCATCTAAGCAGGGTTTAATGAGCAATTCTGTGGTATTGCAGGATCAGTTCCTAGGGACATATTTTCCACCTTCAGTGGCTGCCTTTAGTTCTAGAATAGTGATTCACATATATGTGGTCAGCAGCTACTACCAAAGGGCGAGTTGGAAATTTTTTTAATGCTTAATAAAAATATCTACAGCATAAAAGTGAGCGTTGTTTCCATTAACTCCTTTACCCCACAGCCATTTTTATTAATCTCTAAATTTTCAGCTGGATTATGACTAGTGAATAAATACATGAGCTGAGGAAGCTTCTAGTATTTGCTTAGTATCTAAAATAAAAATGTATCTTCATGGATAATATTGTAATTTTTAATGCTTAAGAACAAAGGTATTCTTAGGTTAAATTAGTTGGTGAACACATTGGTTACGGTGCAGAGTCAAATGTAACTCCCGTGCTGGATTCCTTACTTGTATTTCCGTACAGATTCTGAAATGGAAAGCACTTCTAAAACTAAGGAGGGCAAGGGAATCTGAGTAGATCAGACAATAGGGTTTATGGACCCAGATCTAGAAAGAAACATTTTCTTATTGGTGGTTAAATTTTCACAACACTAAAAGTAACTGATGATCCCACTACAATGTTTAACTGGTGTAAAGCAAAAGCTCAGTCAGCTGTGGTTCACCATGATTTGATTTGGTATTGTTCTATATCCCTTACGTATTCATCATAAATTTAAACAATTACTGGATAGTGTCTTTCTTATATATCCAGGGGTCCACATTTGTAAACTTAAACTACTGCATGCAAGTGTTGGATGAAATCCAGAATATTCTAAAAGCAAAACTTTAGTTTTCAATGCAGCAACCACTAATCAAGAAAAGCTAAATACCTCCTATGTTTGAGTGTAAGAAAATTGCTGAATTATTATCTTTCAGCTAATGGTCATGTATGCTTATGGGAATATCTTCTGAGTAGTGACAAGAAAGAGAAATAATGGTCAAAATGACAACGGGGGGGGGGAGAGCTTGTTCTCAACCAACTGTCCATAAAAAGGATTTGAAACAAGTAGATCTATACTGACCATGGAATAGTTTTTTACACTATGCAATTTCCCACAATGATACAGAATAGCAATTACTTACATAGGACATATAGAACCTTGACTGTTAAATATATGTAATGTAGAGGTGAATGGAAAGATGTGCGTAAAATTTACAAAATATTGCGTCATTTCATATAAGCGATTTGAGCATGTAGATATTATGGGAACCTTGGAGTGGAAATGGACCCTAACTTTGGAAGATACTGAGGGCTTATTTTATGATATAAAAACCATGTGACAGTAGAAGTCATGGTTTCTGTATAAAGAAGTGTGTGGGTGGAGGTGAGCAGGCTTAGGATTGGCTAGTTTGAATAATCTTGGGGGTGGTTTGTCGGGTTCCTGTCCCTAGGCTGCGTAAGAAGATTGGATATTCACAGGGAGTGTGAAAATCTGGTAAAGGGATGGAGTGCGTACTTTGGTCGGTACACTTGGAGGCTAGTTGTTTGCCATCAGTCCCTCAGAGTCAGAGTGGCCCCAGAACGCTCAAGCACCAGCAAATGAAAGTTATGGTATTAACCATACGCCACAATGGCATATAACCATATGACCATAAGCCACAATGGTTCAGCAAACTAGATATTTGGATAAACACACTGCTTATGAGTGGATAAAGAATAAAGCATAATTACTTGAAAAAGCTCTTATTTGTAAAAATGAGTAGCATTTAAATGATAAACTATAATTGTATGTATATATGAGGTTCAATTTGATATTTTGATGCAAAATTGAATGAATGACTCACTCTCATTGGGAGAGAATGCAATTTTCTTCAATGGTGTAACCACTGAGAAGTTTCTCTTGTTCTGATGAATGATCTCCCACGCACACGCAGGGAAAAGAAGCAATTAAGCAAGGTGTGTCCCACACAGCAGAAAGGGGATCATGTTGGGAAGAAGCTCCACAGTAGAGGAGGGAGAAGGCAGTTAATAAATGAGGTAAAAGCAGCTAAAATTCATTCTATTAAATGTATGAAGCTGTGAAATAATTAAAAATACATATCTAGAGTATCAATCCATTCCATATTCAGTATGGGCATATTTTCTCAAATATTTCTCATCTGCCACAGTTGGTTGAAACTCTAGATGCAGAACCCAGAGACATTAAGGGTTGAATATATAATTAGATTTTTTTTCTATAATAATACAATTCAGGGTTGAAAACTCTAGCTAATAGGCAAGCTCAGTCAGCTTATGTTTGTACATAAAGTTCAGTCACAACCCAGACTCAACTCTGTAGCCACTGACTGCAGCCCTACACTGATGAAAAGGACCAATTGCAGCAGATACATGGTGGCCTGAGAAAATAATGCTACAGAAAAAGCTTATCCCTTGCTATGTATTGTATTCTCTCAAATCATTACATGTTAAAGTATCCTAATAATTCCACAGTGATCCATTACCAGTGTACATCATAGTTTTAAAAAAGCAAGCACTAATTCTTGGGCCATAATGCTACATTGTCCACTCTTAAAAATAAAAAAAAAATTAAATATGTTTTGGGACTACAATGTTTCATAGAAGACTAAAATATTGTTAATGAATACATTGTAAATAAGACTCAGAATTCAATTGTGTGTAATGTACTTTCAAAGAGTACCACATGATAGCACATGACTATTAAGACACACAGACACTGTTCCTAGTCACAAGAGTGTCTAAAATGCCTTGTCTTCCTGCACCAGAAGGTTCTTTCCGTTAGCTTGTCTACTATAAGTTTGCTAGTGAGTCGATCCTCACGTGGAAAGTAACTATAGACATGGAGAATATTTCAGCCTGGGATAAACATGGCATACCATAAAAATTTACACTGAAAAAAAATCAAACCGTACTGTCTCTCATGTCTAGCTTTTTTTGTGATATTCTTTAGCTTCATGTATTCTCATAAAAAAAATCATAGAACGGGGCCTGGAGAGATATCTTAGAAGTTAAGAGCACTGGCTGTTTTTCCAAACGTCCTGAGTTCAATTCCCAGCAACCACATACTGACTCACAACCATATGTAATGAGATCTGGCGCCCTCTCCTGGCCACTGTGGGTATAATAAATAAGTAAAAA
>NC_022021.1:26574089-26580073 GCF_000317375.1 Microtus ochrogaster | reverse complement strand
AAAAAAAATCAGAGCATTTATTTTCCCAAAAGCAGTAGCAGAAGCATAATGAATAAGTACTCTCAAACAGGTCTGTATAGGCTGAGCAAGAAAGGCTTGTAAAGTTATTGATGGAGAAGAAAAGGGTGAGAGATTTTAAACTTTTTAAACTCTTATCCAATTCCTTTGCACTAAGGTTGTGAATTTATTTTCAATCAGTGGGTTAATTGTCTTTATTAAGAGCAGGTCACAACATGCTTAAGCATGTATCATGTGAAATCCCTCTTCCCATTTTTTAAAATGATTGTGCTTATTTTTAAGATTATAATATGAATACATCATCTCTCCCCTTCCTTTTCCTCTCTCCAAAACCTATCATATACCCCTCCTTGCTCTCTAAATTTGTGACCTCCATTTCTCATTAACTGTGCTTACACACTTATGCATATATATGCATATGTATATATATATATTCCTAAATAAATAAATACAACCTGCTCAGTCTATATTATGTTACGTGTATGTTTTCTTATTGAATAAATGCAAGGGTGAATAGGTACTCCGTGTACTTGCTGAATAGCAATAAATAAAAACAATGACTAAATGAATCAATATAAAATTAAGCAAGGATAGAGCTTACTTCCCTTCTTCTGGTCCTTCTCATTTTGGCTCATCTTTCTTATACCATCAGTGTTTAGGCGACAAGGTAAACTCAGGACAGGGACAACTCTAGCGAATGAACTTGTGGTTTACATTGTCAGACCTTCTTCTCAAGTCCAACAGAAGCTGTGCTCCGCACTGACGCAGGAAACATTGCCAAAGAGGACCCTAGAGGTTAGAATGCTTGCAAATAATTACAAACACAAGACTTGTTTACTTTATCTCTAATGCTTCAGGAGTCAGTCAATCGTGCTCCAATTAGCAAAGCCCTTGAAAGCATCCAAACCCTATGGCACCTGCTTCGCTTCCCTGCACCAACTGCAGGTTCCCATTTTCACACACAGCTCACAGCTCAAGTGTTTTCTTTCCCCGTATTTTCCACCCCGCCAATTGGAAAGATTGCACAGCAATAAGGAACTTGTTAATAGGTTACTATGGTAGGCTCCAGGGGTGTGCTAACACTCTTCAGAAACACATACAGGGCTTAGTAAGTAAGCTGGCCAAGCTGTGTTATTATTTTTCGGTGTGGGGAAGAGGTCCTTTATGGACACGAACACACACACACAGCTAAGAGCCTAATGTCTTCCCAGTTTACAAAATGTTCTTGCTGGCATGCAGAGTGATTACTCCCGCAGGTTCCTTCAAGTCACTGGAGCATGACTCCGCTCTGCTGAAAGCACAGTTTGTTACTTGAGGAATGAAACAAACAAGGCCGGTTCAAGGATGTCACAGAAGCAGCCAGAGTGGATTGTTCTTCCTCTAGATTCTTGAGTTCTTACATTACTACTTCTGCTGAGTTTTTGTTTGTTTGTTTGTTGCTTCTTTGTCCAGGAGATCCCTCAACAATCCAGGTTGGCTTCGAACCATGGTGATCCTCCTGCTCCAGCCTCCCAAAAGCTAAGATTACATGACTCCCCACTGACTACGCTACTCTTCTTCACTGGTGGATTTACTAAATGTGTTCTCTTATTATTTTAGAAAACACTCTTAATTGTTGAAAGATAATTTAAAGATTACAGGAATGAACAAATGAAAGAGCATAGATAGCACAGTTCTTCTCCCACATCTCCTCCTTGTCCCCAGTGACTGGGTCATATGCCCAGTCCCTAAGAAAGAACACTCAGATCTACCAAGCAATGCCACTGGGGTGTGAACATGGAAATGCGAGGCTTTGGATATTTCAATCACATGGCATTGTTCTGTTTTATTCATATTTTTACTTTTGTTTGTCTGGTTTTGTTTTTTGTTTTGCTTTTGAGCCATGTTATCACATAGTCGAGGTTGACCTCCAACTTTGCTGTGTAGTCAAGGTAGAACTCAAACTTTTGAGTCCCCTGCCTCTGCCTCCCAACTGCTCAGATTTCTGATGTGTGCCCCAAACCCAATTTGTGATGCTAGGAATAGAACCCAGTCCTTCACATATGCGAGGTGAATACTTTGTCAACTCAGTTACATTCCTAACCCCTGTATTTATTATTGTATTTACTTAACCATATAGTATAAAGTATCCTGATAGAACGATGTCATATTTTTAAATCATTAGTTGTGCCTTGTGAGTGCACACACACACACACACACACACACACACACACACGTACAATACGCAATAGCCTAGGTATGGAGGTCAAAAAACAACTTTCCAAAACTGGTTCCTTTCTTTCCTTCCACTGTGGATTCTAGAGGTCAAAGTTGGATCGACATACTTGTCCAGCAAACTCCTTTTTACTGAGCCATCTACCAGCACCCCCATGTTCTTTAAGAACAATGTGTCTGAAGTGATATAGTTAGCTAAGACTTTGTATAGCATACTTTACAGTGTTTCTAACTCTACCGTCCTATATTTGCACAGCAGTTAACTGCTTCCTACCTGTAGGCTGGCTCAGGACTCCTAGCAACATCTGGACAATATTGATGATCATCCAGACATTGTTACATATGTTTTCTTCACTTGGTTCTCATAACAAGCCTTCAAAATCAGGATTATTGCTCTCTCATGTTTGGAATCCTTTTCCTTAAGAGACAAAGGGGTAAAATAAATGTTTTGCTTAACTACCAAATGACAACCAAGTTTGAAACTTTATCTATCGCCAAAACACAAAGGTAACTGCTACACTGAACTGTGACTTGCCTTTGAAGTATGCCCAGCAGGTGAATGTGTTAGAACACTTTGTGCCTAGCTAGTGGTGTTGTCTAGGGAAATGGTGGAGACAATGGGATCTGGGACCTGGCTTGATGTCTTAGAGTTTCCGTTGTTATGTGAAAACACCATGAACATGGCTACTCTTATAAAGGAAAACATTTAATTGAGGAGATGGATTACAGTTCAGCAATTCAGTCCATTATCATCAGGACAGAAAGCTTGGTAGCATGCAGGCAGACATGGTGCTGGCAACATCTTGATCGAAGGCCACAGGAAGTGGTCTCCGACACTGGGTGGTATCTTGAGCATAAGAAACCTCAAAGCCTGCTCTCACAGTGATGTACTTCCTCCACCAAGGTCATACCTATTCCAATAAAGCCAAACCTCCTAATAGTGCCACTCCCTATGAGCTTATGGGGTTCAATTAAATTCCAACTACTACATTGAGTAATATAGGCTTCTTTGGGAGAATGCTAAGGATATCCCCTCTTTAGTTCCAAGTAGCTATCTACTTGCTGAACTGCTATGACAAGAACAAGGCTACTTTTAGCTTTTTAGTTTGTAGCTTTCCTGTGACCCTGTGAGTCTGAATTCACCCACTGACATTTTTACACATTAACAATACTGATTTTGTTTTTTCTGTTTCCTCTATTGATGTTCTCAAAATTGTTATCCAATAACGTCATTGTTAAGCAAATGTATTTAATACAATATTTATGGCTCTTATGCTGTGAGGCTTGAAGGAATATGCATTAGATGTACGATTTAAAATATCCCCATATTTATGCAGAAGAGCCAGAATCTGTTAGCCAAGACTGAAGCAAAAATCAGACTGAAGTCTTTGGGGTGTGAGGTAAAGATAACTTGTAAAACTGTTGAGAAACAAATGGGTAGTTAGAAAATTAAAGCTCAGTCCATGTGAGGAAACAATGGAAGAGAGAGAGAGAGATTTTGTAAAATGGTTTTATAGCACTGTAGAAGGGAGGCTGCTTGTTGGTTCCCAGCTGCTCAGCCCTGAAACAATAACACAGAAATCATATTATTTAAATCACTGCTTGGCCCATTAGCTCTAGTTTCTTATTGGCTAACTCTCACGACTTAATTTAATGCATCTCCATTAATCTGTGTATTGCCATGTGGCTGTGTCTTACCGGCATCTATCTCCGGCGGGGCTACATGGCTTCTCTCTGACTCTGCCCTTCTTTCTCCCAATGTTCAGTTTAATTTTCCCCACCTAGCTCTATTCTTCCCTGTTCTGCTATAGGCTCAAAGCAGTTCTTTTATTAATCACTGGCAATCACAGCATACAGTGAGGAATCCCACATCATAGCACTGTTTAGGAATCAAAATTATGCATTGATTAGCAAGGATAACAGCTTCAGTTTTATGAATTTTTAAAGTTTTATCTCGAATATGAACTGTAAAAATTAAATGTTCATATTTAGGAAGCCACGATTACTATAAAAATAAAATACTCAATTAACCACACGAGATGAGAAAAGTTCTTGGATGTCTCCAAAACTATGAACCCAAATCTAGACTTCAACTTTTTTTCCGCCTTGTAGGGTTCATGTAAATATTAGTTGAGTTGGCATAATTGCAAAGGATTCATAGTCTGTAAATATAAAGCAAGCATTAAGACACTCTTACCGTCATTGGATTGCAGTTTCTCAACTGGAACTAACTGTACAGGAACACTTATTACTGGGTTGGTGTTCTACTGTCCTTGGCTTTCTACTCCAAATAGATGACACGCTACAGCTGACTCATAAATAGCCACCAGAGGAAAAAATGCACTTAATTCCATTTGTTCCTTAATTGCTCTCAACCAGCTGTTCGTATCACAAGACCTGATCACAGCTCTTTTAGTTTTCATGACCCATTCTTTGAATTACTGGAATGGGTCTCTTATAGTTGAACCTCTCCCAATGCTATCTTTCCCTTGCAATTTATTTTTCAACCATTGTCCCAAATAATTATGTAGCAAGAGAGAGGTGGGTCTGTATGAGTTATGAAGCAATAAAATGCAATAATTGATGACAAGTATGGCTCTCTTTTCTAGCATAGTGTAGCCATGGCATGGCAGTGGCCTACAGATCAGCAACAGTTACAAAAAATCCCAGAGCTGATCTGGACATTAGAAATCAAAGCATAAGCAATGCTTATGGTATATTACACACATCCTCAGAAGCCAGAAGACATGACCTTCAGAAAATATGAGAAAGAATATAAATTATAAAGAAAGCTTCATAGATTCAGCAGAGAAAAGTCAATTTGTGGACTGGTAAAGTCTACTGTTTGAGCCGTGATGACTGCCATGAAATAAGCTGAGATCCATAATTTAGTTTAAGAACTGATGTTTTGGAGACAGATTTTCTTTAAATGATCCATTTTTCTTTGCAGTCAACTTAATTGTTCTCTAAAACATATCCGCCTTGTTGTCTTGTTGTCATGACAGCACAGATGAACAAATAAAGACTTGCTCCACACTGTCTGCAAAGTCCATGAACTGTCTTATAACTGAGCACACATCTGTGGGAATATGAGGATGGCTTCCCTTCACTATAAAGTGCAAGTGTTTTATTTGCCCATACCAACTCATAGTCAACTTTTATCAAATCATAAGATTTCTGTTGAATTGCTCTATCTATCTAGTTTCTTTGTTGTCTGATGCATGTTACCTACCTATCCTTTTTACGGAAACAACTGTTCAAATCCACTGCCTCCGTGAACATAAACATTTCCATTAGATTTTAGGTTAGTTTATTCATTTTGACTGGAGATGGGTCAAAAATATATAGATATTCTCTTTTGTTTTATTGGAGTTTAGTCATAAAATGGGAGTTATACCAATTGTAAGTAAGTATTTGCCGTTGTTATACTGGCAGATTTTAATCAAAATTTCCTCACTTGGGGATGTCTTTTTCCAGAAAAAAAAAGTATAAAGCACTACAAAGCCCATTATTTCACAGAAATAAAAAGAAAAATATCCAAGAATTTTCCAAAGTAGCCTGCTAGGTCTGCCTGAGACTACACTTTCATTTTCTTTGGGTTTAACTCAAATATGGAATTGCTTGACCATGTGGTCTGCCCCCTTTGAGGCGAATCTTATAATTTACAACCACAACAACCATGAATAAAGGTTCCTTTCACCACATACTAATCCTTGTGACATATTGATTCTTTAATAGCCACCCTAAATGAC
>NC_022021.1:26564061-26573104 GCF_000317375.1 Microtus ochrogaster | reverse complement strand
ACATATCTTAGTTAAGGGAGCCACCTTAGGGTTGGCAAGAGACTTGAACCTAGAATGGCTCCCAGGTGCCCAAGGCGATGTCCCCAGTTAGTTTCTTGGGCAGCTGAGGATAGGGAACCTGAAATGACCCTATCCTATAGCAATACTGACGAATATCTTACATGTCACCATAGAACCTTCATCTGGCGATGGATGGAGATAGAGACAGAGACCCACACTGGAGTACCGGACTGAGCTCCCAAGGTCCCAATGAGCTGTCATCTTTTATATTCCTGTTGGCCATTAATGGGACCTCACTGAGTAGTGCTTACTGAGTCTCTGAGTGCCCCTTTTCACCAAGTTGCCACTTATCTAATTCCTTTTCTTTTTTCCTTTAATTGATCAAAATATTTATCAAGCTATAGCCCTTTGTACATATTTTGTTGCCTATCTAGTGCATGGACTTATAGCATATCCATTCTATAGGTTGCCTTTCATCCTACTGATTATTTTCTTTGCTTTAGAGAATTATGTAGTCCTGTTTTTTATTTCTGTCTGTCTCCTTTGATTTTCATATTTTATCCAAAAAGAGTTGTCAAGATCAATAAGGATATCTTCATCTCTGCTTTTTCTTAGTGACTTCATAGCTTCAAGTTTTATGTTTAAATAATTAATACATTTTTGGCTTGACTTTTGTAGGATGGACTATATAATCTCACTGTTTTCTGGTTGATATCTAGGTTTTTCAACACTACTTTTTGAATAGTCTATTCTTTGCTCAATATTGCTATTCTTGGCAACTTTGTCACTGATTATTAAAAGTAAACCCAATACAAGCCTGCTTTTATTTGTAGGTTGACAAGTCTGTTATGCTCAAGTTTGTTATATGTGCTTGCTATTTAATATATCCTTTGAAAATTTTCACACTTGTTCATGATTAAGTATGATTATTCCAAGTATCCATTTCACCACTCCTCAACTCCCTTTGTATCATCAGATATCACCCTTTTTTTTAGACTAAATCTTTGATCCTTGGCATTTCCATGTGAATGTTAGAACTGTTGGTTTTTTTTAATTTTAGAGAAATGTACATTGACACATTGGTAGGGATTTTGTCAGATATGTAACCCTCTGAAAAACATGGATATTTTTTCCACGTTTCTTCTTCCAAACCATAGACTTGAGATACCTTCATGCTCATTTGTATTTTCAAATTCTCTCATTGCCATTTTGTTTTCAGTGTAGAAATGTTTTATCACTTTGATTAAACTATTCTAAATATTATGATCCTTGCAATGCTGCTGTAATTGAACTGTCTTCTCAAATTCTTTTCACACAGATTGTTTCAGTAGATATTTGGGGTGTACAGAAATGCCACCAATTTTATGCATTAATTTGTGTTTGTACATGACCTGGATGACTGGAAGAGTTCCAATAATTTTGGTGAGTTATTCCCTGTTTTGTAAATACAAATAGCAAGTACAGACAAAGATAATTTGCATGCTTTTATTCTCTCTTTTGGACTGCTTTCATTGGGACTTCTGGTTCCATATTGAGCAGAGGTAGTGAAGACAAAGATGTCTGGGGTCATTGTCCTTGACCTTAGTGAAAATGCTGAACACTTTTTGCATTTGACTAAAGTATTAGTTACAAGTTTGCTATGTGTGGTTTTCACAGTATAGAGACAGATTCCTCTTTAGCTAATGTATGGGGTGCTTACTCACATAACTGCTCTATTTTGTCAAATGTTTATCCCCATATATTGAGATTATCATGTAATTTTATTTTTGTTCTCTTAACATGGAAGACTATACTTGTCACTCACTGTTTCATGGATTGTCCTCACATTTCAGGGATACATACCACTTAGTGATGGTATATAATCCTTCCAATGTGTGTGCTGTCAAATTTGGTTTTCTTGTTTTATATTTAGGATTTTCTAGGACTATGAGGAACTGGTTTTGATAGCAACATAGTAGTGGTCTCATGAAGGGAGCTAGAGAGTATTCCTTCATCTTCAATTGTTTGAAATAGTTTGAGAAGGCTTGGCACTGTTCTTTAAATGATTTGTAGAATCCAGTGAAGTCATCTCTTATTGTGGTTGTTTTGAGATCTTGATGACTTAAATATCTGACCTGCTAAGATTTGCTGCCTCTTCATAACCCAACCTTAGTAGAAGTACACACAAAATACGCCTGCCCATGCAACAGTAACACAAGTATTTTGTACATAACTGAAACTGATTGGCATGGAAGCCCATTTCTCACTTGGGAATACTTATCTGCTACTATAACCCTAGTCCAAAGCCTACGATTGGTTAAGTCAGGCCCAGTGGAGGCTCATACTCCCTGCTGTTATCCCTACTGGACATGTTGTCAGATCTCCTTAGAGATATTGATGTTTATACACTGGAGCCGAAAAGTTCCTATTTGTAAGACTTAATCTTGACAAAGTAGTGAAAGTAAATGACCATTGAGTGCTCAGCCCTAAACAGAGCAGCTGTCTAACCTACCCAACGTCCTCGGTAGCCTCACTGGACAGTGGTTAGAGATGGTTTGAGAGTAGGGGTTGAGGAGGAGTGCCACAAAGGACTGCCATCTGAGTGGAACATGACTGCTGTGGTCATGAGCACATAGCAGCTGTAGATATAACCACAGGTTGTTTGGTGTATGTCTGTTATTATCTTCTGTCCTAAATTCAGTTCAACTGTGGTGTTTGTGTTGCGTGAAGTATCTGCCTATCTTGAAGATGGTATTAAAAATCTGTTGCTGCTATACTGCTATTTATCCTTTTTATGTACTAACAGTTCCTTAATGTATTTAGTTGCCATCGCTATGATCATATGTATTTCTGTAAGTACTATATGCTATGATAGAGCTTACTGACAACTTTATTAGAAATAATTTATCAATTTAGCATAGTCAAAAATCACCCAACCTGTACATTATCAGTATCACTTTTTTGTGTCTTATTTAAAGACTATTTCTTGCTGTGGGACAATTCTGTATTTTGTCAATTATGTTTTAAATAAATGCTGACTGACCAGTAGCCAGGCAGAAAGTATAGGTGGGTCAACTAGACAGGAAGTAGAGGCAAGGCAGTGAGAACAAGAGTATTCTGGGAAGAAGAAAGCTCTTCCTGTAGTCCTGCCTAGACACAGAAGAAGGAAGATGTGACCTGCCTCGCTGAAAAAGGTACTGAGCCATGTGGCTAACATATACTAGAATAATGGGCTAATATAAGTTACAAGAGTTAATAAGAAGCCTGAGCTAATGGGCCAATCAGTTTATATCTAATGTAGAACTCTTGTGTGATTTTCTTTGCAGTTTACCGGCTGTGGGAGCTGGGCAGGACAGAAACCCCAACAAGCAGGCCCTCATGTTACAATTTCTTAACCATAAAATTTACATTAAACATTGTGATTTGTCTTTTATTTTAGGGCTCTTTACCCAGTTGTAATTGACAAGGTTTTTTTGTATTTCTTTATGTATTGCAATGATCACATTCTTTACTGTAAGTGTGCCCATGCCCTTAAATATGATCTTATAATAAACATATTTTTACTAATCCAGTGAAGTTTTAACATGTTGGTGAGTTCTTACAAGTTATAGTTTATTTACTCATTTGCATTGTTCTCATAGTAAGATGCCACTCCACCATGATTTTAAAAAAAAATAACCTATGTTTTTAGCAATAGAGCAAATTTTGGAGACAAAGCAAAGTGAACTTCCTAGCTATTATCTTCAGCATTACATAACTAACTTTGTAATTCTTTCTCTATTTTTTATGTCCTAAAACCCCTAGGAGATTACTTAAGTCTACATATATTTTCATAAATCACCATACTCATATTTGAAAAGATAAATATTACAACAAAATGATCCACTGAAGTGAAATAATTTTATCACAATGCTAACATTGTGATATAGTAAATTGTGTACTTTCTGATAATCAAGTTAAGTAAAGTTAGGTATAAGAACTAAAATATGTAGATGCTTTTGAACCTAAACCATATATTTAAAATTACTTCAGCATCATAATAGGTATAACAACCACATTTCTTGGTGAAAAAGACACTAGTATTGATATGCTTTGTACTATTACTGTTGAGTTTTTTCACACAATTTTATTAAATTTTAGTTCAATGTTAGTAAAAATTAAGAAGAAATCTTCTCCTTCAAGTTTGTGATCTCTGTGCTCTGTAACTTCCATTTCTGAACTCCTGGTCCGCTGGAGGAATGTGAAACATTGCAGCCAAGGCCAGAAGTTCAACATACCTTTAACATCACACACACAGAGAAATCATAGCTTTAAGCATCAATATTTATACTTCCAATTCAATGAACTCTATACTTGTTCATCTTCCTCTTCATTTGACAAATTATCTGATTGGAACCCACAAATATATTTCAGAATTTGCTAATGGACTACATAAATTTGAAAAATGCAAAGGTTAAGCCTCAGATTATTCTTTAAAGGCAGGAGAATCTTCCAGTCTTCTTAATGTTTGTATTTTACTTCTCATAATTGGAAGGCTTTATGTCTGTTTTCAGAATCATATTGATGTAGTCACAGATTATCACAGGTTCATGATCCTTTGACCCAATAACCTGTTAAAGATTATGGGAAACCTTGTAACATAACATCCTCATCTTGTGTTCTCAGGCACACATAATGTGCTTAGCCATTGTCAGCTGCATTAATGGGACTTGGCTCACACAGTGTACATTAGTCACCTATTCCAACAACATCTACAGCTACAACATGATGGAGAATCTCCAGCTCTTCCAGGGTTGCTCCCTGGTGTTAACCAGCCTGAGAGAGTGATGGTTTCACTCAGTAGAGGACATTTCTGTTCTTCCATGACTCTTGAATGTCACTCTATTGCATGCTCTCTCTGTGTTCTGGGTTTCTCTATGGTTTAGTTGTGTATGTGCTATGAACTGTCTAACTCACTGATTTTTGTTTTGTAATTGATGCTTTTAATTTCATGTATGTGTCCCTTTTACATCATTTCCTCTCTTCCTCTAACTTTTCCTCCCAAACAGTTGAGCTCCCTCCTAAATCATGGCCTCTTTTTCTTTAATAATTATTGTAGTTACATGTGTGTATGAGTAAATATATAAATACAAATCGCTGATTCTATTTAATGTTTATCATCTGTATGTGTTCTTATAACTGACTACTTGGTATTAGCTAACAATTTAGGGGGCTCTTCCTTAGAGATGGCTGTTTCTCCCTCTCTGCAATTATTCATTGCCTATAGCTCTTCATTTAGTGATGAAACTGTCTGATGTTTTCCACATCTTCCCTGGCATGTTAATTAGTGTTGCCACTGTTCAGGTCTTGTTTAGGCAATCATGTTGCTAAAATATCATGAAAGTATTTCCCTGTCATAAACAAAAGACATCATCTCTTAGGTGTTTCTGGTCATCTGGTTCGCACATTCTTTCTTTCCTATTTCACGAGGTTCCCTGAACCCTAGGTGTAGGAGTGGTGGTGTTGATGTATCACCAGGTGTGGCTTTCTGAAAAGGTCTCTGTCTGTTGCAAAGAGCAAGTTTCATTAGTAAAAAGTGAAAGTTACAGGAATGAAAGAAAAAGTAGTCAGAATGAAGTCAGGAATTGTGCTGGTTTGAGAAAGCAAGGGTAGTCCAAGGTTCTATGGACTCAGCAGCAATGAGTGGTTAGATATCAATTTCCTTCTTTAAGCAGGCTCTAAGTAGAATTAGTCAGCTCTTGGTTACCACCAAGACATAAGTAGTACTACTGCATCTTGAGAGATATTTTTCTATGCTGGTTATTGCTGAGGTTCATAAGCCTCAGAGATATGAATAACTACTGATTCAACACCACCACCACTCCTTAGAAAACTACAAGGCACCTTCTAGTACTATGAATACTCAGGTTAGTCTTCAGGAAGGAGGCCTCCAGGTCAGTTCTAGCTCAGTTCCTCCAAGTTTTGTTTCCAAAGTGTTAGTGTCCTCAACAGTTAGAAACTTACTTTCATATTTAGAAGAAAAATGGAGAGCAACACTAATAACCTATATTCTGTACTCCTATGACCAAAAATTTCAAAGGAGTTCTCTCCTTCCTGGTGCTGATATCTTATTAAATAGACTATATCTCTTAAGGGAGCATTATCATCCCAAATGGCCTAATTTTATTTTTACATATTATATGTCATATATTATTCATGGTTAATCATATGTCATATGTTATAATACATGCATATTTTAGGTAAATATAAGCATTATTCTTTCTGGCTTTATTAAAAATCTCTTAGTGCTTTTTATCTTTCTTCCCTTAACTATCTCTCTGTATTGCCTTCCCTTCTTCCTCTAAGTTAAAGCATTCCTCCTGTTTCTCTCATTTTTCCCTTCATAGCTCCATATCCTGCTGTTTCCCTCTCAAGAGTTCCTATCTATGACCCCATAGATGGTTCCATTTTACTTTCCTGGTTTGTTGTGGTTACACCAGGTTATATACTCACATCTCCAGATTTGGAGCTGAGAACCAACCACAAGACAAGAGACAATATGTGGCATCTGTCTTTCAGGGTCTGGGTTACATCATTAAGTATAATGTTTCTAACTCCATCATGTACATGCAAATTTCATGGTTTCATTTTTCTTTACAATGAAGAGAATTGCACTGAATATGTATATCACTTTTTTTTTAAATCCATCCATCAGTTGAAGGACATTTAGGGTGTTTAAAATACCATGGATATTATGACTAGAACATCAATTGTTCAGGTTGCTTACTAAGTTTTTTAAAAATCCATTTGGAATTTATCTTTACATAGAGGTGATAGATAAAGGTCTCACTTCATTCCTGTACAAATGGACATTCAGTTTCCCAGCACCATTTGATAAAGATCCTATCTTTTCTCCTGTGTATGTTTTTGGCATCTTTGTCAAGTATTAAATGGTTGGTTGTGTGCATTTATGTGTTTTATTTCATTCATCTACATGTCTGTTTTTTTCTACTGTTACTATATTTTATTACTCTAGCTCTGTAATATATCTTGAAATCTGATATACTATTATCAAGACCATTGTTCTTTTTTCTCAGAATTGCTTTGCCTATCCAGGGTCTTTTGGGGTTCCATATTCATTTTAGGATACGTTTTCACATTTCTGTAAAGAAAAAGATGGAGATTTTTGTTTGGGGTTGCAAGAAATCTGTAAATAACTTTAGGTAGAATGTTCAATTTCACATTAATTATACCAATACATAAAAATGAGATGTCTTTTTGTCTCATCTCTTTCTCTCTTTCTTCAGAGGCTTCCAGTTTCTGCTGTAGAGATCCTTCACTTTTTTGGTTAAGTTTATTTTTAGATATTTTATTTTCTTTGAGGTTATTTTGAATGAGAGTGTGCCATTATTTCTTCCTCATTTTTGGCTGTGGTATTTAAAAAGGTGATTGATTTTTATAAGTTGATTTTGTATTTTATGACTCTGATTGGATTGCTTTACATTTTCTTCATTTACAATAATGTTAACTGTGGGTTTGTCAGATACATAGCCTTTATTATGTTGAGGTATTAAAACAATACTAGCGGGGGCTGTAGAGATGGCTCAGTGGTTAAGAGCATTGCCTGCTCTTCCAAAGGTCCTGAGTTCAATTCCCAGCAACCACATGGTGGCTCACAACCATCTGTAATGAGGTCTGGTGCCCTCTTCTGGCCTGCAGACACACAGACAGACTATTGTATAATAAATAAATAAATAAATAAATAAATAAATAAATAAATAAAACAATACTAGCTTCAAAAAAAAGTATGGGAGTACTTCTTCTCTTCTAAAATTTTTTGTTTTCTAATTATTTATAAAATATTGGTTGTAGATCTTTGAAAATCTGGTAGAACTCTGCTCTGAATCTATTTGGACCTGGGCTTTTTTAAGTCAGAACACTTAAAATTGTTTTGATTTTATTTTGCATAGGTCTGGTTAGGGTGCTGACTTCGTTTTGTATTATATTTTTAATTTAATTAAGTATATGGTTTTAAAATATTTCCTTATAATGTTCTGAATTTATTTGGTGTCTATTGTAATGTTTCCCTTTTCATTTCTGGTTCCACTAGTTCACATTATCTTTTTCTTTCCTTTGTTACTTTGGGCCAAGCATGTATTGATATTGTTCATCTTCTCAAAGAGCCAGCTTTTAGATTATTTTATTCTTTGTATTATTTATTTTCTTTGTTTCCACTCCATTATTTTTTGCTCTAATTTTTATTGCCTCTTGTTATCTACTGGATCTTGGCTTGTTCTTGTTTTCCAAATTTTTGAATTGTACCATTAAGTCATTTATCTGTGCTCTTAAGTTTGGAGTTTAGTGCTACAAATTTCCTCTTATGACTGCTTTTAATTTGTCCCAGAAGTTCTGTTGTGTAGTACTTTTATCTTCACTTGGTTCCAGGAATTTTTTATTTCTCTCCTGATTTTTTCTTTGACCTGTTCATCATTCAGTACTGTGTTGTTTGATTTCCATGACTGTGTATTTACTAAAGATTTGTTCATTGTTAACTTTTAGTTTTGTTGCATTGCTATCAGATAAACTACATAAAGTTATTTCAATTTTTCTGAATTTCCTAATATTAGCTTTGTTTTCATAATGTGGTTTATTTTAGAGAATCTTCTATGGTCTGCTATGTTCAAGTTGAATATTCTGTTAGGACCTGATTGCTATTAGGTCCATATGATGTAAGATGTCATTTCATCATGAGGCTTCTCTGATCATTTATTTTCAAAATGGACCTGTGTTGAAGGAAATGGAGTATTGAGGTTACCTGTTATTATTGTATTAGTGTTAGTCTGTATCTTTAATTCCAGTAGTAAAGCTTTTTATGATTCTGCACCAAACCAGAGTTTGGTGTGTATATATTTAGGATTATAATGACTTCAGTGTTAATTGATGCCTTGGTTAAAATGTTGCCTCTTTTGATTAGTTTTGTTTTTTTCTTTTTTTTTTTTTTGATTTTTCGAGACAGGGTTTCTCCGTAGCTTTTGGTTCCTGTCCTGGAACTAGCTCTTGTAGACCAGGCTGGCCTCGAGCTCAC
>NC_022021.1:26541917-26563961 GCF_000317375.1 Microtus ochrogaster | reverse complement strand
GAGTGCTGGGATTAAAGGCGTGCGCCACCACCGCCCGGCTTTTGATTAGTTTTAAAGACTATTTTTGTTAAGTATTAGACTAGTAACACCTGGTTAGTTTCTAGTTTCATTTGATTGGAGTACTTTTATTCATCTTTTCTCTATATGGTGATAACTATCTTTAAAGTTAAGATGTGTTTCCTGTAGACAACAGAATGATACTTTTTGTCTATGACCCAGCTCAGCTAACCTCTGTCTTTTGATTGGGGAGTCAAGACCATTAATCTATTTTTTTCATGACAGGGTTCTCTGTATAGCCCCGGCTGTCCTAGAACTCACTCTGTAGGACAGACCCATGCCAAATTCAGAGAGCCACCTTTCTCTGCCTCCTAGGTGTTGGGATTAAAGTGGCACACCACCACCACCCAGCCAGAGACCAAAAATATTTAATGTTATGATGAAAAGTAGTTTATTGTAGTCACTTGACTGAACTTATTCTTCTCTTTAGTTCAAAGTATAGTTTAGTTTTCAATATTCACTTTAGGTTGATTTGGTAGACAGGAATTCCTTTAGGCTGTAAGTGTCATGATTTTCTTTTTACTTAACCTGACAAATAGTTTTCTCTGATATAGTAGTTTAGGTTGGCATGTGCTTTTCTTTTAGGAAGTGGAATACCTTGTACTAGGGCCTTCTGACATTTAATGTTTCCATTGACAAATCAGCTATTACTCCGATAGGTTTTTCTCTATCTGTGATTTCTGATCTTGATTTCATTTGCAGCCTTTGGTCCTCTTTTTTTGTTCTATGCATTTACTATTTTAACTAATATTAGAGGATATTTTATCTTCTGGCTATGTCTATTTGGTGGTCTCTGTGCTTCTTGTATCTGTATAGATAAGTCTTTCCTTGGTGTGAGGGTGTTTCAGTCTATGAACTTGCTGAAAGTCTAGTCTATATCATTACCCTAGGATTCTCTTCTTCCATTCATGCCTATAATTTGAAGATCAGGTCTTTTCATGGTGTTCCACAATTCCTGAATGTATCTTTTCTGTGTCGTTTGCTTGCTTGTATGGTTGCACCTTAGGGTTTTGTTTTGTTTCATTATTTATGCTCCTTGCTGATGTGGTCTAATTCCTCTATTTTATATCCAACTTCTGATATTCTATTTATACTTGATCCACTCTAGCTCCAACTCATTTCTTGTATTTGCAAAATAGCATAGCTTACCTGGCTTTGTGGTTACATTTTCCTGGTCCTGGCTAATTCGGAGGTCTTGATTAAAGTGACCCATTATACAAGGCTTTAAAAAGCAAACTGATGATTTTGTATTGTAAACAGCATATTGAAACAATGAGGTAGGATTAAATATATTTCTTATAGCCATTGCCAGTATCACATTGAATCATTTGGGGAGAAATTTCATATGTGTCTCTACTGAAACCTCTTATCTTGTTACAGCATGCTTCCTTCACCAATATTTACCAAGCAGGAAGCAAAGGGCCGGACATGTTAGGAAACTCTGTGCCTTGGTCATTTCCCTAATTATTAACAAATATTGTTCTTTCAGTATCAAAAAATTCATTTCTGAAGTCATAATTAAATGACTAACAAATATAATGGTTTTTGTCCAGTAACGGAAATAGTCAAATAATATTTGATGGTTCAAGTTTCTATTAGAAGCACACGACCCTATTCTAGAGAACAACATGAAAGTTGCCTAGAAAGAGGTGATAGGAAGGAGTTTTACTGTTTTTTGTTGTTTTTTAATGGATTTTAAGCATGAAATATCAAAAATTACTTTTTTACTAAAGCCAGCTTTTATTCATTAGCAGAGGAAGTCTCAGATTTGCCAGACAAAGGTGGTGACTGGATGCATGATAGCCAGGGAGTTTTCCTAAATCCAAGTGGAGGCTGAGCCACTTTCCCTTTAGTGCACAGTAACACTATTTATGCAATGTGCAAGAATCTAAACACGCCCTGGTTTCTTGATACAGATTGTTATCATTGGAATGTGCTTATGATTATAGCCCTTTTATAGTTTTCTTTTAAAGAATGTTTTTTATGTTTGAAATCATAAAACAATTACATTATTTCCATGTCTTTTTCCTCTTTCTAACCTCTCCCATATACCCCTACTGTCTCTCAAATTCATATCTTTTGTTTCTGTTTTGTTTTTTCATGACAGGGTTTCTCCGTGAAACAGTCCTAGCTGTCCTAGAACTCGTTCTGTGGACCAGGCTGACCTTGAACTCACAGAGATCCAGTTGCCTCTGCCTCCCAAGTACTGGAGCATGTGCCTCCACCACCCTGCTCATGTCACTCTTTTACTGCTGTTACATGTGTGTGTGTGTGTGTGTGTGTGTGTGTGTGTGTGTGTAACAGCATATATATTATATATAATGCATATGCTATATCGTATATATGTATGCATATATGGGGAATGCATTGCATATATATGTATACATATACATATCATAAATATCTGAATACCTGCTCAATCCACATAATGTTGCCCTATGTCTATGATCTCAGAGCTGACCACTCGCTACTGAATAACCAATTGGAAAGCTCTTCTCCGAGAAAGACTTTCAACTGCTCTCAGATTTCCTTAATTGCCTCTATTTGTTTTTTCTAGAAATAATTTTGCTTATTCTGGACGTGTTTTCAGATTATAGAAATCCTAGATGCCTCAAACCCTGGTGATTCTAATTAAATTGGGGCAAAGTCCAGTTAAAAATAAGTGTCTATTTTACTTAGTAATAGAACTAGGGCTTTATCTTTAGAGAGTACACCTCTTACAGATTTTAAGTTTATGGATCCTAAGTAAGATAAGTACAAAAGTGGTTTTCCAGCTTTGATGAGTATCACAATCTCTCGGGAGAATGTGGTAAGATAAGCGACGTTCCCACCCCTTACAGACTCCAGGCAGTCTGTGATTCTGACCCTCCAGGAGATTCGGCCACACACTAAAGTGTGGAAAACCACTGCAGTAAGGTTTTGTTGTCAAGTTACTACTTTCTTTATTTAGCGTAAGCATTTGAAAAACCCAGGAACCCATAAAACGTAGACTGTGGCTCAAGAGTATTAGGATAAGATCTTAAGAATTTATACTTTCCGTAAATACCCAGCAAACACATGTGCTATTGTCCACAGACCCTATTTTGACTTGCAAGACAGAGAAACTGGGTCCATGGTTTACATCACTAAATACAGAATCTTCCAGCAACCCAATGTGAATTACAATTTTTCCACTTTCAACAGCATCTGCCTTGGAGATATTAACATGACTGCTGTATCTCATCACAGCTAGCTCTAAGCAATTGAAGTTTCTCTGAACTTTGAGTGACCTGGGGGCCGGGTCTTGGCTGCACCTAATTGAAGACACTTTCCTGAAAACTGAAAAGTGAGATCATTTCAATCACGTGCACACAGACCTGTGCGCTCCTCCTGTTCTCTCCAGAGTGCCGGTTTTCCATGCTTAACACACTGTGAACTCCCTTCCTCCAGCAGAGGAACAGCTGGCTGTTCTCCTCAGTAAGTGATGCCTATGAAGTCCCTCATTGGCGCATATTTTTTACCTGTACACCTGGTGTCCGGTTTGGATTATAGGTGCTGTTACACTCCTACAAACTTTGTTTTGTTGATCACACCAGGTTTAAAATACTATTCCAGAACATTTTTATTTATCTATCATGCCATTATCAATAACGCCTTCCCAGAGAGCCTGTTTGCTCCAAAGGGCTCTGATCCTAATCTCCCATTTGGTGAAACTTCCCAAAACCTCTCAACTGGAGAAATTTGACAGTCATCTGTATGTGCCAATGCCTGTACTTCTGGTACACGCCTGTCTTCTGAATGGCTATTTTCTCACCTGTGTGCCTATGCCTGTACTTCTGGTACACACCTGTCCACTGGCTGGCCATTTGCTGTTTTCATTTTCTTCACTATAAAGGGATTACTTTGAAAGTACGGGGACACATGTTGCTGTGTTGTAGCAAGTATTTTCTATATCTGAACCTCTCCATTGAATTGAAAGGTTGACTATACCATGCAGTGGAAAAGCAGGACCAGTGATACAGATGATCATATGGGAGAAAAGGGTGGTCCTGAGAACATAGGAGTGTCAATTAACCCAATGTGCGTGGGCAGACCAAAGCAGACTCAGAATATGAAGACATCAAAGTCTTCAAGGAAGCTAAGAAGAATGCTCTCCTGAGTCCCTGGCATCAGATCACCTAAGTCTCCAGTGTCTTTCCAACTCTTCAAGTCTGTATTGTAGCCATAGAACTTGCTTACATTTCCCCCTGTGTATCCTAAAGCAAGTAAATCTGACCGCCGTTCATTTTAGCATTCTGGCAGACTAAAAGTCCAATGGGTGCCATAATACCTAGAGATGATAAATATACTAATCATTTTTAAAATAGCTCAAAGCCAAGCATACATCAGAAGCTAACCATACTTTATTGAAAAAAAATGAATTTACTAAAAAAATAAAACCCCAGTGCTGGAGAGCTCTAAAGAAATGATTTCCCTGGGACATTTGTCAATAAATGGCTTTATTTTCTAAAGATCATTTGGGGAAAAGTTGAGTGTGAGAAAGGCTACAGTTCCTTTGGGCAAGCCAAACAGAAATGACATGCTTCTAAAACAGGACGATGTGCGAGAACAGCTGTGTCTGCCTCCGCTTTAAGTGAGAGAAATGTCCTCCTGAGGCCCAGCTGCAACCTGGTGGGTGTGTCTTTAAATCCACCTCATTCACTTGGTCAGTGTATGAGCAAGAAAGGTCAAGCCAAGCCACAAACCTCACATGAGTCTGTATTTAGTACCCTGTGCGTCTCGCCAAAGCAAAGGCAAATGAACATTGCATTGAACCAAGTTTAAACCATAACACAGCAAGGACAAAGAAGCACAATTAGAATGTAGTAATTGTTACAATTACTACATTCAAAGGCAAAGTAAATATATTTTGCATGATTTGGAAGCAAGAAAATAACTACCTGAGGGGGGAAAAAAGAGCAAGAATCAAAATAGTAGATAAACTAAACTGATTAAAAATACAGAAAGAGAAGCTGACTGTGGTAGATTGATTATAAAGTGGGCTTGCCTTCTCCTCCTCTATGATTTGACTAAAAGATCTATTCATCAAGTGTTAGTTTGTATCTTCATGTTTTAGTGGTACAGACCATTGCCATTGTCAAAAATGGCGTGTAGCCGGGCGGTAGTGGCGCACGCCTTTAATCCCAGCACTCAGGAGGCAGAGGCAGGCGGATCTCTGTGAGTTCGAGGCCAGCCTGGACTACAAGAGCTAGTTCCAGGACAGGAACCAAAAAGCTATGGAGAAATCCTGTCTCAAAAAATCAAAAAAAAATGGTGTGTAATGGGCCATTAGATATTATTGTCCCTAAACCTAGAATGTAGTAGACCATAGTAGTTCTGGGAGTATGAAAATGTTTTTAAAATTATTTCTTTTATTTTTTGAGATTGTAATATAATCATGCCATTTCCCACTTCCTTTTTCTCCCTCCAAGCCCCTCCTTATTTCCCTCTTTGCTTTCTTTCAAACTCACGGCCTCTTTATATGTACATACATACACATTCCCTAGTAGAGCCTGCTCAGTCTGTGGAATGCTCCGTGTATGTATGCTTTCAGGGATAACGGTATGGTGTTTGATGACCAATGGTGTGCTCTTCCCGCTCTCAGCTTTATTTCTCTGCTCTCGGTCTCCCTTAGTTGCCCTTAGCTCTTTGTCTAGCGTTGAGATCTCCTGGGATTTTCTCTGTCCACAATAGCATTTTATTGTTCTCAACATTCAACTCATGATTAGGCGCTTTTGTTGGTGACACTTTGTGGGGCTGGCTTTTGACATTACTAGGAGACACATCTTGCACAAAACTCCCTGATTTTCTGACTCTTAACAATCTTTCAGTGCCCTCTTCTGCAATGAAGCCTGAATCTTGGTGTGAGTTGTTATGTAGATGTATCCATGGGGACTGGGCCCAGAACTTGGCATTTTGATTGGCTGTGGCTTTCTGTAAATGGTCTCTATCTGTTACGAAAAGTAATACCCTCCATGAGGGCTGAGGACTACACTTATCTGTGGGTATAAAGACAAATAGTTATAGTGTAGTTAGGGTGGCAATTGTAGGTTCTCCTTGGAGATCTATCATTCCGCTGGCCCTGGAAATTTGCTAGGTTTCCAGGACTAGGCATAACTTCCTTTTCGTTGAGAGGATTTTAAGTGGAATAAGAGTGTTGGCTACCACCAAAGTATCCAGCCCATGCTACTACTAAACCCTTATGATTCTTATGCCCTGTTTTTCATTGTTGTGGTTCATAGACATTATAACTGGGTAGCACTGTTGGTTGCTTCTTCCCTTTGGAAGCCTGTATGGTGTCTTCTGGTTCCATTGACCCTAATTTTCAGTGAGGAAGCTTTCAGATCAGTTCAGGGGCTTCTTGACTCTGTGTCTGAAATGCATGGTATCTTCAGCAACAGAGACTCCCTTCAACCTCTGGGAGTGGATGACCAAGTGAAATATCAATAGTCTGTAATGTTTGGGGAGTTTCTTGGACAACCCTCACCAATCACTCAAATGAAGATTTTTCATGATTATAGTGGGATTTTTGTTAGATGTTTGTTGGTTCTTGGGCCATTGTCAGACCACGTGGGAAATTTTCATTTAAATTATAATGTAGGTGCATTATAGGTTTTTTTTTTAATGAAGGTAGTTATGGTTGCTTATGACTTTCTTTCATCTCTTTTCCTTCTGTATTTATCTCCTCCCCATCCCTAATTAAAGCCTCCTCTTTCTCTCATTTGGCTTACTAGATCACTTCTAGTCTGCCAATCCCCTCCCTTTTGCTCCCCCAGCCCAAACTCAGCCCCAGTAATGATCAATTTTTATCTTCTTTATTTTTATAGCTATGCCAGGATATGTACTCAAATTTGAAATTTGGAGCTAGGAGATGCAGATCAGAGAACTTATACTATTTGTCTTCTTGGATCTGCTTTATCTCACTCGATATGGTCTTTTCTACTTCCACCCATTTACTTGCAAAGTTCTGTATTCATTTTTATTTACAGCTGTCTAGTGTCCCACGCTATATACGGACCACATTTCCTTTACCCATTCATCAGTTGAAGGACATTTGGATTGTTTCCATTTCCTAGATATTGTGAATGGACCAGCCATGAAGATAGCTGAGCAAGTATCTGAAAAGCAGGATGTCAAGTTCGTTGGGCATATATCAAGAAGTAGCACAGCTAGGTCGTCTGGTACATTTATTTTTAGTTTCTTGAGAATACTCCACCATTGTTTCTAGAGTGGCTGAATCAGTTTGTTATCTCACTAACAGTGAATGGTGATACCCTTTCCCCCACATGCTCCTCTAGCCTCTGCTGATTGTTGATCTCCAGCCATCAAGACTGGAGTAAGGGGAAATCTCACAGTCGTTCTGATTTCCATTCCCTTATCACTAGGGATGATGAATATCTTTTTGAGATACATTTTAGTCATTTTTATTCTTCTTATGAGAACTTTGTGCCACTGACACATTTTCCAAATATGTCTTTTTTCATTCTTTGAGCTTTTTTTGAGTTATTTATAGATTCCAAATATTAACCCAATGTCATATTATAGCTTAGTATATTATCTCCTCTGCAGCTGACTAATTGTTTCTTTAGCTGTGCAGAAGCTTTTTAGTTTTATGAAGCCCCACTTGTCAATTGTTGGCTTTAATTCTTGAGCAAGTAGAGACCTATGCAGAAATTTCTTTCTTATACCCATATCCTGTAAGGTACTGCCTAGGTTTTCTTCTAGCAATTTCAAATTTTCAGGTTTTGAATTTAGATCTTTCATCATTTGGTGTTTGTTGTATGAGGTGATAGATACAAATCTAGTTTTATTCTTCTGCTTATAGACACCCAGTTTCCCAGCGCTATTTGTTGAAGATTCCCCTCATTTCTCCAGCATAGGTTTGGGGGATCTTTGCCAAATATTAAATGGCTGAAGTTGTATGTATTCATGTTGTCCAAAAACATTTTTGTTTTAATTATTTTTAAAAGCAGAAAAAAAGTTGAGCACATAATAATTAATCTAAATTGTATTTATTTTTATAACAACACACTTGTAAAATATAGCTAAGTCTGTATTTTTATGAGGGTGGTTCAAAGTGATAAAATGTGCAGAGATCAAAAATCTAATGTTATAGCAATTTGAACCTGGAATTCAATAATATGTGTTCTATCATAAACCCACTACCTTTAAGAAGGAAATACATAATCTAATATCAAGGAGATAGGAGATCACATCAAGCAAACGGAAGCTTCCAGATAAGACCTCCTCAAACATTTTGGCTGAAACCAGTCAAAATCAGCAAAGTCACATAACTAATTCATAACTATCAATAGAAGAGAGTATCGCAGAACTCTGTTGTGGCTTGAACGAAAATGGCCCCCAAGGGGATTGGCACTATTAGGAGGTGTGGTCTTGTTGGAATAGGTGTGGTCTTATTGGAGGAAGTGTGTCACTGTGGAGGCAGGCTTTGAGGTCTCATATATGCCTGAGCCATGTTCACTGAAACAGACCACTTACTGTGTCCTGCAAGCCAACAAGTAGAACATTTGACTACTTCTCCAGCATGTCTACCTACATGCCACCATGTTTCACCATGACGAAAATAGACTAAAACTCTGGAAATGTAGGCCACCCTAATTAATTGTGTTTTTTTTTTCCTTTATAAGAGTTGCTGTGGTCATAGTGTCTCTTCAGAGCAATAGAAACGCTAACTAAGAAAGCACCACCCTCAAAAGAGAACAACCATCATCTTCATCAAATAGGTTGTGCCTGGCTGTAGAAGGCTATCATACTGGGCCTAGAGACTGCTGATCTCGGGAGAAGTCACTTTATACTATTTCAAAGTCCAGTCACTTCTCTCAGTCATTTGTCATCAGTTTTGCCCAAAGGGCATGTGGCACTGGGGTCTCAGAAGACACTGGAGTACATAGACAAGAGAAGGCAACAGAGCGGTTCCATCTGTGGTGTTATAAAGACAACATCATCAATGCTAGGTGATAACTTTCTATTGCAGCTGCTTTGGGGGTAGCCTTTGCTTGTGTGATACCTCACTCATGCCCTGTGAGTAACCCCAATAAACACACTGAGTCACAGGGTTAAATTCTAGGGGAATCATGTTCTTGTCATTTGGAACTTTTGAGAAGAAGGTAGAAGTTTTTTTATTTATCCTCAAGGAGGAATTCTCACAACACTGAGTCTACCCATCATCAGAGGGACCAGTCTGCTGACTGAACACATGCGCACTGATACAATCTTTCGGTCTTAAGTCATTGAGTTTGGAGGTGGTTTGTGTTTCAGCCATACAAACTGATACAAGAAGCGAATGGAAACAAAACTTTCTGGCTTGTAACTAAGGCAGAAAAAGTAAAATTCTGCAACTAGGAGCATGGAAGATTAAATACATTTATTTTGTTGTTTCATGTTCCACTATATGTTCCACTATACAGGAAATTTACTGAAGTAATGGTGGCTATAATTTTTGAAATGGATGAGGAATGGTTGTAGAGTTAATATAAACATTAAACCCCCAAGAGTATCACAAAAGAAATTCTTCTCTAGACACATTATAATGAAAGAGTAAAATATCAAAAGCAAAACACAGAGCACACATGAAGTAACTAAAGACTAATAAAAATAAAGTTGGTAAGAAACCTAAGGCAAGTCACATAAGTCACTGGTGTAGCAGCTATAGAAAAGTAATTACCAGATAAAGTCTACCAGTTCTTTAAATTCTCTCTGACCATGTGACCTGAAAGTATTTTGCCTGCCTTCTTATTTTCTATGCCACTATTTGAATACCTAAACCCTTTAAAAATTCAGTCTCTCTCTTCTAAAATAAAAAATAGAAATTCTTTATTACTTTAAGAGGGAAAAACCAGAGCACAGTCACAATCTAGACAAAGCCAAACCAAACTCCAATTGTGTAAATAACTCAACCTAGAGTTATCTCAGAGTTACTTCTGATTTTCCGAGTTCCTCTCAGAAGCTTGGGTCTTTCTGCCTCTCTGCCCTCTGCAGCACACAAGGCTTGTTTTCTAGGTTCCAACAGGCTCCCCTAAACCTCTGCTGCTGTTCTTGGGGGTCATCCCAGCTCCCAAACTTCTGGAGTCCCTTTCTGCAGCTGGCCTTCACTTTTACCAATAGCCTCTCCTGGACTCTCATCAGGGACTCCAGCCCTGCCACACAGTGCCAAGCCTCGGCTGCTCTCCATGACCTCTTCCTGCCTTCAAAACCGGTACCATCCGGGTGACTCTTGCACTATAAAGTTCAGCTGCCAACACAAGGTAGAAGCTTTGGCCAATTCTAGAGCACAGTTTCTATGCGCTGACTTTCAGGAAACACTTCCCAGAAGATTTCTCCTCAATGATGCTGATCTCTCCTTAGTCAGAGCTGATTTTTCAACCCCAGCTGATCAGCATCCACTGTCCCAGCAAAGGAAAGATTTTACTATAATGGCTCTGTTCTCTTGTTAATCACAGCTGATTCTTCATCTCCAGATGACCAGACACCACAAATTTTTCATACAAGAGGTCTAGGAGAATCTTTGTTTCCCTCTGAAATGTCACAGGCCAGGCCTTCATCATCTGCAGCGTTCTCAACATTATCTTTCAAGGTCCCATAGAATAGCTCACTCAACACTCAATGACTTTTCTACACCAAAATTCCAAAGACCTTTCATAATCTTCCCCAAAACAACACAGTCATGTCTGTTACAGAAATGCCCAACGACCTTGGTACCAATTGGTCTTGCTTAGAGTTTTTATTGCTGCAATGAAACACTATGACCAAAAAGCAAGTTGAGGAGAAAAGGGTTTATTTGGCTTATACTTTCGCACTGTAGTCCATCACTGAAGAAATCCAGGATGGGAATTCAAACAGGGCAGGAAGCTGGGAGCAGGAGCTGATGCATATGCCATGAAAGGATGCTGCTTCCTGGCTTACTCGTCCTGACTTGTTCAGCCTTTTTTCCAAAAGAACCAATGACAACCAACTCAGGTATGGCATCACCAACTACAGGCGGAGCCCTCCCACATCAATTACTACTTAAGAAAATGTCCTACAGCTGAGTCTTACGGAAGCATTTTCTTAGTTGAGATTCCTTCCTTTCAGGTGATTCTAGCTTATGCCAAGTTAACATAAAACTAGCAAAGACAATGGGAAACATAAGCACATGTCTTATTTGAATTAAATCGTCTTTCCCACACTTTGACTACCACTAAGTACATTGACATATTTTTGTTTCTGCTTAAAGTTGAGAATTAAATGCCCACACCACTCCTCACAGAAATAGAAAACGATCCTGAAATTCATGTAGAACCTCTTAAGATAGTCAAATCAACCCTGAGTGGATGAAAAGCATTGCTGGAGGGATTACCACTACAGGTTTTAAGATATATTACAGAGTTATACTAATAAAAACAACATGATATTGTCACAAAGTAGACATGAAGACCAACTGAACAAAATAGAAAACCAAAATATAAAAGCACACAACGATAGCTGACAAAGATGCCAAAAGCACACATTGGAGAAAATGGGCCTTGTCATGCTTAATAAATGCTGTTCAGTCTGTGGACTTCCTTTAAAGTAGGAAAGCTCTTATGCGCTTATCCTAAATAGCTATATCTAAATGTTGTGTATTTTAAAAGACAGAAATTATTTTGCTTTTTATGTCTTTTGTGTGTGAAAGTTTCAGATGTTTTTGAAACTGTATACACAGGTTGGTAGAGGTGTTATTTGTAGCTTTTACTTCAGAGTCATAGGAAAGGGTCTTAGAAGACAGTTCAAACGGGAGAATATATAGTTTGAAGAGATTAATAATTACTGCTCATAACTGTCTTATCAATGGCTTCAGTGAAATTGGACATGTCAGACAACACTTGGTAGGATATATTGTGGTGATATAAAGTAATAAAAAAGCCATGCAGTAGCAAATTCATCTCTGGGCATCAATGATAACAATGCACCAACCTGAAAAACTTAAAACATCAGCAATGAATAATAAAAATATGTAAAATTTACACATTTCTGTGATCTAAAGGAGGGTTGGTGCAAAGTCAGAACTCAGTTCTGTATTTGTAGTATTCTGGTAATGACTGTATTTTGTATTTACCATTTTTATAAAATAAAACAACTTATCTATAAAAAAGAAGTTCGTAAAAGAATTATAATAAGAAATCCAAAACTTTCCCAAGAAGAAAGATAATTTTAATATTACCTTATTTATAAAGCTCAATCACATGGACAAACTTTTCTTACAACTTAACTCCCCTTTGGTAAATCTATGGAATAAGCAAATTTATCAACCAAAAGCTTAGGGCCATTTTTACAATAACTACAAATCATCAGTTTTTTTTAAAGAAAAAAAAAGGTAAGACAATGAGAGATTTAGAAGTAACTATACAAGCCTCTGAGTCCCACAAGTATCTAAACTAATTCATCATTTTAACATACTCACTGCATAAGCACAGAACAGAGGAACCTAAAAACAAAGCTACTGAATAGTCTACTTTCTAGGAGGGAAGCATGATGAAGCAAGAAAATGAGAAATTGTTGCAAGATTCATTACATCAGTGAAGCCAATTTCTGAACAGTGCCGAGGAGGAAGATCCATTCCCACAGGCTCCCAGACATATGTCCTGACACATCAACATTTTAAACCCACAAGTTTCGAAGGTGTTGGGGGTGATGTGCTGTTATCTCAGGGCTTAAATAATAGTTTCAAGCAAAGAGGGGGTTTCCAAGTTAGCCACAGCTGACCACAAAGACAAGCTAATGAGCTCCCCCACTTCCTAGATACTTTGAGGCTTAATGTTCTCACCTATGGAGGGTTTTGCTGTATTTTGAACATCGTAGGCTCTTTATTAACCACATGCTCACTTAAACACAGCTGAAGTTTGCCAGTGCTTCTGCTGTGCAAGTTCTTCTCATGCAAACTGCACAGCTGTTTGTTACTAACTGAAGGCAAATACAAAGAGCTGAAACGGAGCGCTTGGATGGACTGCATGATCCTTTTCCTGAAGCAGTAAGGATTAAATGCTCTTAAAAGAGACACAAGCATTACCCCTTTAACACACATCCACTCTATCAATTGCCGAGAATATCACTTGTACGTTTTTGTTTACATTCAGGCAAAAATGGAACATGGGTAGTTTTTATTGGTTACCCAGTGAATTTCATAAGGATGCTTCATAAACTTATATAAGGCATTGTAAACTTGTCCCCCCCCCGTGTCCCTCATGCTCCCCACTCTCTTCTCGTTCTCTTGTTAGTTACTGTCATTTTCCTAAACAACTATGCTTCTACTTTCATAGCAGAGGTAATTTTGTCTTCTCTTTTCCGTAAGTTTTTGAAACTCTGGTAACCTTCTGTCTTTCATTTGAATACATTATGCTTCAGTAGCTACTCCACCAGAGACAAATTTTTACCTTTTTCTTGCCTCTGTCACTGTGCGCCACACTACCATTTAAGCCACGGGTGCTCTTCGGAAAGCCTAAATCCATTCCTTAGTCATAGTTCTAAATAACAACAACAAACAAAACCTTCCATTTAGCCCAAGAAGCTTTTTCCTGTTATATATTTCTTTTTTTTTTCCTCAAAGATGAGTAGAAGGCCTAAAGAAATTACTTCCTGCATTTCCAAGCTTGTAGTGTTAGTGTTTATCTGTTTCCAGGAATATGTACGACAGTACTTAGATTGGAAGAACAACTTTAGTACATATAATCTGGTAAAGATCTAGAAGAAAAATTCAACACACACAAGCACGCACGCACGCACACACCCACACCCACACACACACACAGCTTTCTTTTTCAGTATTATAAAAAAAAAAAAACAGAAGCCCGTATTTAAATTAGGGGATATGGGTTTTAAGCTGAGAATCTATCTAACCTTGGATGTGGAAACCACATAGACCTGCAGCTGTATTACTTGGTCAGCATAATCAGCGGAGGAAGAAACAAGCTGTAGCTATAAACTACAAAGAACTCCGTGATGAGAATGAAGCTCCAGATAAACATCAAAAGAGACATGCAGGGTCAAGACATTATACAAAAGAGACGTTGTTGATTTCATGGAGATACCAATAAAAAGCGATCAAGTATCCACTGATGACTCTATCAATTCTTCTACATTTCTTTTAATGGTTCCTGGTCTGAGCTTCTAGCACCTCTCCACACATACATCATTATCCCTTGAATGATCTTTTCTCTTACAAGGCTCCAAACCCCTTAACTCCTATGGCGACTTGAGACATTCCTGCTTTAGATGCTTTAGTGGCTCCTTGATGTCTTGAAGATAACCCAGTCTACTCACTGTCAAATGCAGGGTACTTCTTATTTTGCTCCCTACTGATGAGTGCTCATGGTATGGGAAGGTACTCTGCACCACCAGAAGAGAAAAGTAAACACAAGCCCAGCTACACAGCTGCCAGTCCACAAGGGTGACCTGCCTGCAAGATACACTGGCACAATAAAGGCACAACAACTCTCCGATTGGAATTAGGGCCCACTCTGTGAGATGGAATCCATGCCTGGCACTGCCCAGGTGACCAAGAACCTGAGACTAGATAGGTCATGAATCTAGAGGGAAAAATAAACACTATTGTTCTGCTAAAGGAGTATAGCAAATAAAATGACTCCAAATGACATGATGCTATACTGATAAGTTAGTGCCTTGCCCAATAATCACAAGAGAAGCTTCCTCCTGCAGTAGATGGGAACAAATATAGAGACCCAAACCTGGACCATGTGTGAGAGAATGAGAGACAATGAAACACTCAGTCCCAAATGGGATGTCCCCACCAAATTCCTCCCCTCAGAGCTCAGGGAACTAACTCTTCAGAAGAGGAGGTAGAAAGATTGGAACGGAGTGAAGACTGAAGACACCAAGGAAATAATTACATATAAATAAATACAACAAGCGTGCCACACACATGAACTCACAGAGACTGTGGCCGTGTGCACAGAGCCTCCATAGGTCTAAGTCATGCAGGGTCCCATGGTAAGAGGGAAAGTGGATACCCAAGTCCCCGGGCCTACATGTGATGCTGTCTCCAATTGATAAACACGTACAAATGAAAAATTAGTTTCACTGGGTATAAAACCCACCCTTATGATCAGGCTCCAACACAAAACTAACTCTTAATTGATGAGTTTTGGGTGATTTTTTAATTGATGAGTTTTGGGTGATTTTTTTTCCTCTGGGCATGCTTTTTTCAGCTTACAGATCTTTAGCCTATCTGTTGTGTTTTCTGATTTTGTTTTTATGGGTTTTCTGGGTGTGCGAATGTATCTGCATCTGTGTGTGTCGTGTGGTTTTCTCTTTGGCTTTTTTCTGTTTGTTTTATCCAATTCTGGTTTGTTTGTTTTTAATTTATTATTATCACTGTTTTAGAAGCCTGTCCATATTCCAATGTGAGAGACAGACAAAAAGTGGATTTGGGCAGGTGAGGAAGTTGGAGAATCTGGGAAGAGTTGGTGGAGAGGAAACCGTAATCAAAACACGTTGGATGAGAAATTCATAAACTGTTAAACATTACTCTTTCTGAACTTGTATAATCCAAATAAAATGATGGATTTAACATATATTTATTGAAATTTCTATTAAATGCAGATGAGAAACCTGAACTAAGACACTATTTTTCAGCAGGTGTTGGCATTGTAGAACCCACACATGCATCCTCTATTTTCCTGATACACATTGCTCATCATAAGCAATGATGCAGGGAAACTACCTATCTGAACAGCTCTGTGGGCAGAAATAAAGATTTGCTGGGGATCAAACTGCCAAGGCTATAGAGGAGTGGGAAGGGGCAGAGAGAAGAGCAAAATGGCAGAAAAGTAAGCAGATTTCCTCTGACAGTCTGCAGGTTGGGGATCTGACCTGATACAGGCTATCCAGTTTGACCTGGAATAAGGCACCCCTTGCCCAGGGTAGATGACTTTAGGGGAAAGGTTAAGAGAGGTCTCTCTAAGATTAAGGGTGGTTCCTTACAAACAGGAAAAGTGTTTTTCTGGTCAACAGAGCCCCACCTTAGGCTTGTTTATCTGATAACAACCTTTTTGTTTACCTGACCAAAGTCTTTCCGTACACGACTATTTATTACCAGCACTGCCATTGGGGTGGGGGTGGGAGGACTTTCTGAACCTAACTCATGTGATTTAAGTTTTCAGGAGAATCCTTTTAGATAGAGTCAGTGTTGGCTCGTGTGTGTCCATCACTCTGTGTCTGTAGGACCGTTTCAGTGGAGACTTGCAATATTAACATTAATTTCTGTTTAAAATGAATCTTTTGGTGTTCTTTCTTTGCTAAAGCCCTGGTAGACATTAAGTCACACTAATGGAGACTAATACTCATTTTGCCAAGGAATATGTTAAATCACCATCTGTTGCTTTAGTTTAGGGCTGGGCTTTTTGCTTTCACTTTATCTCTGTATATTTTCCGTCTGGCTCATGATGTGTCTTCCTGTCCTCCCGCTCTTCAGGCAGTCAGTGACCCTGTCTTTCTGACTGTCGTAGATGAAGTTTGCTCTTCTTTGTTTTTGGTGTCTACTCTCTTTTGTGCCCTAGATGTCATTCTGTCTTCATTTCAACTCTGTCCAGTTGCTCTCACTATATCTCTAGGCTAAGTTCAAGAAAGGGCTCCGATGACTGGGTTGAAATGGAAACTCCAAGAGGAAGGCAGGAACCAGTACAAACCAGACTGCCAAGCAGCTTGCTTACTTCAGAAAACCGGACTGGCACCGTGTGGCTAGTGAATGGTCCCTCAGCAGACAATCCTGCACATTTTTGTATATGTAGATTGAAGATCTTAGGTTGATCAAAACTTCAAGACACCTCAGATCTCAAGTCCCTTCGGATATTGGTTCCCAGTGGGAAATTCCAGTCACCACCCTTAACCAGTAACTTCACTTGCTTCTGTATCTACCCTGAACGCACAGGAGAGTTGTCCTTTTTCCTTTGTATTTTCTATTCCTATCAGAAAAGTTGTCAAAAAGTTTAATAGCTTTCACAGCATTGTGCATTATCTCATAATTTTTAATTCTAGAAAGCCTACAAAGGTGCCAGTGTCTGTGCTCCCTCAGGGTTCTGTAAACCACGCTTCCGTGCTCACTGAGTTTGCGGGCAGAATCCAGATCTTTATAGTCGTTAGATTGAGGAGGCTGCACATTTTTGCACGCTTTTAGCTCTTCTCTAGCTTCCAGTTGTAGGGCCTGTCTTTGTTTCTCACTCTTAGGACTGCTTATCCTTAAAGCTGGAATCTACACACCAATTCTTTGTATGATTATAAAGCCTTATTCCCCTCTATCATATAGCTCTTTCCTGTCTTCACTGACATAAGTTTTCAGCTTTGAAGGATTTGTGTGATTACATTAGGCTCACTGGCATACTACAAAATAATCTACCCTAACATTTTTCTAGTAACTGAAGTTACAACTGAAAGGATTTTTTTTAATATGTTGAGTAGTGTACTGATGGATTCTGGGATAAGGTTTAAGCATCTTTAGGCAGAAATATCCAGCCTACTCTATGATGCCCGACCCTCCTTCAGTTAAAGCCTCTGTATAATTCTCCTTTGGAGTTTTTCAAGCTGCCTAAACGTATAAAGAGCTTCTACTTGTTAAATCTTTACTTTTGCTTGTTAAATCCCAACCGGACTATGTCTTAAAATGATTACCCACCTGCCAAGGAGTCATAATGTACCTTGTTTGCTTGAGTTCCACAGAGGTCTCTGGTTCAGGCCTGCTCCCTCAGCAGTGACTCCTTTTTATCTGCTTCTGTGGTGGTTGTCGCCTCAAGCCTGCTGCAGCAGGTGTCACTGGCTCAAGCCTGCTCCTGTGGAGGTTGCTGCCTAGGGCCTGTTGTGGCTCAGGTAGCTGGCTCAGGCCTGTTTCTGCAGATGTCCTTCCAAGCTCTATATTCTAACAGTCCCAAATACATCTGGAAAAGAGGCATTCTAGTCTGTATGACTTTGAGATTTCCCTATAATCTCTCTTCTATAATGGTATCAAATATCTGAAGAAGTATTCCATTTAGTCAACAAATATAACTTATGATCCTCTTAGCTCTCTTCCCCAAGGACTGGTATTACAGGTCTGTGTCACCCTGCCTAACAACATTTAATTATTTTAAGCCTAAATAACATATTTTATTATCTATAGGCACCACAGTGCTTTTTCATCAGTTAATGAAACCTTAATTTTTTTCATTTTTTAACCATTGTCAATAATACTGCAAAATAAGAATATGTGCATGAAAATGGTCTTTGACATGTTAATTTCTTCTCTTTTAAATATATGACAAGCAATTTTACTGATTTTTTTAAACGAAATTTTCAAATATTGTTTTCCAGAATGGCTGTAGAGACATGGTCAATATTGAGGTGTCTATATCCCCTTTTTTTTACATTAAAATCCTCACCAGCACTTGGCACCTTTGGCATTTGGTTATAGCCATTCTTGCTGGAGTGAAGTACCCTATTGGATTCCCCCTAACTGAAGATTATTAATGCTGCTCTTTTTATTTTCATAGAGCTGTTGGCAATTTATAATATGTATGTGTATATTTGTATGTGTGCTCTGAGGTTTCTTGTTGCTGAATCTGGTCTTATGAGGAAGAAACCAACCTCAAACTCATGATCCTCTTCTACCGGAAGTGCTGCTGAAGTGTTGCCATTATAGGCATGTGTCACCATTAGTGGCTACTATGCTTCTACGAGGTAATTCATCTCACTAATAATGACACAGAGTAGACCGGCAGAGATGAATAACATCATAAAGAAAGAAATGGATCTAGCATACACATACAGAATGGTCCATGTAGCAGCTGAGGAATACATAGTTGCGTTAGTTTACAGAACACATGCTGGCTGCAAAACCAGTCTTAACATGTTTTTTAAAGAATGCAAAAGTAGCAGCATATTACATATTTTCATACTGTAATTATACAGAAGCAGAAATCAAAAGTGAGAGGAAATTTACAAACAAGGGACATTTATAATGGTCAAAATTTTTTAAATGATTAGTATGTTCCTGAAGAAATCAAGTGGTAAAAATCTAAAAATGATCTTGAAATAAATGGAAATGAAAAGCTCATGCCGAGTTTATGGGATACAGCAAGTAGCAGTGCTAAGGAAGAAGCCCCAGTCGAAAAGTAGAATAAACATTCTCATGAGACAGTTTCATTAACTAACAAAGCAAGTCCAACATCACAGGGAAGGAGAAGGGAGGGAAGGATGGAGGAAGGAATAATAGAGGGGCAAGAGAAGTGAGGAAGGGAGGGAACCAGACTAGAAAGCACAGACATGCACAAAAGATGAATGAAACAAATAGTTGGATTTGGAAAAGATAAACAAAATTGAAAAGCTTTAGGAAAAAAAGAAAGCTGACTCAGATAAATAAAAGCAGAGATGAAAGGGACGGATTCACAGCTGAATACAAGGGATTATTAGAGACTAGAATTAAAAACGACTCCTCAAAGCAGTGGAAAGATGAGAGAGAAGAAACCGGTACATTTCTTATGCATGTGTGTAACCTATCAGAATTGAATCTCAGAGTATAGGAAACCTGAACAGACAAGGATTAACAAACTGAATTAATAATTTAAAACAAAAAAAAAAAACTCTCCCACCTATGAAAGTCCAGGATGAGCGGCTTCCTTGCTGCATTTCCCTGGCTTTTGAAGAAGGGACATGGATTCTTCTCAAATTATTTAGAGAAACGAATGAGAGGAAACACTCCAAATGTATTCCACATGCCAAGTTGTACTGCAACCAAACCCAGTCCATAATGGATTAAGAACCGTAGACTAATATTTCTTTAAAAATCACATGCAAAAATTGTCAATAAAACACCAAAAAAAATCAACTTTAAAAGCAAAAAGATTATACCTCTATCTCTTTGGGATCAAGTGGGGTTTATTTCTAGTGATAAACATGCACAAATCAGCAGATGAGATAAATAACATCTGCATGACAGACTGAAACACGCACGCACACACACATGTGAGCTTCTCAATGATGTAGGGAAGTAGTGGATAAATATCACCGTCTGCACCTGGTAGGAACCCCTAATGTGCACACATACCCCAGCCCTGCCACAAATAATAAGGAGAATGAATGTGGGTTAGAGAAATGTGTCTCAATAATAAAAGAAAATAGCTCTGTATGACTAACTCACACACCCAATGTTCTGAGAAAAGAAAAAAAAAGTTGAAACCACTTCTTCTGTGATTACAAACAGGACAAATTTGTCTACTTTCACCCTTCAGGCTCAAGATAATACCAGAAGATCCGGTAGAAGCAGTCATACACAGGGAAGAAACAGAGGCATTCAAAGAGGAGGGAAGGAAGCCAAATTATTACAGAGAAAAATGTAAAACCTTTACCAAAGATGGCTAGAATCGATCAGCAAAGTCAGCAAGATTGCAGAATGAGAAGCCAACATACAAAGTCGGGAGATTTATTATGTACCAGTAATGGAATTGCTAAGAAAGAAATGAAGAAAACCCCATTCATAACACTAAAAAAAATGAACCAAAGAATAAATGTGACAAGGAAATGGAATGATTTCTACAATAAAAACTACGAAGTAGTGAGGCAATAAATGGCAGGCGATGTGGCAAATGAAAGGAGACCCTTGTTCATGAGTTAGGGTGATTACCATTGCTAAAATGGTCATATCACCCAAAATTATCTCTAGAATCTGCCGTTTCTATCAAAATATAAATGACATTCTTTACAAGTTAGAAAAGCACCATAAAATACATCAAATAGCTAAGGGAACCCTGACCCCAAAATGTGAGATCCCCAAATTATAAAACTGACAGAAGAAAGTGTTGCTTCAGGACAGTCATTGATCTGGGCAAAGCTTTTTGGTATGTGACCTTAAAGACACACTCAACAATGCAAACTTAGATTTTTTTCATTGTTATTATTAAGATGTTTACATTTGAGTGCCTTCTAGCTTAACTTTTAGACTCCAAAACAGACTATTTTTCAAGACAGGAAATGCCAGACCAAATACACATTTCCCTTCAGTGTTCTAAGTCTGAAAAAACCACATGCTGCTTGTCAACCCAAAGCCAAGACATGTTCCCTTTGGTGGGGTAAATCAGCAATGATGACAGAATTAGTACTATATTAAAGTGGTGTGTGGTGCCTGCCCTTTGTTGAAAACAAAATTCTCTCTCTCTCTTTCTCTTTCTTTTTCAGTTAGAGCAGCCAAAAGCCATAAACTGTCCAGAAGACTTTTGGTAAATCTTGGGCCCAGCTGTGCTGAGCTAACTCCACATGCAAAGGTAAGATGAATCATCCTGTGTTTGGTACCCACGTGTTCCCAAATAATGTTGTGTTTGTTGCACTTTAATCAACCCTAAGTTTAGATGTTGTTATCAAGCAAAAGACTACATTTGATTGGAAAATGGGAGTTTTACCATGGCTAGTCAAAAATTCATTTTGAGTTTTTAAAGTGATATGTAATTGTTAGTATTGACCATCCCCTTGTTCTCCCTGGACGGGTTTCTCTCCACCCACTGGGTTCTACTCATTAGCTCCTACAGTCGCTTAAGAAATAACCACTCTGAGGCTTAATATTAGTTACATACTCTTTGGCCTTTTAGCTCAGGTTTCTTATTAACTAACTCTTACATCTTAAAGTAACCCATTTCTATTATTTTATATTTTACCACAAAGCTTGTGGTTTGCTACCTCTTGCTTCTTGGGCAGCTACATGGTGTCTGCCTGACTCTGACTTCTTTCCTCTTCTATCTCTGCTTGGTCTCCCACTTACAGGGATGCCTAATGCATTTCTTTCCTGTGGTTTCACAATGTTTTATTTTGTTTTTGTACATATAATAATGTGTATTGTGGCATTAATTTTCATCTGTTCTTCAAGGAAATATTTCAAAATCTTCAAATGGCAAAGTCAAGACTTGAGGTTACAATTAGTTGTGCTGAGGTCTTTCTGTGAACCTTTGTAGAGTGTGGTAC
>NC_022021.1:26519810-26541528 GCF_000317375.1 Microtus ochrogaster | reverse complement strand
AATGTATTTTTTCTTTATAATATGTAAGTTAGTTTTATGTATTTTTAACTTTGACACAATAGAAAATAACTAAATTTACACTTGACAATTTACAGAAACCATTAGGGAAAATAACAAGAATAAAGGGGATTAATTTGAATACCTATTTATTAATTCCTATGCTATTTTATTTTTAAAAATAGAATACTCAAGTGTGTTGTGGAGTGTTGTTGCTTTTTGAACAGCAGAGTACGGATGGTAATCTAAAAGTGTGCATCAATCCTTTACTACGATACCTGGCAAATACCACAGAGCCCCCAAAAGTATGCAGCACAAATTTACTTATTGGTTTCTATTTTCCATTTCACGTACAATAGTACTTATTTAATTCAACATCCCTACTGTGTTGCCAACTGACAGACAATTGCCTAGAATGTTCAGGCAGTCCTTCTTGAAGTGAAATTAGTCTGATTTATTCCTCTGTTCCTTTCCATGGACCCATGGTGAAAGCAGAGAAAAAAAGAGGATCTATAAATTGGCAACATTTGGAATAAAATAACAGTAACCTCAGATGAATCATAACACTCCCAAACCAAGAATCCCTTGTGACTAGTGGGATACATCTGCTTTCTATGACAAAATCCTTCAAACCTCACTTTTCGCCTGGCATTACTTGAAATAAAAATTGTCTCTCTTGAAGCTATACCCCGGGGGTCAGGATTGTCCTCTTACAAGAAAGCACAGGCTAACCGCATCCACATTCCACTCACGCCCCATGAGTACCATAGGCTTTGATATCCACACATATGCTTTTAACCTGGATTAGCTGGAATATTCTGACTGTATAAAAAGCTTGCTATAGTCTTCAATAAGTTTCAAAAACAAACCAATGTTTAGAACAATTTAGAAGGTTCTCAACCTTCCTAATGCCATGACCTCCACCATAAAATTATTCTTGGCTGCTTCATAACTGTAATTTTGATGCTGTCACAAATTGTAATGTAAATATTGGGATGTATTTTCATCACTGCAAATTGATCCAAAGGGGTCGCAACTCACAGGTTGAGAACCACTGATCTATATCTCCTTCTTCCTTAAAATAGTCTGATTTTATGAATGATTTTATATTTTAGCTTTCTTAATTTAAATATTTCCCCCAACTCTTTAGGTCATTCTAAAATTTATTCTTAACACCAGATAACTTGCTTTTAAGAAAATGTGTTTATTTAAATTTCTTCCAACTCTGCATTTTAACATTCCCTACTCGTGCTCATATAATTTGAGAATAAATGACTCATTATCTGGTCAGAGAGGATGGTAGACTCCCACAGAGATGCATGATTCCCAGTAAAAAATAAAAGAACACAATGGTACCTAAGCTCAGTGGCCTGTGCTCATTGCGTGTGAGCACATTGTTGGTTCTAAAGACTTCTAACATTGAACCTCATTTTATCATGTCTGATTAGAGCCCGATTTTCGAGAAATATGGAAGCAAATTGTTCAAAAGAAATTTTGAATCATGTAATATTTCAACCTTATAGCCTTAATCACCCAGGATAACTATGATTGACAGAATTTAACTGTATACTTTGAAGTATACTTTCTACTCAAATTTCATAGAAGATTTTGAAGAACACTTTTCTTTTTTCTTTTTTTATTGATTTTTATTGAGCTCTACATTTTTCTCTGCTCCTCTCCCTTTCTTTCCCCTCCCCTTCAGCCCTCTCCCATGATTTCCATGCTCCAAATTTACTCAGGAGATCTTGTCTTTTTCTACTTAGATTAGATCCATGTATGTCTCTTTTAGGGTCCTCATTGTTGTCTAGGTTCTCTGGGAGTTTGAAGAGTGGTTCTCTGGTTTTCTTTCCTTTATGTCTAAAAGCCATTAATGAATGAGTACATATGATATTTGTCTTCTAGATCTGGATTACCTCACTCAATATAATGTTTTCTAGATCTATCTATTTGCCTGCAAATTTCAAGATGTCATTATTTTTTCTGAGGTGTAGTACTCCATTGTGTAAATGTACCACATTTTCCTTATCCATTTTTCAATCAAGGGGCATTTAGGTTGTTTCCAGGTTCTGGCTATGGCAAACAAAGCTGCTATGAACATAATTGAGCACATGTCCTTGAAGAACACTTTTCTTAAGTATGATAGAATTTTAATTTCAGATTTGAATTCTAATCATAGTCATACTCTAGTCTGTGTGAATGTTGCTTTCTTGTTTCTATCATGATAGATTTATCTATAATGTTTCCGTAACTGAGATATTAACAATCACATTGAAAGGCATGCATTGCCTCTTAGATGTTTAGTAGTTTCCAGTGAACTGTGTGTGTGTGTGTGTGTGTGTGTGTGTGTGTGTACAGATATATAAGTATTAAAACATACTCTTAAAACTGGGTTTAGGACACTCATGTAGTTAATACCAAATATTACAAAATATAATAGAAAACATTGAAGTGAATTGTTTAAACAATACTATGAAAAGACAGATGCTAGCTAGTTCAGAAGTCAGCCTTTACCAGGATTTTTATTGATGAAAATTTGTTATTTAATATTAGATAATATTCAAAATATGCCATTATATTAATACCCAAAGAAGAGGTCTAGGGTGGGGACCAGGACATTTTGTTTTACACCACTGAACTCCAAGGGCACACGACACTGGGCTATTTTAGTTAGTCTTGTTGCTTGATCAGTTTGAGCTTGATATCATTATTAAAAATGTGTGTCCTGTTGCTTACTTCTTTTTTATATTAACTGTTTGGTGTTGTTTTCTTATCCATTTTTATTTTTTTGCATTCTTACCATATTTTACATGTCTGATTTGCCATCTGTGGCAAATTACAGATGTTCGAAGCTTTGTTTTGTTTTTCTGAGATTTTTCTCTTTTAGATGTGGTATCTGTTCCCTCTTCCCTGGGATCTGGGTCTGATTAGAATCACTTTGACCAATAGAATGTGAAACTGACATTATGCCAGTTCTGGGCAGAACTTTAACCTTGCAACCATTCCTGAGTTCTTTTGGGCCTGAAGGAGACACGAAAAGTACCAACCTCCCTCTGGGACAGATACTACAGGAAGATTCTGAGCCCATCTTGAGAGAGGGCCAACTCAAGGGACAGAGGGTCACTCAAGGGAGCTCATCTTTCTAATTACTGCTATACTAAAACACTGGGTATGACTGACATCATTGACCAACCTGACTATTCTGGTTCTAAATAAATACCTATTGACACTTATTGAAACCACTGTTAATGCAGCAGGGGAACTGCCAGTTCAGCCTTGCCAATCACATAACCTCCAAAACGTGAGGGCTAACAAATAAACAAAGCTGTTGCATAAGATGCCCTTTTTCCTTAGTCTATAGAAACATATATTATGAAATATGACTTTCAGATGATAGAATTTACGTATTTATACATTTTATAAGATACATAAGAAGACGACCCTCTATCAAGCAGTTTCTGGTGAGCTGTATATTAATATTTTTTAAATATTTTTAATTTAAAAAAAATAACTTTTTTGTGGTCTTAATCTTCTGTATTGGCATTTGCATTGTTAATTTCATCTTTAATAAATACTATTTCTACCAAAAAAATGCATGTCCCTTTTTCATTCAAACTTTTTGTTTGATTGATTGTTTACTTTATTTTTTACTTAGTTTACAATGTAGAAGCATTCCTCATAGTGTTTTTTTATACTCGTTTTCTGTTTAGTCTCCCTCTTTCCCATTTCTCAGGATTTTCTTTGTATTTTTATATATAATATATTCTACTACAGAAATGTTCAGAAGTTTGTGTGAAGTTACCTGAAGGCATCAATTTTAGGAGATTGGAAAATTGTGTCCCATACCACCCCAAGTCTTCTGGGGGCTTCTTTGGATCTCTTTATCATTTACAAAAGAGCACTGAGCAAACAGCACAGCCATCATGTGCTGACACATTTTACTAGCAGAACCAAGATTTTCAGATTCAAGAAAATAAAAGGCTATGTACATTGCGTTCTCAGTTTTGGAAACTATTTGCAGTATATTTATAAGGTTGTCTATTGCCACCAAGAGGATTTTTTACCATTAAATCACGTTAAGAAGTCATGCATTCAGACACACAAGGGAAACTATGCACTGTGGCGGGGCCTTGAAATAGTGGTTGGCGACTCACAGCCCTTTCAAAAGTTAGGTCTGTTTTCATACATGCACCAAAGTATTTCCCCCTATTAGAAAGCTTGTTCTTGTTCATCCTCTTCAGCCATGCTTGTTTGGTTAGTGGCAGCTGTTGTAAAAGTCATGCACTGAGGATACACACAGAAAATTACATTGTGTACAGAAAGATGCCTTGTGTCATTAAATATCCAGTTGGCATTTGAGCTTGCTAACAACCTTTTACCTCATAATGTCATAAATACCACGTAGACCTGATTGAAGATTCACACTTGTATAGAATAAACACATTATCCAGTAATAAATTAACTTATTAAAGAACCTCATACACAGAGATGACGCTAAAATGGACCTTTGTCTGTTTGGTCAGAAGGTGTGGCATTGTGAAGGTGTGGCACTATGAAGGTGTGGCATTATGAAGACAACTGTACTGATAATGGTTCTGAGTAACTGATCACTTTAACAAAAGCAGATCAGTGTAACATGTATGTATTAGCTCGGAGTTACTGTGGATCTGTGATCTGAGCATTTTAGCTGAATTTTCTGCTTCAGGGTCTTCATAAGGAAGAAATTAAAGTTTAAGTTGGAACTGGGATCCCATTTGAAGTCTCAGTGGGGGAGAAATCTGTTTCCCTAAGTTGTTGGCAGGATTTAGTTTGTTATTCTTGTTCACTATTGACCAGATGTAATCCCCAGTTGCTTGCCACATAGACCTCTCCACAACACTTCAGCCTGTCCCACCTCACCCTTTAAAGGTAGGCGGAAGTCTTCTAGAAAGAGAGAGAAAAATCAGAATCCAGTGCAATCTATTCATGTGCATACCAACCACTCATGCTCCATAGCCCATTCATTTGTAGTATGTTATAGATCCTGCCAGTGGGGCAATATATGAGGACTTGTAATTTGAAGCTCTAGACATTGTGAGCCTTCTTAGAGTCGATTTTGGAGTTTGTGTTCTATTGCTTTGTAGTGGCATTTCATTTATATTTTAATAAGGTTTTCCTAAGAATCAGAAAATTAAAACAGCCACACTGGCCAGCCTTACAGATCAGGCAACAATGGCACACACCTTTAATCCCAGTAGCCACACTACTTTGCCATAGAAACCAGGTGATAGTGGTGCACACCCTTAATCCCAGAACTAGAGAGGATTATAAAACAGGAGGAGACAGCTCTCAGTCTCAGTCTCATTCTGAGGTTTCCTGGAGTCAGGATCATTATTTTTAGACTGAGGTTAAGGTAAGAGTCAATAGCAAAAGTAAATTTCTGGGCAAGAAAATGCCCTTACCTTGACAGTATGCTGTCCTAATTGGACAATCAGGACAAAAAAGAAAGTGATTGCCAAACATTGTCAAAAAAAAAGAAGGCACAGCCCTCCCTTCAGAATATCCTGCTTCACAGAAAAGTCTGTAAAATATGCTAGGCCTGTAGGCTAAAGATGGATGCACCAATATTGTAGCGGAACTTTGGGTGACTGCCCAGGCAGCCAGCTGTTTCTGTCATTAATGATTCACATTTTTGGAAGTCGCTTGTTTGCACTTCCTGTTTACTTAGTTAATATTATTTCCTTCTTGGGTCTCTGAGGGAGTTGAAGACTAGATAGCTATAGTTATAGTTTACCAGACACAGAAAGCAAGTTATGATAGGAAGTAAATAAGGTATAAGACTTTGAACTCACCAAGATAGGATAGATATGAAGTATTTTCTCCGGTTTCATCAAATGCAAATGGGCTAGACATTGTTGATGTATTGCCTGTGTATATTGTATACAGTTTTTCTTATATTAGTTGTCGTCTTCTTTTTTATTTTAGAGAAGAAGTAGAAATGTAGTGGCATTTCATTTTGTATTTTAATGAATAAAGCTTGCCTGAGGATAAGAAAAATAAAACAGCCACATTGTCCAGCCTTATAGACCAGGCAGCAATGACACACACCCTTAATCCCAGTAGGCACACTAACTTGCCATAGAAACCAGGCAGTAGTCATTCATGCCTTTAATCCCAGACTAGAGAGGATTATAAAATGGGAAGAAACTGCTCTCAGTCTCATTCTGAGATTCCTGAAGGCAAAATCAATTATTTTGAACTGAGGTCGAGGTAAGAGCCAGTGGTTGGCTGTTTTGCTTTTTCTGGCCTCCAGGTTGAACCCCAATTTCTGTGTCTGAGTATTTATTAATTGTGCTTCATTGCTTTGATAAATAATAACTGAAAGCAACTAGGGGTAGTAAAAGGTTTATTTGTCTTATATTTCCCACTCACAGTCTATCATGGAGAGAAGTTGGGACAGGAACTCAAACAGGGACCTGAGGCAGGAACTGGAGCAGAAACAAAGGGGGGAAATGCTGTTTACTGACTATCTTGCTCCCATGCTCAAGTTTAGTTACCTCTCAGAACCAGCTGGCCAGAGATGGTATTGCCCATAATTCTACCCACGTTGGTCATCAAATCAAGATGAAGCCAAACTGACTTGCATACAGAACAATCGTGTGGAGACATTTTCTCAAAAGCGGTTTCCTCTTTCCAGATGACTCTACTGTATGTTAAACTGACTCAACAAGGAGCTCACCAGACCTTTACTGAATTCCCACCAGATCATATTAGGCTTCCAGGGAAAAGATGGAGTTGAAGTAGTGTTTTATTGTATTTTTCTTCTAAGGAAGGTGTGAGATTTCGACTTATTTACACGTCAAGCAAAGCTGAAGTGTTGAGAGGATTGAATAGACCCAGCTGCTCTGGGTCCCAAGCATCAGCTATTCAAATGTTGTAGCATGCCTTTAGGAGTTTCCAGGGGGCCGGGCGGTGGTGGCGCATGCCTTTAATCCCAGCACTCGGGAGGCAGAGGCAGGCGGATCTCTGTGAGTTCGAGACCAGCCTGGTCTACAAGAGCTAGTTCCAGGACAGGCTCCAAAACCACAGAGAAACCCTGTCTCGAAAAACAAAAACAAAAAAAAAAAAAAGGAGTTTCCAGGGGAGGTCAGGAGCATCTGCAAGCCCAGTGCTTGCAGAACAGTGCAGTGTACAAAGTAGGGTGTTGGATGGTCTCAAACCTCCTCCAACCTCTGTTTAACTTAAGCTTTAAGAATATAGCAAATGTCTGTGCTCCGATTTTCTATCCACGCCATATCTACAAGCTATTGCTGGGAAGCACACTGACATCCTCAGAATGGCTGATAGTCTCCATTATGAATACATTCCACAAATTTCCAAGCCTATCAAGAGAGGAGGAGAAGGCTCGAAGGATGGAACTCTTACCATAAAAATATGAAGACCAGACCTCAGATCCTCAAAACAAGTTGAGCAAGCATGGCAGACTACCTATGGTTTAAGGGCTCAGAAAGTGAAGAGAGGGGATCTCCAAAGCAAGATGGGTTACCACGCTCCAGGTTCAATTCGAACCCCTCTCCTCAATGAATAAGGTAGAGTGTTTGAGGAAAAACTCCTGATGTCATCAGCCTCAGGCCTCCACACACATGCACACCATAATATCACATGAACAAAGACAGTTCACACACCACACCACACACATGCACATCACATAAACTCAGAAAGACACATACAAACAAATCGAAAACAAACAAACAAAAACCCTGTCAATCTAGCCTCACATTGAGGTCTTTAAAGAATAACAAATATCTTAGATGCTTGAAGGAAGAAATCAGCATATCACATGATTTTTCTTAGATTAAAATGAGATGCATATTCTCAGCAAACCCAGAATTATAAACTTTAAAATGTGTGATCTCCTGAATAATAATTTTGAACTAACCAGCACAATTTTCCCTTGTTAACTTGGAATACACATATATCACTATTAGTTCATAATCATGTTTATCCCCAACATCTCACGTCACAATCAAAACTGTGATATAACTGTAGAAAGCCCCCCATTATTTTAAAAATTCTAGCACTATTACTAGATTTCCCCCATGATCACATTCAGCTGCCTTCCTTCCACCTCCCAGGACCACTTTTGCAGCAGTGCCTCTGCCTGCAGTGGGCGGGGCCCTCTTCATGACCCCCAGCCAAGAAAATGGCCCATAGGCCTGCCTACAGATGACTCCTCCCAGATGATTCTAGCTTGTATCAAGACAATTAAAATACAAGTATCCAATACAGAGTCTGTCTGATGCTCTGATATATAGCTACTGCAATGATTATGAGTAATTAGTTAATCATTTGCTAACAAATAGTCAGTCTTTTTCATGACACACAAGGGGACATTCTATTTTAATAATTGCCCCTACTTTTCAGCCACTCATGTATTTTACTGACAGTATAGGGACTCTTTAATTAGACATCTGGAATATGTAGGCTCAAATTTCCAGGGTATTTCTGTGACATGGACATAAGCTTACAGAATAGATTTTATAAACAGCAAAGTTATAGTTGCATCCTTATAACACTTTTTCTTTCTTTTGATTTCTCTCCACAGATGTTATCCTATAGTGAATACATTTTTGAAGTAATTCCAATTCCTTTTAGAAGAAAATTTAAGAACAAGGTCAACATAAAATCAAATAAAGTCTACGTGTTTTGCTATTTGTCTCAGAGAACAAACATCCTCTATACTTATAGCATCTTTTATTTTGCTAAATTTTAAATGTCCATATGCTTCAATATGATTAATCTTATAGATTTAATGTAGTTAGTGTAGAATTCCCTGGCCACTAATAAGTCAGTTTCTACTGTGTCTGAAAATGTTTTTGCTGTCATTAAATGTCTTTATCCCAAGGTAAATAACCTTTCAGCATGACTTTATAAGGTAGAACATTTCACTCATATAAATCTATGTACAAATCTAAAGAATGCAGGAAATAAGCTTAGCTTCTGTCTTCCAAGTAAAAACTAATTTTCATATTGCCCATATGTAGGAGATATTTTTAAAAGACATTAAAAGCCCACCGATAAGGAAAGAGTCGATGGGATGTGTTTAGCACATATTTTACCATAATTATAGTAGAATCACCAAAACATACTTTAATATCATTCACAAATACATGGATATACATATTTCTGTTCGCATATTATTAAGGTCAAGACCTTATGGAAATTATTCTATAGCCTTTTTAAATACTGACTTGAAGGACATAGGAAATGGACTAATAGTCTTCAGATCAATGGTTTGAAAGGAAAGCAAGTGTGATTTTTGTCCCTCGGAAAGATTTAATAACAGATGGCAGCAAAGGTTATTTGATAAGTGATGTTAAGAAGTAACAGAAAAATCAGTCTTGCCTTTAGAACAGCAAGGTACAGGCTGATTTCATATTACCTTTGGAGCAAGGGGTAGGAGCCTTTACCGTTATCTGTGTCAGGCAGGCTTTGTTTGGCTGGAAGCTTCAGTGCATCTCGAAGTATGGTTTCTCTCAGAGAGCTGACCTTTGCCATGGTCCTGTGGATAAACCAGGTGTGTGGCGTGTGAGAGCTTCCTCAAACAGAAGCAAAATGAATCAGCTCTTGAAATACAAAGACGCAATTAAGACTCCACATTCAAAGATGCTGATCCTGGTGGACTTTTCCTAACTCCCTTCTGTAGGATAAAACCAGCTATGTCAGTGTTTACTTTTTAGCCCATCCTGAGTTCCAGGGCCTGCATGTTGCTTGGAATTATTAGTCTCATGATTTAAAAAATAAAAAGTGAAATTCTCTAACAAAGACTGGAAAATGATAAACAATGGCTAGGGACTGTTCCTGTTTCTCTGTCCCCTGCTTCCCGTTCTAACAGCTAACAGTACTTCCTTCTCTGTAACTTCTCAGCAGCTTTCACCAGTATATGAATGTGGTGGGTGAGAATAAGGTTTCCTTGAATTGTCTGTATTTCCAGTGGGAAATACAGTAGTACACTTTCATAATCAAAGTCCCTTAATGCACACAGGAAAACTCTCCTGGGAACAAAACTTACCTACCATCCCCGCCCTTTCTTCTAAACAGAGACTGACTTCTGCGGGCTTTAAATAAGGCAAGAGAACTATTCTTATATGTGGGTATAATATTTAGAATGTAGTTAAGGATTGTGCTAATTTATTAATGTGGAGGTTGTAGGTTCTCCTCCAAGATCTATTACCTCACTATCCCTGGATAGTTGGCTTCGGTACCAGACATGATTTCCCTCTTGTTGAGTGAGTCTTTAGTGCAATTAGAGAGTTTTTGGTATGTATGTAGCCAAGGTATGTTTGTTTTAAAAGGAGTGTTATATTCAAAAAAAATTGCTGGGAATAATTGAGCTGCATCTTTTGTCTATACATATGTTTTGTCTTGAATATGTTCAAGGCATTGGGCTGGGCAAAACAGGTCATAAAAAATGAATGGAACAAATACTCAGATCACCAAATTGAAAGACCAATATTTTTGACATTCTGAATTATATTTTGAGACTGCCTCTAGTTCCCTGGTATATAACTCCTAAAAATCTTTGGAATGGTTAAGGTGTTAAATATTTTCGTGTGTGCCTGGCAGGCCCTTGGCAGTTTCCAGATGGGAGAAAGAGCAAGGCAAAATTTTAGTGTGGTAGCTATCCGTGGACAAGAGAAGGGTTGAAGGTTAAACTGATCAACTGAGATTGGTGATGTAATTAACCATACCTGGGTTAGGAAGCTCTAAACATTCTAAAAGAGCAAAGGTCAAAGAACTTTCGCAGATGAACAGGATGTGGTGATCCTTGGAGGATGGTAACCTAAAGAAGGCGTAAGAGGTCTGTCTTTTACCTACACCCCTTCCTCTCCATACTTTGTAATATCCTTTATAATAAACTGATATATAGTAAACAGATATATCCATGAGTTTTCTAGGTACTTTCACTAATAAATCCAAGTAGGGGGTTATGGAAATCTTGATTTATAGACAGATATACACATATAGATAAAACAATATTGAACTCAAACTTATCTGAAGTAGAGGGTAGTCTTAGTACTGAACCCTTCCTTTGAGGAATCTCAGATTATACCCAGATTGATAGACAATATCAGAACTAAGCTGAATTAGAGGACAGCGTGCTGGTATCCACTGTGGTAGCATTGCTTGTTTGCTAAATGGAAAACACATGGCATCCCTGGGATCAGGACCATGTTGTGAAACCAGAGTGGAGGAAACTGAGTTTGCCTTTTCTCCTCAGATATGTTACCATCTTCAGAGAAGAATAAACTTGGATAAACATTCAAATAAGTGAGAGATTACAGCAGTCTGGTTGTGTGGGAATTAGAAAAGGCTCTAGGGAAAATGGTCCAGGTCTGTGCTTGTGAAGAGAGCAAAGTATGTCAAACAGAGCCCCTTATATGAGCCAAACACAGATGCCAAAGTGTGTGTGTGTGTGAGGTAACAGACACAGTTGGCTAGAATCCCACATGTGGGAAGAAAAGAATGGGCTCAATAAAACAGTAAAGCTGAAAACTAAGCAATAAAATTACCTAAAAGAGCAAAAATAGCACACACATACAAACAAGATACAGCTGTGATTAATGCCATTTTTTAGTGGTTGAATCTCTCAGTAGCTTTTGATTTTGCGAGGAGTACATGTTTGGCTTCTACCAATGGGTAACTTCATATTCTATACTTTCACCTTCCTTTATCTTACAGAAATTCCATACTCCTAGGGAAACCGTCTTACTCTTCACTCTCAGTCCTCGAGGTGACTATGTTCATAATGTATAGTGGCATTCTATCGTGGTTCCAATCTTGGAAACAAAATTTCTCCAAAGGAGGAAAAACAGAATTAGTTTTCTGGAATGATTACACTTCCATCAACATATCAATACATAATTGTGTTACATGTGTGTTTCTGTTTAAATTGAGCTATCTTTTCCAATCTATACGATTTGCTTGCTGGCACTCATCTTGTGCCCCTGGTGTTATAACATCTCGCCTAACACACATTTTCTGCACACTGTGTAAGATGCCTCATAGAATTCATTGCTTAGAAACACTGGACAAATGCTTTAGCACTGCCTGTGGGGGCTCCATTCTTCAGTGAAATCAAAGAAAAGGCACAAAAAACACAATGACGATTCTAGGACCCAAATGGAACAGTATGCAGAGTATCACACCCTCTGTAACCTCAGCCAAGAACTAGAAAACCTCATTTCACTGACAGCAACTGAGAAAGCTCTGTGAATGTGTGTTTTCTGTTTGGAAAAAAAAAGTTAGCAAGAAGGTAAGTTTATAAGCATGGAGACTTTAAAGATGAAGGTGAACTATGGCACTGGAGAGATGTCTCAACTGAGAAAGTGATGAAGGGTGGATGGAAGGCATTGGAGGAAGAAAAGGAAAGGAAGTTATAGAATTATATTTTAATTTTTACATAAATTTTCCCTTGGTATTTTAGGTAAAACACTAATGTAATATATATGGAAAGTAGAAAAGCAAAAGACCTCCTGAGTAAATTTGGAGCATGGGGACCATGGGAGAGGGTTGAAGGAGAGGGAAGAGGAAGGGAAGGAAGCAGAGAAAAATGTATAGCTCAATAAAATCAATTAAAAAACTAATGTACACAAATTCTAAAGCAGCATAAAGAGAGGAAGAATAATGGGGTTAATATGAGACCTGATTGAGCACCTTATCTCAGTCTAATTATAGACTGCATAATTGACATAGTGCATTGTGAATTTTTATGAAGACAGTTATACAACAAGGTTGTATGATTATGATTATTGATTGCTTTCTTTCACCTTAAAACAACCTTTTTGGATTGGATATACCATGCTACTTACAGTGATAAATCAGCATATTCAATGCCTCCATATTATAACAGTCTACATACCAGGCTGTATTTATACATTTAGGTAAGTAGGTGTGTGTGTGTGTGTGTGTGTGTGTGTGTGTGTGTGTGTGCGTGTATGTGTGTGTAACTGACTTTGTCAGTGTTCTACTGCTGTAAAGAGACACCATGAACCTAACAAATTGTAAAGGAAAGCATTTAATTGGTGTTATCTTACAGTTTTAGAGTTTTAGTCCATTATCAACATGATGGGGAGCATGTTAGACGTGGTGCTAGAGAAGTAGCTGAGAGTTTTATTCCAGATTGACAGGCAGAAAGAAGAGAGAGCCAGCAGGGCCTGGCTTAGGCATTTAAAACTTCAAAGCCCACTCCCAATGACACACTTGCTCCAACAAGGCCGTACCTCCTAATCCCTCTCAAATCCTGCCACTCCCTGGTGTCCACGCATCCGAATATATGAGCCCACTAGGGGTATTCATATTCAAACCACCACAGCATGTTTATCTGTGTAACAACAATCAATGGAAAAGAGGCCATGTACCTGAAAGAGCGCAAGTGGAGGGATGGGGGAGTGATGTAATTACATTATAACCTCAAAAGGTCAAAGAAAGAATATTTTAAAAACCTTATTGAAGGTTTTTCAAAAACTTGTAACTCCTCTTCAGATGAGAATTATTTAGGTGGCAGCTCATGACAGTCATTTCTGATCATATGTCTCATTCTTATAAGCTGCAGCTTAGTAGAATTTGAGAGCTGTGTGAGGGTCTTAAAAAGGGTATGGCGCAATTAGAGTTCTGTTGGAAGCTGAAGCTGGTCAGCATTGAGCAGCTTGCCAGGCCCTGTCTGTATCTGACCAGAAGTCAGCCTGGGATCCAGATCTGTGACATTTCTCCCACAGCCCCATTCTCACGAATGGGCCTTGGTTTCCTGACTTCTTTTTTTTAAGTAACATCAAAAAATGTGTAACTCGATTAAAAACAATAGATAAAATATAAATAATAAATAAATAACAAGTGTTGCATTTAGGGACGTGCTTAGCTGCTGATTCATTCAGCATGTGTGGAGATGCTTAGACACACAAATTTTTGCTTCAGTTTTTAATTAATATGATAATATTTCATAATAGTCAGAGATTACCATGTCCCTTCAGGAGGCATTTATGACCCCCTTGAGAAACTTGTTTTGGAACAACTAATCTTTGCTACAGACTTGGTGTTCTTTAACTAAGATTCATTGTGCACAGACACATAAATGGTTTCTGTTAATTGTTCAATGATGCATGCATATGCATGACCCACTTAAAATTCATTATAACACTATTTTGAGATGATGTCTGTGGACTGTTCGGTTCCTTGGGGCATTCGAACGGTAATAGATCAAACTGAAATCACACACTTTCCTAAGAATTTTTCCCACTTCTAGAAATGCCATGGGTAGAAATGCCACAACGGACTGGAGAGATGGCTCAGTGGTTAAGAGCCCCTATTGCTCCTTCAACAGACCTGACTTCAAGTCCCATCACCAGCCCTAGGCCGCTTACAACTGCCTAGAATTCCAGCTTCAAAGGGACCATACCTCCCTCTCCTCCTTGGGCACATACACAGATACATACATTCACATAAATAACTAGTTCTTTAAAACTTTTAAAAGAAAAAGGCACTATATAATTCACTCATCACCACCCTATTTGATCAGTGTTAAAGATAGAATAAATGTGTCTATTACTTAAACCTATGCTAAATTCTGCTAGAGTCCAAAGACAGAGAATTGGACACCCAGAGAAGCAGTCTCTCCAACAGTCCAGAGTCCTTGTGGCTTCACAAGAGAACAGAAGTGTATAATCACATTGAGAGGGAGTGAGTAAGTCCAGTAGCAACTCATGCTATTTGACTGCATGCTTACAAGTCCATTAGAGGGAAACTCCCTTATTATGAGCTATGGAGACTCTTAGAGGTTGGTTATAGACTCTCTAATGCAGTGTTCTAATCCAATGTGATACTTTCTGCATTTGTCTTTATATAAGGAAAACCTTGTTATGATCTTCCGGAAGTGTCAGCAAATTCTGGGTTTGAAGAAACACTCCAGGTTGAAGGTCTTATACTGTTCATAGTGCATCTTACTCAACACTGTATCTTCTTCAATACTGCAATAAAATGTAATATTGCAATAGGCAATGCTCACCACAAACATTTTACGATAGGAATGATATAAAATCTAGAGAAAGACATTACAATTGCTTTCTATCTGGTAGAAACATCACTGGATTAGTGGGTCCCAGATGTGTTTGTCCATGAAGAGTAAATGTTTAGAAGTAGACTAAACACAGTTATCTTTGAATTTGTTAAATAAGGAGCTTTTCATGTTTCCTGTATTTCTATGCAATCATTTACACCTCTGTTGGCTTAGAGGTCTTGTCCACTTACATGTGGGGATCCTCTAATGAGCAGTGTATTCTTGAGGCCTCGATTCCCCAAAGCTAGTCAATGAGGTAGAAACAGTCTGCTAGTAGATAAGGCTTCTGCTTCCCCTTCGGCAACGAGGGCTCTATGTTGGGGTGTGTTCACTGTGACTTGCTTCTTTTGGGTCCTTCACTCATCTTTCTCTCCTCACTGGTCAAGTATCCTGTTACTATGTTGGGTAAGCTCCAGTTTTTCCTTTCTGTTGATCTTTGGCATAGAATCTAGTTTCATTTTTTTTAAAAACTCTCATTCTTTTCCTTCACCAGGTTACATAGAGCATCTATTTTGGCATCTTGGCCAGTATTATCTCTCTTCTTCATGTTAAAAATATTCCCAGGGCTAATTTTACTAGCATTTTACTAGATGGTTAGGGTGTTTCTTCTTTTCTTTGTTTGTCTGTCTACTTGATACAAAGTAGAGTCATCTAGAAAGAAGAAATGACAGTTGAGGAATTGCCTCAATCAGATTGGTTTATATAGAACTCTGTACATTTGTTAATAATTGATATGTGAAGGCCCACCTCACTGTAGGTGGTGCCACCCCTGGGGTAGACAGACTTGGATTGCATTAAAAAAAGAAATTTAAGTAATAGGCCAGTAAACAGCATTCATCTATGGTCCCTAGCCAGGTTCCTTTATCAATAGGTTCACACTTGACGTCCTACCCTTACTTCCTTCAAGGAAGGACTAAAGCCTGGGAACTGTAAGATACAATAAAACCCTTCCCCCCTCAAATTTTTTTTTGGCCGTATGCCAGCAATAGAAATTAATTAATCAACATACAGTTAAAGCAGACATCCCATGCTGATACAAAAACCCTTAGTACCAGGAGTAGGATGCCTTCTGTCAAGTGGTTAACAGATGGAGTCACACAGACCCCCCACCCCAAGCACTATGAGCAATCTCCAATATTCCTGGATAACTTCCCTACCCCCAAAATGTATCAAGAAGTTCCTGAAGACACCACATGCTTGAGTCACCGAATGAGGAAACATCAAGCTGGGACTCGCCTGGAGACCTCATCACTACTGGCTAGCATGTATGGTGTTAGGAGGTAAGGTGCATGCTGGAAAAAGAGAAAAGGAAGACTCAGTCTCACCGAGCTGTGAACCCTGCAAGCTACAACTACTGGCATGATAAGGAAGGCCTACAGGTACAATAATGGTACTACTATTATGATAGTAACCAAACACTTTCTGCTTGGCCTGCTCCATCCAATGGACCGTTGCCTGGCCCTATTAAAGAGCCTAACAACCTTTGGTTAGATAGCCTATAGACTCTTAAGGGAAACCCAATACAATTATTCTGCTGAATTGACATAGTATCAAAAACAGTTTCTAATCATTTCTTAAAGTACTCATATATCAGAGAATTTCTCAACCTTCATCAGAAAAAGATTATACCTGAAATTCATGAGAAATAGCACAAAGACTACCAACTGGTCTAAACATTCAAAGAACAAAAGACACTGGAGGTACTAGTCCTAAATTGGACATTCATGTCTTTCTTTCCCCTCAAAGCTCAGGTATCTGTGAGGCAAAGAGAGTAGAGAGATGGTAAGAGCTGTTAGGTAGTTAAAATCAAGGCCAAGGAAAGTTTCTTCTAGGCAAAAAAAGGGTAGATGGCCATATGAACACTTAGCAAAGCTAGCTGGGTAACACAAACAACTCAATAGTGTGTGTGTGTGTGTGTGTGTGTGTGTGTGTGTGTGTGTGTGTGTGTAAACATATGTGTGTATTTGTGTGTGTGTGATAGTTTGAATAAATTGTCCTCCATAAGCTCATAGGATGTGACACTATTAGGTGTGCCTTTGTTAGATTAGGTATGGCCTTGTTGGAGGAAGTGTGTCACTGTGGGGTGAACTTTGTGGTCTCATATATATGAAAGCCATGCCCAGTGTCTCAGACCAGCTATGGGTTACAGCTCCTTCTCTAGCACCATGTCTGCCTGCACACCCCTGTGCTGAATCATGATAATGGTCTAAGCCTCTGAAAGTGCAAGCCACCCCAATTATATGCTTTCTTTTAGAAGAGTTGCTGTGATCATGATATCTCTTCACAGCAAGACAAACAGTGTGTGTGTGTGTGTGTGTGTCTGTGTGTGTGTGTGTGTGTGTGTGGTGATGATAAAATGGAAAAAAATTACCTTTTAGATGTAGTTATTAGAGTGTAAAATTATATATTCACTTTGGAAAAGAATTTACCCTTTTCTGATAAAGTTAAAGATTTTTTTTGAGGGACAAATAAGTTTCTTTCTATAAACTTTGACATCACAGAAATATGTGTGAGGTATATACATGAGGATAGTAACACAGCAGATGCAAATAGCTCAAATTCTGGCCAAATGCTGAAAAAAGAAATGTATTTTGTGTGGTTATATAAGGAAATACTTCACAATTAATAGCAAGTGAAAATAAGTACAAAAAAGTTTAAAAAACAATTGCAGAATACCATTTACAAAAGTTTGTAAACAAACTTAAGAATATATGCTTATATATGCTAACAATCTTATATAAAATTATTAGAAATCATAAGCCACAAAACATAGTACTTTCAGAAGCAGAAGATACTGCTCTCATAGTATAAAATGTGTATTAATAGTTGGAGACAGTAAACATTTGACAACTTAATTCATTAGTGGAAGTCAGGTTTCATGACTTTCAACATTAATTCTGTTAATAGATATATGATATCATAAACACACATTCTTTATTGAAAGAGAAAACCTAATTTGTTTGCAGAGTGGCTAAAAGCAAATAACTCTAAAAACATAGCTAAATTTATCTTCATTCTTTCCTTTAACTTAAATCATTACAACATGTGTTTTTAAATTCCAAAGTCATATCCTCCTCCATTTTTTCAAGATTTAATCATTGACAGGCATTAAATTCAGATGTAGCAACATGGTGTCCCCTAGAGAAAATTCACACTTTCTAACAATCAGATCCATTGCTTTATCTCAGAATGTCTACAGAAACAGTGTTTTCTCTCACACATCCAATCTGTGCCTTTATTTATGTGGATCAAAAATTATACGAATCTGAGAGTCCCTTCAATTTCAAAAGCAATTCCAATGTTTATATGAACACATAATCCCAAATGTGTCTCAGGGCTCCTGAGTCCTTCCTTGGGAAGCAAGGAGTGCACATTCTGAATTATTTACTGCATTGGCAGCCCATACAGGTGTAGCTTTAATAATCCTTATATTTTATAAAAGCAAGTGTACATTTTCTGGGAAATGCATGGCCTATATTTATACGTGTCAACAGTTTACCAATGATACAATACTGATCTAGCATGTCTTTGATGAGTATAAAGATAGCACACATCTGGCTTCGTCCACTTGACTATAATGTAATCTCAGCTCAAGTTATTTAGTGTTGATAATCTTTATTAAATGAAATCACCACCACCTCTTGATCTTATTTTACACATTTCAAGCAGGTTCAAGTAAAACAGATGTGATGACACCAAAGGCTGAAAGTTTGCCAAAAGCACCACAAGGATCCCAGCTGTTCTGAATTACAAGCCAGAACCACCATGTCCTCAAGTAGAAGGTAGCATTTGGAAAGAGTCATGTCTGTGGAGGTTAAGCTGTCTACGATGAAAATAAAGTTGTTTTTGTTCTTTCAGTTGCCCCCTGGGAAGTACCTTACAGGCACTATGCCTGTTGCCACTAGAGAGTGCAGAACCGTCCCAGACCCTTAGTGAAGTTTTCCCCAAAGCACATCTAATTCCTCTTTAAAAGGGACATTCTTTCCCTCTAAAGGTGATGTTATTGACTACCAAAAAATGAACTTCTTTCCAAGAGAATGGCTTTTCAGAGTTGAAACTTTCTCAGTATTGCTTACCTAAGGGTGGAAGCCAGTATCGTGGTGGCCAGAAACCACTCTCTGCTGGTCCTGACTGGAGTGTGTGAATATTTGATACTACTCTATATTATACGCTCCAAGTGTGGAAGATTTTCTTCTAGCCATCATCAAAGATGCTCCCAGAATGAAAATAATTTCCAGTTGTGACTCCCACAAATCAGTCTGAAAGACTGTCCATTTACTATGGCCATTGTAATTTGTCCAATCTGTGACCTTTATAAGGATACTGGGTGGCATCCAATAACACAACTTTTAGCATCTGTTCCTGTTCAACACCATTGGGAGGAATAATCGCCTTAGGCCAGTTCCACAAGAAGAGAATGATAAATAACTTGAGGGAGCCAGAGTTTTCCAGTCACAACAGAGAAGACACACACAAGTACTTGCCATGATTGTCATAGCACATACAATACCTGCACAAGATCAAACCAGACAAAAGCCAAGCCTAGGGGAGGAGAGATAGGTGTGAAGTCCCACACCTAGCTGAGAAGATATTGACCTTCGATGGTTCCTGGGAGAGGAAAAGTCACTACTGGTTTATCAGATACATTCAAGCCAGGCTCTACAAGTAGTTGGCCAGAGCAAACTGGACTCCACTAGATTTTTTTTTTGTTTTATGAGAGATGGGGGATAGAGAGAGAGAGAATGGAAGCATGAAATTGGGTGGGTATGGAGGTAGGGGAGGATCTGGAAGAAGTTGAGCAGGGTGCTGAATATGATTAAAAAATACATTATATGAGACTCTCTAAGAAATAATAAATGCATTATTTTTAGAAAATTCACAAAACATAAAGACAGGGAAGACAGTAGCCTTGAGTTTCAATAGCAACATGGGCTCCACTTCAAGAGGAAAATATTCCATCATCTAAGCCAACCAAGGGTCAACTCCATCAAGAATGAACTATGAGTGAAATGGTTCAGTATCTATAACATAGTTGCCATGCAATCATGAGGAGGTGAGTTCTGGTCTCCAGTAACTGCATAAAGAATGGACATGGCAACATGCACCTGATGCAACATATATCTGCAGCCCAGGAAGATGTGTGGGAGGGTCCCCTGCTCATCTTCTAGCCTTGCAAAAACTATGATTCTAGGTTCAATGAAATAAAGTCAACGAACAACCGAGTACAAAATTATGACACCAATCACTGGCCTTTGTATGTGCATGCAGGGGCTAATATAAAAGCATGAACACCCCACATACACACACACATTAATTCATTGTGAGAAAACTTCAAGAACCCTGGAAGAAGGGAAGATAAGTTCAGGTCTCTCTTTATATCTTTTAACCATTCTTGCTGCTGGACTGAGTGAGGCTGGTGTGAAGGCTCTAAGTTGGCATTTGCTGCCCAAAGTCAGTGTGCTTGTGTGTCTTGGGCATCTGTGCTTGGTAGCAAGATTGACTCCAGGTCAACAACCCTGAACAGCTCTGTGGAACACGATTCAGGCTTACTGTTTATGCAGCTCTACCCTGGCACAATCGCTGTCAAAAATTATGGACAACACACTGGTGCCCCTTCTCTGAAGGCCATGTATTTTGAGATACTGATCTTCCAAGGTAGTGTTTCCATTTTCTAAGAGGCAATGGGATGTTGAAATCCCAGGCTGCTTTTATGTTTAGTTCCAAAATCCCTTTCCTTCATAAAGTCTTGAAATTATGTTGTTCTCCAGATGCTAGCCATGGAAGCCAAGTCTGACCCATTAACAGCTTGCCAAAGATATCCCAGCTCATTATGAATCCAGCAAGACAGACTTCAACTTAATGACTAGATTCTAAACTTAGATCATCAGGATTCTAAACACCCATTACTAGTAATTTTCCAACAGATTTTTGTTCTCTTAAACCTCATATGAAAATATGTCTTACATAGATAAAACCAGTACATGACTTTCAATGCACACCCTCCAAAACACAGTTTTGTTGCTCAAAAGCTTTTATGCCAAAAAAGAAAACCCATTGATTAGTGTGCCCTACCTCTCACTTCCTTGCTCCATCTCTCTTTCATACATTGTGAGATACCTGTCCTGGAGCACTGTCTTCACCTGTATTAATTTAGAACAGAACAGAGAACATGAGCTCTCAGCTATAATTCCAGCATTATTCATGCTTGCCTATCGCCATGCTTCCCACCATGACGGTCATGGACTCTAACCCTCTGGAACTGAGTCTCAATAAATGTTTTCTTTTATAAGTTGCCTTGGCCATGGTGTCACTACACAGCAATATAAAACAAAGACAATGGGTGTATGTATTAAGGTAGAATAAAAGAAAAGAAATTCACTTATTGGGTAGGTTTCAGCTTCCACAAGGAAAACTTGGGTCCAATGAGAAAGTTTCCTTCCTGATTTTGGATAATGGCAAATATTACATTTTTATATATACACTATCAATAACTCTCTAATGTATTCTTCAATTATGTGACTCTTCTCTTTTAATTACTGTAGAAATAAGATATTTATTAATATGTTTGAGTAGGTATTGGCTTTAAGTTATAAAAGGCTTTGTAAAGAATGGGAAGGCATTGAGAATTATGTC
>NC_022021.1:26506772-26518925 GCF_000317375.1 Microtus ochrogaster | reverse complement strand
ATGTGAATCTTAGATACTCTCACTAGAGCCTAATACGAGCCCTTTGTTTCAAATAGCATTTTAATGGAGCACACAAACAGGGAAAAGAAATGAAGAGTCCCTTTGATTTGGGACTGTGTGTCTGAGATGGCCACGATGTCTCTTCACACTGGTAAGTGTCAAACGACTAATATTAACCACCACCTTCTAAACAAAATACAAGCATAATTTTGAGCAAATTTCAGTGGATATGAGAGCCTCGTTTGTTCAAACGAGCTACCAGAGACAATTCTTGAACAAGTTGCTTGAAAAAAAAAACTACTTGCCAAGTAATAGGATTGTTAAATACCAAATGTCAAAACCAGATTTTGTAGCGACTAACAGGCATTCACTGAAGCAAAAGAAAACATTTGAACCCAGTGGAATGTTAATCTAATATAAATTTGCTTATGCTAGCAAACACCAAATCTGAATAAAAAGCATGACATAAAACCAGTAATTTTTTGTAAATATTTTTATATTGGAAAGTGCTAAAATTTTCATGAATTGCATTTTCAGAAGATGACTTTTATTTTTTTTTCTTGCATATAAGCATAAATTTTACCTAACTTAAATGTACCTTAGATCTCAATCTGGTTGCAGAATCAAAGTAGCTTTGGTCAGTAACAAAACGCTTCAAAATAAATGTGAAAGAATTTATAACTTTTCTAGATTGGCAGATATAAGAAGGCATTTGGACTAAACTTCCTTAAAAGATAATTAGAGGAGACACTGGCTCAGAAAAAGTATTCTGATTGCTAAAGAAAAACAGTTGGAGATGGACAGCTGTAAACTAAATTTCTAATCTCTACATTTATATATAAAACTTTAAACTTTTCCAGTATAAAATAACTTCCCTATGTTGCCATCTCCTCTATTAAAAGTAGAAGTATGTTAGCACTTAACTGGCTGCATTGGTATAAGAATTAAATAACATGATTTATAAACCCTCCACCCCGAAGTCTGATCCATAGCTAGCACCCAGGGTGCTCTTGTAACATCCACTGCCCAACCTGCAGGCTTTTCACAACGTCTTACTAACACACATTCCAGATGCTTGTACCAGTCTGTACATTCCAACCCCAGGAACGTCAATTTTTACTCATCCACTCTTGTGCAGTTTTTCTTATTCCCTTCTCTGGGACGTTTTCTTCACCTTTTGATAGGATACTGGAATAGTCTACACTTAAGCTACTTCTTCCTTCAACTCAACACTTCCTTTACAAGATAAAAGACGTGTTTTCATTAATTTACTAAATTTTCTCTTTCAAGAAAAATTCTGTCTCCAAAATCTTTTGGGATTCCTGATACTGTGATTTACTAATTGTCTGATTGCTCTTATTTATTTAACTTATTCAAAGCCTTTCTGACAAAGATTGATTGAAGAGTAAACCAACTTGTTCCAGAATGACTTTTAGGTTATCTTGACCTTGACTTAAGTTTGGATATTTTTTTTTCTGGAGCCAAAAAGTAGTTCTTCACTCAGTAATAAGAAGTACCACCAGAAAAGTTGACCAACTACCAATCCAGAAGCCCATTAGCATAGAGCCACTTTGATGTCTGTTCAGCCTGGCTGATCTTAAGTTTGGCAAAGGGAGATTTTATTTTGTGTTCCAGAAGACTATTCTTACTTTCTTACATTTGGTGAGGAAAAAAATATCAAAAAGCCTGATAGATTGCTTTAAAAAAAAAAAAAAAGCAAAACAATGTGAAGCCCTCAGTTCCCAGATGGCCAATCTGATAGTCTTCTGTTATTTTCTCAAATCTATGCTTGGTTTTCGCAACTTCTCCCTCCACTTCGTGCATAGTTCATGGATCTTTGGAAAGGAAGTCAGAATTCTTCCTTGTGCATGTTGCCCTTGGGAAATAATTTTTGCAATCTGCTCTTAAATATAGACATCTTGGCAAATTGGAACAAAGAGGAGGTTGAGATAAAGAGACATGGTGTAGACAACCTTGGACACACTCTAGACAATGTTGGGATCAATGACTTCAATGTTGTGGTCTTGGCTGCTCAGAGTCGAGTGGAGCAGGTATCGAGCATAGAGCACCAATCTGTGGGTTCCTCTTGATAAATGGAGCCATTTCTACAGAACCCATGGCTCTGTTTTTGTACAACATGACTCACCAACCCCATTCCTCCCAAACTGTGGAAAACATTGGCAATGTGAGCTGGCAAGATGGCTCAGCCAGCAGAGGTGCCCACTGCCCACTGCTGAGCCTGGCCACCTGAGTTCCATCGCTGAGGCCCACATGACAGAAGGAGAGAAGGAAATCTCTCTAACCTCTACATGCATGTGTTCTCTCTCCCTTTGTCTCTGTCTGTCTGTCTGTCTGTCTGTCTGTGTGTATGTCTGTCTGTCTGTCTCTCTTTCACACACACAGGCACTCAAAATAAATACAATATATTTTTTTTAAAAAAATGTTGGCAATGGTACATCAGTGGGCGAATAAAACACAGAAATCTGTTTAGCATTCTAGACAGGGAGTGGCAGGATGCTGGCCTTGAACAAAAAAAAATTCCCCGTTTTGAGTGGTTGAGAGAAATACAAGATGCACAACCGCTCCTTCCAGCTTCCACTCTGCTTTTCTCCTACCCTTTCCTTCCCCCAGTCTTTTTTTCCTCAGGTGTTTTCTTCTACGTTCCTAACAACATTATATTTGTAATCGCCATTTCACACCCAAAGGGAGACACATGGATACAAAGTTCAAAGGTCTCGAGTAGTGAATTATCCCAGTACTTCAAATTTGATGGAATATGCCTTCACTAATTCAGACCCGGTGTGATAGACCAGATAATGGCCTTGGATGAAATCGCATCTCCAAAGCATGAAGACCACGTTCTAATTATTTAACTGGTAGACTCTTGGGTGTTCGGCAGCATGTACTTCATAAACCATTTTGCTCCTATGATATCCTCAGAAAGGCTCCTGTTGTTATTTCTTCCTCAGCATTTCTTGCTCAACATCAAAAGACTCCACATGTCAACATGTCAAATCCAAGTAGGAAATGTTTCAAGGGAATTTATTTTTGTAAAAATGTAACTTTTCTCTGAATTTCAAGAGCAAGAGTGTGGGCTTGACATCAGACCACAGTGTTAAACCCGGTTCATTGAGTTCTAACTGTCACCTTGCTATTACAAGGCCCAAGGCAGCCACTCTTTTCCAGCGCATCTGAGTTCCTGGATGGAGAGGCTTTATTACTAAAGAGGTAAAGCTTCATAGTTACAAATTATGAAAAAAGATTTGGGAAAATTTGCACCAGAACACTAAATTTATTTATATGACCATATGCTGAGGGGTAGATTTCAGAGCAGAAAGAGGAGCTCCGATACTGCTTGTTTAAAACATATCTATGCTGTGTATCCCCAGGTGAGTTTAAAGTGTAAGGAAGGAGCACTATTCTCCTAGAAGAGGCGCTTGCTCGCTGTTTTGATATTTTTTCCTCTGTATCCCCTTTCATCTTTTCAGCAGAAACCAGGCCAGGATAGTTATATTACCTGTAGGAAGGAAGAGTTGTTTTCTTCCGCTGAGAGCATTTTCATAGCGTCATCTAACCAAGTTTTCCTTTCTAACATCTGGTTTCTTCTCTGCCTGCTAATGACCACTGCCCTTCTCTTCAGTTTGGCCTGTCTGATTTGTCTTTGTCTCATGACTTGATGGTTTTCATCGTGTTGTGTAGTGGTTGGGGGGGGAATAACTGAGCTACAAATTTAATTTGTAAATTCTTCTATGCCACAAGAAGGGCCAGTGTCCCTTCCATGAGAAGAAAGAAGAACCGGAGCTCCCTCATGACAGAAATGATGAATGCGGTGTATTCTGCTGAAAGAAACAGAAGGGGGGGGGGAACGTGTCCTTGATGCCTGTGTGCTTCAGATATGACACAAAGTGAAATCAGACTCTCATCTGGAAGAGACTAAAATGAAATAAAATCCCATGATGCCAGGAAAACATTGGTTACAGAAGTGTGCTTTCCATTAGGTACTGGGATGGATGGAGGCTGTTAACATTTTCACCAAACGTGTGAGCGAAGCGGGGAGGAGCATTGGAGGAACTGCAGGGGGGAGGGGAAGGGACAGAAAGGAGGCACGGACCGTACTCATGCATCAAATTCTCAGAAAATAAAAAAGTTAAATTAAAAAACATAGGTGGGCATACTGGAAATGAAAACAAACCAAGCACAAACAACCATCTAATGCCCTTAAGTATCCCAAACTGCCCTAGGATATGGATTTGGGGTATTTCGATACTCTAAATTATTTAAATACCAACCGTATTTAGAATATCCTCCCAATGGTTCTCTTTTCTGAAGGGAACGGGAGGAGCAATGGATGTAGGGGAGAGGGGAGGTGCAGGGGGTACTCCCATTGGTATGTATTGTAATTAGAAAGAATACATTAAAAAAAAACCTCCACCCAAGCAGTACTGGTAAAAACTATACTGAGGAAGATGTTGGCTTCTCACGGTGGTGAGTAGAAGAGCCACCCTACCTCCTGAATTGCTTGCTACAAATCATTATGCCTAAATCTCATCAGATCATTTTGATGTTACATGTATTATCATAAGCAAAGACCTAGTTCAGCGTCTCACAGACAAAACTCACAGGTTGTAATTAGCTCTTTGGAGCCAATTGCTCGTTTGACATATATGACTTATATTCTAAAGCATGCATCAGTGACCATCTATAGAAGAAATTCTGAGTTTCCTTTGGAGGTTTAGATGCAGGGATAGAGATACACATCCATTGTAAGGTCACAATTCGCTCTTGTAGAGGAAGAACATCCAGTTTCCAGCATCTATGTCAGGTGCAGTACAAACACTTGTCATTCTAGCTCCAGGTTATCTAATGCCCTCTTCTAGAACCTACACATAGCTGGGCTCACATGCATATGTAACCACACAAAGGCATGCATGCATACTAATTAAAAATAAAACATTTCTCAAAAAAAATAAGTCAGGTTCCTTGTATCACTTCCCAGATCAATGTGGTCAGACAAAAAAAATTCTAAAATGAAACTGAGGAATCTATATTTTCAATAAAAATTCTAAGATGATTTAGACAAATACTCAAATTTGCATGATTAACAATCACATAAGCTCTGTGGATTTACAGTCAAAATAACACACTAATTATTGGAATATGCACTTGCATCTGCAATGTCAAGAACTGAGATAGAGAGACTGGCATTATTAAGATGGATATCGTCAGTGGGAATGTGCTAGAGAGGAGGAACACTGAAATGAGGTAAAACAAAATAAAAGGCAAACTCCACTAATTTCTCAAGCTAAGGAAAGTTTCCATAGTGGGCATGGAAACACGCGCCTTTAACCCCAGCACTCTGGGAGCAGAGATGGGTGGATATGTGATTGCAAGGATGATCTGGTCTACAAAATGACTTCCAGGCCAACCCGGGCTATATATTGAGATCCTATCTCAATAATATTTCCACAGAACTGTGTTCTCTCACACTTTCCCAGGAAAAGGTCTAAGTGAACAATGCCCACAGATGTCACCATCCAAAAACTCTGTAACAGAATTCTTCCTTTGACTTTTCACAATTCAGAGGCTCTTGGCAATCCTATGTTTGGAAAGCTCTCCCTCCCTTGTTTCCCTTCTGTGAATCCACCCCTCTCTCCACACCACCTCTTCTTCTTTACAGTTCTCCTCTCTCATATAAGGACATATGTGGTTGTGATTAAATTTTGAGTCCACTAGAAAAATCCTGGATTAACTCCTCCTTTTGAGATTATTCATTGTATCTGAAAAAATCCACGTAAATTCTTGGTCACAGATTTTAGGAATTAGTCCACTATAGACACAGCTTAACAACAACCAAGTTACAGTAGATGATTTCAACTCTCTACTCTCTCCAACAGACTGATCATCTGGACAAAACAAATAAACATAGAATCATTCAAATTAATAGACATCATGCATCAAAGGAACATTAAAGATATGAACAGAATATTCAACCCAAACACCAAAGAAAATACAACCCATAGAAGCTGATACTATACATTAGAGATCCCCAAAGTTCTATCAGAAAACTTCTAAAATGGATAAACCAATTCAGCAATGTGGCAGGGTACAGAAACAACTCTCAGAAATTAGTAGCTTTTCTATATACCACCAACAAACATACAGAGAAGAAGATCATAGACACATTTGACAAGTCAATCATAATAACCTCAAAAAATAAAGTAACTAAGAATAAACCTAACCAAAGAAGTGAAGGATCGCCAGTGTGAAAAACTTTAAGCCTCTGTAGAAAAAAACAAAAGACACTGGGGAAAGACACTAGAAAATGCAGGCTACTTATGGATTGGTAGAATCCATTTATAAATAATATTGAAAAAACAATCATTCTATTAATTGATTAATTCAGTACAGATTCAATGTCATCTAAAATAAAAATCCCCATCCTGTTATTTATAGAAATAGAAAAAAATGCTATCCTATTCTGCAATTCATGTGGAACTCCAAAAGATCTCAGGTGATCAAGCAATTCTGAGCAAGAAGACCAAAGCTGGTGTTATTACCATTTAAGATTCAAGATCTATTACAGAGCTCTAGTTATAAAAATATTGTGGTACTAGTATGAAAATGGACATGTAGATGAAATAAACAAATTACAAGACCAAACATGAGAACATGTAACATCTTCTGACATGCGTAAATGTTACCAGCAAGTCCAAAGTGGGTGTTACTTCCTGCTTACATGGTCCAACAAGCATCACATCACTAATCAGGGACCAGTATAATATTTTGTAGGAGAGACAGGTGGTCAAGATCTTTTTGATCTTGGAGAGTTAATATACACTTGAGGTTATACGGTAAAGGGAAACTATTGGCTTTGCTAGTTTCAAGAAAATTGCTTCTAGAGGTTCTTATGGATGGGTATTGAGAAAATGGCATTTTTTAATATCAGTAGCTACATATCATATTCTAGATGTGTTAGTCTGCTCATGTAAGGATACTACATTTGGTCAGCATCTGCAGTCAGAATGACTACTTGAATAAGTTTGTGATAGTCAATTGTCAATTCCCATGATCCATCTGTCTTCTGCATGGGCCAAATAAAAGAGTTAAAGGAGATAGAAGTGTTGGTGACCAACCCCTGCATGATTCAAGTTCTTGATGATGGCACTAACTTCTGTAGTTCCTGCAAGAATACGATAGTGATATTGGTTCACTATTTCCCTCAGTAGAGACATCCCAAATGATTGTCATTTAGTTTTTCAGAGTGCCTAGTTCCTGTTGCTCTCCATGGCTGCTTGATACCTTCAGACCCAGAACTATCTGGGAGACTCTTATACTTTAGCTACTTGACTGTGAACATCATGTATAGCCTTGGAGTTTCTGTGTGCTTACCCTGAAATATTCGTAGAAGATTTTATTGTGCAACTATGCTGGCCTCATCTTAATCACTTAGTCTTCAGGCCCAGATGATCAGTATCAATTGTTCCGGAAAAGCAAAGATTTCACATTAATGGCTTTGGTCTCTTATTACTCATCCCAAGACGACAAGGACTACACATTCCCAATTCAAAACATCACATATTTAGAATCTTAGCTTCCCCTAATAGAATCTTAGCTTCCTCTAGAAGCATCACAGGCTAGGCCACTGTCTGAATTGCTTAGTATCCTTATCCTCCAAGCTCCCAAAGAACGGAACAGAATACTCAATGGCTTTTCCAACCCAAAGTTTAAATGCCACTGCAATCTTTCCCAAAACAAAGGATCAGATGAGGTATAGCAATACCTCAGGATCTGCACCAATTCCTATCCCAGTTAAGGTTTCTTTCCCTGTGATAAACACCCTAATCAAAAGCAACTTGAGGAGGAAAGGGCTTTTTTCAGCTTAAGACTTCCAGACCACACTCCACCACTGACCAAAGTTGGCACAGAAACTCAAGGCAAGAACCTGGGGACCAGAACAGGAGCAGAGTCATGGAGGAAAACCATTTACTGGTTTGCTCAGTCTGTGCCCTTATACAACTCGGAAACACCTTCCCAGGGGTGACACTACCTCCCAGTGGACTGGGAATGCTCACATCAATCATCTATTATCAACTATCAATCAATAATCAAGAAAATGCCCCACAGTTTTAGCCACAGACCAATCTGAGGGGGCATTTTTTTCGGTTGAGTTTCTCTCTCCCAAATGACTAGTCTATATCAAGTTGACACAAAACTAGCAAGCACGACAACTTAGCACATATATTTTCTAAATTCTGCTGCTTCAAAATAAAGAAATAACATGAAAGAATATCTCCTCTGCTGAATGCCAGTACTCTTGTAAAGGAAAAGCGAATTCTGTTGCTTAAGGGACTTTGGTAAGGCCACGAAGCATCTTCCAGAATTTTCTGAAAACTGAGATCCTTGGTGTTTACCAGGAATTTTCTATGTCTGAACGTTAGACACTGACCAATCCTGCTAACAGCTAATGGTTTTCAGCAGTAAACTGCAACTAGAAAACAAGTTATCCCTATAATAAATAGCATTATTAGGAAGGATGTTCTGTCATTCCTTAAATTCCACATGACCACTAGCGTGAATGCGCTATGTCAGAAACGTAGAAATACATGTGTCCTTACACAGTCAAGATTTATTGAATAATAGCAGATTAAACAAGAAATGTGGGCCTTGTGCTTAGCAGTTTGCCATGTCCAGTTTCCCTTGAAGTGGTGTGTATGAGCATGCATGCATGTGTGCGTGCATGTGTGTGTGTGTGTATGTGTGTGTCACAGAATGAATATAAGGAAGTTAAAGAAGCCATAGCAAAGTTTAAGGAGTCCAGAGAAGCCTCCCTAGAGATAGAAGCATAGAGTCATAGCAATGATTGGATAAGATCTTAATGAAAGCTTAGCAGCTGCTGGAGAACACACAGAACTGCAGGGCATTCAAAGTCAATCTCCTCCTTAAAGTCGAGTCACACCACAGAAGCAAGTGCGGAACAATGAATGTTCTAGCATCAAGGTACAGGACCGTATTTTGATGGACTTAGATGGACAAACTGCAGATTGGGTAGACCATGTCTGTAGTAAGTGCTAAATTGAACTGAAGCCCTTTGGACAGTCAGCCTTTGAAACACAACAGTCAGATGGTAGGCTGATAGGGCCATTGCTGTCACAGTGTTAAGTGTCCTCCTCTTTATGATATTTAGGTGAGTCCGTTTCACACTTTTTAGTTGTGATGTGTAGGATAAGTTCTTAGGCTGTCTTTTTCTCACATGTTTTTAACATACTCATGCAGTCTTATGTTCCCAACCTAATTTTAAATTTTGTTTGTTTTTGTTTTTTCGAGACAGGATTTTTCTGTAGCTTTGGAGCCTATCCTGGAAGTAGCTCTTGTAGACCAGGCTGGCCTCGAACTCACAGGGATCTGCCTGACTCTGCCTCCCAAGCGCTGGGATTAAAGGCATATGCCACCACCACCCGACCTATTTTTGAATGTTTGTAAGTGGTATCTTTTTACTTTTTAAAAAACACTTTTATATCACACTTTTTCTTTTCTCCTTCCTTTTTTAATTTTTTTACACCCCAGCCACAGTTTCCCCTCCCTCCTCTCCTTCCAGTCCCTCCTGTCTACTCATTAGCTCCATCCCCCAATCCACTCCTCCTCTTATTTCTGTTCAGAAAAAAAACAGGCCTCCCATGGGTATCAACAGAACATGACACGCCATGTTGCAGTAAGACTAAGCACTTCCCTGTGTATTAAGGTTGGGTAAGGCAAACCAGTATGAGGAAAAGGGTCCCAAAAACCAGTAAACCAGTCAGACAGCCCCAATTCCTAATGTTAGGGATCCAGCAAGCTACACAACTGTACCATTTTATACATAGAGGGCCTAGGTCAGTACCATGCAGGCTCCGTGTTTGTTAGTTCAGTTCTGTGAGCCCCTATGAGCCCAGGTTAGTTGGTTCTATGGGTTTTCTTGTGATGTCCTTGACCTTCTGGTTCTCACAATCCTTTCTCTCCCCTTCAGGATTGCCCTAGATTTTGCCTAGTATTTTTAAGAATAAGATATTTATCACTCTGTGTCTCATTGGTAGTTGTGGGCAGACAGTGGTGTTTTTGTGTGAACAAAGTGCCTAGTCATAATCCTGCCACATTTTCAGTCAAAATGGAACCAAGTGATGCTTGTAAAATGGAGTCAACTCAAAAAAACAGTTCAGCTTGAAAACCATCATTTTACACGCGATAGAGTCATTACTGCAGGGTCCAGCCTGATTTCAACACCCACATGAAAGGAAAGTTTTACTACAAACATTACTAAACAAAAACATCACCTTATTTTATTCTATTTCTTTCATTCCCCCACCTCCAACTCTAGGAGTAAAAGATGACCCCTGCTTTACAGAAGAAGAAAAAAAAAACAGAACAAAAACAAACTTACAGAGGTGATGCCACTTGCAAACAATGCCTACAATTAAGAGGGGCCAGAGAGGTTTCACACATGATCCATTGGACAGCAAATCTCCACTTTCTCCCAAGGCATTAATTGTTTTCTCTTCTACAGAAGAATCACTTTGAATTGCTCATCTCTTTCTGGTGCTCCTGCCCCAGGTCTTGTGTGATCTGTTTATCTTTCTTGATTAACATAATCTTTTCAGTTTTTTTATGTGGATTCTAATTTCAAATATCTCTGAATCCCACAGACTGACTGACCTAAAGCTTGAGGATTTTGCTTCCTTCCTACTCTGAGTTTGTATCACAAATCTTTAAACTTTTGCCTGCTTTCTTCTTCAACAATAGAACAATAACAATCACTATTCCTGGAAGTCAGGTGAAGCCTGAGGAAAGGAACATTGCCCCCCTGGAGTGAGAGGTGTGAACCATAGCATCTTCTGGGGTTCATCAGAGAAACCTTCGTATTCTTCCAGTGTCAGTGAACACTTTGAAAAATCATGGCTCAGTTCGGCTACAGCAACATGTCATCCTTCAACCTCCTATACCACCCTTAGCACCCAGGATCTCAAGGCTCAAGTTATTTAGATGAACTGTCCTTGCCCATATTCTGTACCAGCTCAAATCATTTCCAAGTTTTGTGAGCACCTGACTGAATTCCTTGTAAATTACCTTGTAAATTATTCCTCTGTTAAGTGGTTAAGAGCTTGTTATGACCTTTTTCCCCCTGGAGGAAAATGCCTTTGACATGAGTCTCACAAAAACAACTCCAAATGTAAGATTTCAGTGCTAAGAGGAGCCTCAAAAATGAGAAAAGTCTGATAAAAATCATTCTTTGGATTTTGGAATTCAAAACTGAGAAATCAAGCTTCTCCCTCTTCCTGAAGCCATCATTTTAATAGTTAGAAAGTTAAAACACATAGGCTGGAGAAATTTACTCCAAACAAGCCGGAATGCAGCCTAGGTCTCCCAGTCAGTGACTTTTTAATCGACACATACAATTTTGTTACATTTCCCGACATTGTTCCAAATCAATAGGTCTTTATTCCCACCTTGGCTCTGATGCTTCTAATAATTATTCAAATAGCATAAAATGGAACTTATTATCATCATAATAATAATTATTATCGCATAGTGTTAAGCAACGAACAGGCCAATGAAACAATACTCTACAGTACAGTACAACAATGGATCTATTTCCACATTAAAAATTAAATTCTGGGGCTGGAGAGGTGGCTCAGTATTTCAGAGTGCTGACTGCTCTGACAGAGTACACAGGTTGGTTCCCAGCATCTTTCTGGTGTCTCACCATCATCTGTGACTCCGGTTTCAAGGGATCTGATACCCTCTTCTGAACTCTACTGGCTCCTGGATACAAATGGTGCACATGGCATACACAGGCACACATGCAGAGAGAGAGAGACAGACAGACAGACAGACAGACAGACAGACACAGACAGAGACCCCAAAACTAATGGAAACTTATATAAATTCACAACAACAACTCAGTCTTGACTTTTTTTCTGTTAAGATCGGAAGGTTTCATGAATATAGACCAATTCAGTTTAAGGTCACTCAAACCACAGTAAAGTGTGTGGGAACCCAGACCATAAAGCAACTTGCTTGTTCGGCACTAATGTGACACTATTAACCAGGGGTTTTCATCTTTCACCATCAAGGGAGGAAAATGCTGAGTGAGGAATATATTCTCTCTCTCTCTCTCTCTCT
>NC_022021.1:26473408-26506638 GCF_000317375.1 Microtus ochrogaster | reverse complement strand
AATGTACCTTCAAACTACAACACTTCCACCCAAAGTGGAGACTACAATGAAGAAGAGAAGGAAACTTAGGTGCATGAAAAGGAAAAATATCAGTAAGAGTGTTAGAGTTTGGATCAAGGACTAGAAAAGAGAGATGTTGAAATAGATAGGAATGAAGGATTAGCACCTAGGAGGGAAAAAATCCTAAGGAAATGATAGGGGAATCTGAGATTTTGCTGTTTATGTGATTAATAAGTAGACCCGATGACCTCCTAAAAGAAGAAACTGTAGTTGGCCAATGGAGGGGATGTGGGAGGCAAGTTTGGCACATGCTACACTGATTATTGTCAGACTAGAAGAAACTTGCAGGTCAATAAATATCTCCAAAATTCTTATCCCCAACTCCCCCTTCTTCATTTCCTGTCCACACTCCAACGGTAGATAAAGAGGTCTCATCAGGTGACAGTCATTTCCTTTCTATCAGACTCAACAGAAAAGAGTTGGCTATTGAAGCATGCTTAATCTCGGTATACTGTCTGGAGAGATTAGTGTCTAGCTTTGGGTGAAGGCAAAGGGAATGGTCTACTGTTATAATTTCTCCTGTGTTCCACCCACTGATACCTGAAACAATTGTTCAGCCACTGAACAAATGGATATTTACCAACTGGGAACATGTTCCCAGAAAAACTTGCAAAATATTCAACCTCACTAAACTCCCATTGTAACACGTGTTCCTTATCCTTATTTTCTCTTTATATAAGGTATAAAGGAAAAATGAGATTTAAAAGTCTTTGGAAAAGACTGCATTTAAGAAATCACTGAGGTTGATGATACTTTTGTCATATAATTTGTTATAGTTATATTTATGCAAATGTACACTTTTGGAATAAAACAGTTATCACAGATTCGTGCAAGATATTAAAAGGTTATTAAAATGTTAGTGGTTTTATTCCAAAGTGTTGATAAATAATCTGAAGTTTCTTATGTAGCTACTCCCAAACAATTTGGAAAAGAAAACTTTTGATGAAACCCTCTCAGAATTCTAGAGACTTACTGAGATTTTCTGTGTCTCCTGAAACATCTAAATTTCTGCTTCCAGTCTTAGTAAGTACACTGCATGCGCTGAGAACGATTATGTCAGATAAAATGATTTAGAGGACTGTGAAGCAAGTATGTGCATTGGCTTAGAACATATTGGAGTCAAGGGAGAAAACAGAAGTTGACAATCGTATATCTACTTTATAAATCCCTGTGAAATCTAATTAGGAAGTTCCTGTGTAAACACAGAGTGAAAAGAGAGGCTTGCCAAAGACATGAAAATTGGAAAATGTCCTTCAAGTCCTTATTATAAATGAGTCTGATATTTACAGAATGATTTTTTTCAAACCTTTCATCTTAGTAATGATCCTAGAATCATATCAAAGGACACTGAAAAAAATATTATTTCTTTTTTAATATAAAACTAAAACTTAGCAAAGGATCAGTTATATATTTATGAATACTATTTTACTATTTTAAAATAACAAATGCCAAAATATAATTGATGGTCTTTATTTTGTAATATTGATGACAAAAAACATATGACATCACAATAACAAATTCCAATGAGGCAATTCCACATGTGCTCTTACAAAGATTAACTTTGTGAAAATAGATTGGGGATCTCACAGGACAATAGAAAGAAGCAGGCACCAAATGTTTAAGTAAAATCTGTCTATAAAAAATTAACAATTTTAGTATGGTGATATTTCTGGAACCCTTTTTAAAAAATAAAAAAAAAAATCCCCTGAAAAGAAAAGAAAATATACCTATAGGAATGTATAGGAGATTGATAATGAATGGATTCTAAAGACTTATATAGACTTCTGAAACTAATTTGTAAAAACCTGAGCTAAGAACACTTGATGCTCAATAAAAGTCCTGCTGGATAATAAGAGCTATGTAAGCACTCAGGAATTTCATAAATAGTTGGCAAAAGGTGAACTCTGTCAGTCTTCAAGGCCTGAGTGGCTCCTCATATGTGCTGGGAGCTGGAGATCTCTAAAAGTCATGACCGAGTGGTTCCCGTTGGACTGCAGTTGCTGATGAAGGTCAAAGAAATGGGGTTTTCTCCAAGTGTCTAAGTAACTGTCACTTGAGAGTTGCAGGCTAGTGTTGTGGACTGTCTGCTAAACAGCGATCACCCACTCTCCATGGTCTAACCTAATCTATGCATCCCAGCAGCTGAAACACAGGTGACATGTGTTGCTTTAGGAAGCCTGCTTGGACCCTGGGATGCCTTTTCCTGGTCACTCTGAAGAAGAAGGTAGGGGTTAAACCACGACAGCAGGATAGAGAAAATCCTTGAGAACTCAGTCTTCATTCTGTCTCTCATAACAACTCATAGGGTAAAGTTTGAACTTTGTAATAAGTGGATGAAAGGAGATGACAGAATTCAACTCTTCATCAGATGAGAGGAAGAAATGAGGCTTCAGATTCATCTGATTAAGCCACCAACTGGGTTTCTTCAAGTGGACCTGTTCACCGCACCCCTGGGACAGGAGACAGCAGAGCAAGAGCATCATGGGTGGTTGTGCCTAGCACAGGGGAGGCACACTTTATCTCCTGAAGGAAAAGGTGGAGGATGAAACAGATGGAAACATACAGGAGATGCTAAGCGGCCAAGGCTGTCATAACAAAATACCACAGATGGAGTGACGTGGGCAGCAGAAATTAATTTTCTCACATTTCTGGAATTTAGAATCCACGTTCAGGGTATTGTCCAGTTTAATTTGCCCTGAAGCCTCTCTTCTTGATGTCCAGATTGCCAGCTTGTTCCTTCCTCTAAGCACAATCACCCTTCATGTCTCTCTGTATTCTAACCTCCTCTTCTTATAAAGACAGTAATATACTGTGGGCACGCCTTTAATCCCAGCACTCGGGAGGCAGAGGCAGGTGGGTCTCTGTGAGTTCAAGGCCAGCCTGGTCTACAAGAGTTAGTTCCAGGATAAGCTCGAAGCTACAGAGAAACACTGTCTTGAAAATAGGTAGGTAGATAGATAGATAGATAGATAGATAGATAGATAGATAGATAGATAGATAGATGAGTAAAGACAGTAATACTAAGATTAAATTAGGGTCCACCATACTGATCTCATATTAACTTACCACACTTCTTGCCTTTTTTTAGTGATCCTATCTCCAAAAGTTACCTATGAGTTTACATCTCTAAAGCAAGACGCGCTCTGCACAGGCATCAGGTGTTTCCTAGAGTCTTTGGGACAGTCTTCATGCCCCAACCAGAGAAGAAAATAAAGGAAAAGATGAATCAATATGCCAGGCCTCTGGTGGTGTGACTCTTAGCACAAGAGGAAATAAGCAAATCTACCACATTGCTACTTGAAGATAGAATGATGTCATTTCACAGGAAACGTGGAGGAAACTCTGGCCTTCCTCTTGATTCGTACAGAACATTTGTTTTTATTATGCTTACCTCAATTACATTTGTGGGAAACCCCAGCTTTGTTGACTGTTTCTAGAACTTTCTATTCTCAGTCACGTTAGGCCTGCACACAGTAGGTCAAGGTCATGAGGTTGGCAGGTGACCTACCACACTGACGAGACCTGCTTCAGTGGGAGTCACTTCTTTTGCTTCCTCATCAGTGGGTTGTGGGATTGTGTTCACCAGACAGCAACAACTTTTCAGCTGTCATACAGAAGCGATCAACCAAAACAGGTGATAAACAGTTCTCAGTTCTGGGAACACAGCAGCAAAATCCTACCCCTCCCCAACCCTCACCTTCCACAGCCTGCCCCATAGGAAGTCACAACATAAAACTGAATAGTTCCCACCACCACTGAGGGTGCCCTTGCAATCAATCACATAAATAATTTCTCCGTGGAAATCTTTATAGTCCTCAGGCATTTGTCTTAAAACTTGTCCACTTAGTTTTGTGGGAAATTAGTCACACCCTAAGTGTTTCTGACCGAGAACCAGAAATCCTCTGTCTTTTTACTAACCAGGCACCCAGGCACTATGTGCTGGCGACAGAATCAACAGAATGTCCGACAGCTCTCCCCACCCCTTCTCCTTCTTCCTGGGATGTATGCTTTCATTGATGTACAAGGCTACAAGCTATTGATGTATAGCTAATTTACAATAGCTATAGTGCTAGTAATAATAACCATGATAAACTTAGGAGCTTTACAGGTCTTCTTTATCCTTTATTCTTTGAAAAAGTATGTTCGATTTATTCTGGTCGTGATTTCTCCTCCCCCAGATCCTTCCCACCTCCTTCACCTCCCAACATTATATTATTATATTTTTTCTCTTTCTCTCTCTCTCTCTCTCTCATACATACACCAAACCGCCCAAAAAAACCAAGAAGCATAAAGAATCCACATAAAAGCATAAGCCAATCAGACAAAACATTGTTCAAATAAATGAAAGTGAAACAAAAAAAAGTCTAAATAGCATTGATTTCATTTGTGTTGGCCATTTGCTCCTGGGCATGGGGCCTGCCCTGGAGTCTGGTTGATATAATGAATGACATGCCATTGGGTAAAACTGGTTTTCCCATTTTTATAAGGTATCAATTATAAATAGCTTCTTTTTTGTTTGTTTGTTTGTTTGTTTGTTTGTTTGTTTGTTTTTCAAGACAGGGTTTCTCTGTAGCTTTGGAGCCATTTCTGGAATTAGCTCTTGTAGACCAGGCTGGCCTCAAACTCGCAGAGATCCGCCTGCCTCTGCCTCCCGAGTTCTGGGATTAAAGGCATGCACCACCACTGCCCAGCTATAGATAGCTTCTTAACAATGGAATTATGCGTCCATTTCCCTTCCTCGGTGCGGGGACCCCATGTGGCTTGAACTTGTCTAGGTCTTGTGCATGTTGCCGCAGTCCCTGTGAGGTCACATGTGCATCAATCCTGTTGTTTCCAGAAGATGCCTCTCCTTAGAGCCATCCTTCCTGCAGCTTCTTCCACAGAGATCTCTAAACCTTCAGGGGAGGGATTTGGCAAAGACATCCCCTTGATGAGCGAGTGCTCTGAAGTCTCTCACTCTCTGCACATTGTCCTCTTGTGGGTCTGTATGTTATCTCTTATCTAATAGGAAAAGCCTCTCTAGAGAAAACTAGGCAATGCTCTGATCTATGCATTATAGCAACATGTCATCAGGAATTCATTTTTGCTGTTTCTTTAATGGAATGATATTATTAGGTTTCCCCTAGAGCCATGACCTATCTATCTAGTCTCGGGTTTTTGGCCCTTTTATCCATGTCAGATATGGCTTCCATCTCATGAGGCTGGCCTTAAATCCAATCAGAAAGCGGGTGGTTATTCTCATAATATTTGTGCCACTATTGCGCCAGTGTATCCTGCGGGCACGTACCTGTTGTTGGGCATGAGGTTTGTATCTAGTTGATATTGATGATGGCATTTCTCCTCCGGTATCATACAAATACCTTCAGATACCGAGAACGCAAGTGACTGGGGTGAAGCTGCTGGCTAGGCACCAGCTCAACTGTAAGTTCTTAAAAAGCACCTGGTAGAATTTCCCTTCTATTCATCATTGAATGAAGACTAAAAGTAGGAATCACTAATCTGATTTGGGGAGCTGAGAAAGACCTGCAAATGTCAGCATACTTCATGATAAAAATAATCTTTTATCTTCTAAAAGTGGTACATTTACAGTGATTTATACTAGAGTTCTTAATTGGTGCGATAAATAAAAGAGCTGAATTACAAAAGGGAAAATAGTGAAAATGGGAAATAAAACAAAAAATCTATATATAATACAATTATAAATAAATTATTATAGATAAATCCAAAATGTAGTGATATACAGATTAATTATAAAAAATTAATTATAAGAACTTCAAGAGTAAGGATATTCAGAGGAAATCAGTGATGTTTTTACATTCTAACAGGCAGTTAGGAAGCAAGAATTTAAATATTGCATTTAAAAGATCTTAAAATAGGCCTGGGGCTTTAGCACACTTAGAAAAGTGTTTATCTATCATGTCAAATGTTTTATTTTTGATGTAGGCTCTCAGGAGATGGGGACAGAAAAATTAGCTCACATTCACCTTCAGGTATAGACAGCTGGAGTTCATACTGGGTTACAGAAAACCCAGCCTGAAAATAAAATTAAGTGAAATATCTTGAAATCTTTGAGCAAGGAATAGAACTAACCCAATGTATCGAAGCTTGACCTAATATGAAGCACCCAAAATTCAAATTAACTCCATTTTAAAAAAAAATAAAAATTCTTACCTTCTGATAAACCTTACTAACATGGAAATGTTATGAAGCAATCAGATGTCACCAGCGAAGTAAGCAAAGGGTTGAGACATGTCATGTGACTGCCTCACTTCTTCCTTCCTGCATGAGACAAGAGTCCTCTGCTCCTGGTAATAGATGGAGTCTAATGAGATTTGCTCATAAAGTGGGGAAATTTCAAGTCATAAAACGTCTAATTTTATAACTCAGAGTGTTTTATTGCCTATGTGACATTCTCTAAGGAGCCGTACCTCATAAATCAATAAATTTTAGGTTTGTGTACAGTAAGCCATGGTAAAGCTGGAACATTCTGCTCGAATCTTCCCACAGATAATGAGACTTCGCCTAGCAACTATCATTAGCCTGTTTGTCTAGAGGTCCGAAAGCTGGAGCTAGAAGAAAAACAGGCTGGCGGCCAAAGGGAAATCAACGGAGCACAGGTCAGAGGCCACGAATTCTGCTTCCTCAGATGGTTAAGCAGAAAACTACAAAGTAACAGGAAAAAAATAAGTCCAAGGTCAAGAGATATAGACTATTGGAAGATAAGATTGCCCTATATTCAAAGACATATTTCTTTGATCATATAGATAAATCCATTAAAAATGCCAATCAAATTCTAACAGTTCCTCTTTTTTTTTTTTTTGCAAAATTTTACAAGCTACTTCCAAATTTATAAGGAAATGCAGTATCCCAACTATGCCCAACAACTCGAATCAAACATTTGTGGGCCATTTTTAAAGCAGCCAATGGGACCAGAAGATGAGTCAGTAGATTAATTGCTTGTTGTGCAGGCATAGAAACCTTGTTCAGGTGCTCAGTGTCCATGTAAAAGCCTAACATGTAGGCTTTGTATGCCTATAACCACAGCATTAGAGTGGAGACAGGCAGATACGTGGGATGGGGATCTTTAACTGGTCAGTATAGATTAAACAGAGAACTCCTGGCTTAGTGAGGGAAGCTTTCTCAAAAATAATGGTGGATTTGGTAAAGTAGTGGTTGTATGTTCTCCTCCAAGATCCATAACCAGAGCTATTGGTTACCACAAAAGTATGCATGTCACTATGCACCCTTAGGGTTCTTGTGCTATGCTGGTTATTGTTGTGATTTATAGGCACTATAGCTGAGTAGGACTGTTGGTTGTTTTCTCCTGGTCAGTCATCCTCATCAACTTAGACCATGAAACCCAATATAGACAAGTTCAACAAAACTTCCCTATACGGGCTGCCTATGCATGCTTTAACATTGCCAGGGCATAAATTTCATTTTTTCATTTCATGGTTTTTAGAGGGAATTTTCTGGACAACCATGACCAGCAACCCAAAAGAGGTCTTCTCTTCAGGTTTTCTTTGGCTCCTGGAGGGAGCATTGTCAACAGAGAAGAAAAAGTTTCATTTAGATTTTATATGCTTATCTAGAGACTGACTTACATGTGTTATGGTTTTTACTATAATCTCAAAATTAAACTAAGTATTTTTAAATAAAGTGAAAAATAATAAGGACCAATATCTGATCTTCCCTCATGACACACAAATGAGCACACCTGCATACACAAACACACACTCTCTCACACACACACACCACATTCACACAAAAAACACTCACTCAAAAACATAGACACATACACGCACTCCAGAGACACACTCACAGAAATAAGTACACTCATACACCACAGACACACATACATATGCACAAAAATTAGCTTCCTAAATATTTGGGTTTTCTGTTATTTAAGACTAAAATGATATGCTCAAGATCAGATAAGCTCATTTGACTTTTGGCAGCTGAAATTAGAGAAGAAGAAGGAAGTTCTCAGACACTGACATTTGACACACTCCACACCTGGGTAAGCCGGAGTGATTGACAGCTCTCTATCATTCCCAGCTGGAACAAATTCTGAAAAGTAAGCAAGAAGTCTACCCCCTCTAGAAAGGAGAGAGTAGGAAGACAGGGCACTTGGTTCCTATTTCAGATGCTTTCCTAATAGCTTTCGGAGTGTCTGCAATTCCAGGAATTTAGCTTGCTCCATTCTACATCTGCAAAGGGGTAACAGCAGCAACAGTAATGTGTCATAACTGCCCTCTCTGCAGGCTTGTAAAATAGTACTAGAAAATCTTCAGCCACAAATATAGTGTCGGGAAAAGGTTTTCCGGTCAGAAGAACCAAGTTTAAAGCACAAGACAGCAATATGTCAATATATATGTATATATAACTTTGTGTAGATGTTGGCTTTGTGATACTTCTAATTGCTTGTATCCAAAAAAAAAATATGATAGGGAACACTATAGAATTAAATAATACTCATATCTTTAAATCATAAATATCACTTAAAATAATTGTAGTAAGTTATTGGGCTTATAGTTTCTATCATGTAAGGATATAAAACAAACATGATTTTTCTATTAGATTGCGTATATGTAAAATATTCCCAACATTGAATCTTAAACCATTTTCTTGCTAATTTGAATTTTTTTCTTCATGGTTGACTCAATGTCTTTCAAATAATTCATTTAATAAATAAAAATGGATTTCAATTTTTCCTTGGTCTGCTCTTCCATCTTTGATATATTGCTATTTGCCCTTGGTTTATTCGTCTAGAAGAGAAATATTGGTGTCACTCTCTCATTAATGAAACTTTAAAGCCCAGCAGGGAATAGATTTTTCTTATTAATTGAATTTTCTGGTTTATAAGAGAATAAATCAGGAATTGTTACTTCATCCTTCACATCTATAGCTTATCTCCACCATAATTATAATTAAATCAGAATTCATTGAAGATCATAGCTCAGGGATTGTTTTGTATATTTAAGTTCATACCTCCAAGGAGTCAGAACAATTGTAGATGTGTGCGTGTGTGTGTGTGTGTGTGTGTGCGCGCACGCGCACGCATGTGTGTGCGTGTGTGTTGTTTGGCTGGAGTTTGGACTGAAGGCCTTCATCGGGCTAGACAAATGCTCTTCCACTGCACCACCATCTCAGCCCCTGTCATAGAGAAACTATAAACTTAGTGTATTTTACATCACTGACTAGGAAGATAGAAGTTCTTATAAGATATTGCACTCAGTAAACAATAACTTCAAGATTTACTAAAATTTGCTATTTTTCACTGAATTTGTTCTTTGTAGCTTATTTGTTCTGATTTTCTCTAGCAATTTGGGTTAGAGTCTATTACCTTCCTAGAACCAGTCACAGAAAGAACTTATCTAGACTTAAGCAAGATACTTAACAGGGGGTTATAATTCCCTATTAATATACCTGTCACAGTGTTTTTGAGCTTTAGGCACTTCTAGCCCTTCCTCACCTTTAGCCTCTCTTGAACTGTAGCTTTCTGTCAGCAAAAGCACTATTGCTGTGAAATAATAACACTGTTTTAAAAGAAACAAGAAAATAGCTGACTCTGAGCCATACATGAGTAATCACAGCTCAGGAAAAGGATCCAAGTTACCCTAAATGATATGTTCCATCAAGGAAGAGATAACATCAACATTTACAGCTTCAGAACAGAAGGAAGTCACAAATCAATATATTTTCCAATTACTTCAGCATCATCTACAGAAAGGCAGGAAAGCATCCTGTAGAGTTCAAATGTTCTCTTATAGCATTCTTTGCTTAAAGATGGTTAGGGATTAAACACCTGCTTAGCAATACATTATGAGAAGCTGTCCTCATAGTCAGAAGGGCCAGATACAGAAAAGGTAAGTGGCTTTTAAAATATTAAAAATATTCCAGCTATTATAGACCCTTGACTTAGAACATCACATCTCTTTGAAATTGCAGGACTCTAGCTAGCGACATGAAGCAGGCTGCAGTATCTTTAAGACTGTGCAGTTTCTTCGGAGAAGGTCAGCTCACCACAGCTGAAATAAAAATGCCCATTTACTATAAATAATAAATGGGCAAAGAAACTGAAAACTGAGGAAGTGTAAATTTTTAACTCTATATCCAGAGCCAGGTTTTTTCAGCCTGCAGCTACAACCCACAGGATAGCCATTGATGCGTCTCAACATCTATGAAGATGACAAGGTACCGTCTCAATATCAGATTCACTGACCAAAGCATTCAAGTGACAACACCAGCTAGAATATGATGACTAGGACTATTTACTCACACCATCTGACTTTGCTAATAGCAAACAGGAACCAAGCTGAAGGACTGGTTCACTGTCACACCTGTTTAGAATATCTTGATCTGCAAGGAAGCCCATTCTAAGTGTCAACCTCTCTGTGCTTGGTGAAAGTCCATCTATTCTTTACCTTTCTGGGCTGTGCAAACTACCACGACCAAGGCAAGTTTTAGAAGGAAGAGTTTATTTTGGTTTCAGGCTCCAGAGGATTAGAGTCATGACGGTAGAGAAATCATGGCAGTAGACATAGTAGCAAGAGTGATCAGGGAGCTCATCTCTTCAAACAAAAGCATAAAACAGAGAGAATTAACGGGAAATAGCCTGAGTCTTTAAATTTTCGAGCTCATCTCCAGTTATATACTAAACCTTCCCAAAGAGAACCGCCAGCTAAGAACCAAGTGTACAAGTACCCCAAAGTGTGAAAGGCATTAATCCTTCCTCAGGGGAACCCCTACCTTTAATAAAATAGAAAGCCACAGTGCTTGCCCATTTTCTTTGTCCTTCCTGCTCTCTAATTCTTCCCTCCCTTCAAGGGCACTCTTATGAGTTTTGCCTCTGTTTCGTTTGTCCACTAACACCAAAGGGCCTTTTGTTTCTATATTATAATAAGTATGAAACTTGTCCAGGAGCTTAATCTTCCAGGAAGTGGAAAAGCCAAACTGCATCAGTTGGCTCTCTTCAGGTGGTGTGAAGGGTTGTCATTTTCATGCCTGGAGGTTGAGCTTGAACATGAGGTTGACTCATCTTTCTGAAAATTCCTTCATAACAGAGTCTGTTTTGAGGACTGACGTCCATTCAGAGCTGTGAGGTGAGTTACAGGAATTTAGTTAAGCATCATGGCAGATGTCACTAAGGACGCACCCTATTTATGAGCCCTTATTCACCTCATCAATGGAGACCAGCACAATTTTCAGCTGTGAGCATATGCATCTTTAAGGCCTTTTTTAGGAGTTCAAAATCCCCCTTTCTCTTGTCAGAGCATGTAGGAGTGGGTGCCCCACTCCTAAGGAAGTCACCAAATGATAATAAGAATTAGCACATTCTGTTTTCCTGGGCTAGAGGTAGAAGAGCCCTGCGGTTGCTGTGCAGTTTCTCAGACATTTCTGGCAGCCTTAGGCTCCACCTCCACCTCCCCAGCCCACACAACAGCCACATTGTCTTAATAACACACTCTCCCTATGCTCCCTCTCCTTCCCTTTTCACTTTTTTATTTCTACATCTCTCTTTTCTGCACCTGCCAAACTTATTTTTCTCAAGTCCTTGGCTCAGAGCCTATTTCAAGATCTCAAGTTGAAGCAGTTATCTGTTTCTTTTCCGGTACAGATAAGCACAGACATTACAAACCCTGAACAGTAAATTGTCTGTGCCTTGGGGCCCTCTCAAGCTTCTGGTGAAGGGGAATAGATGAGTCAGATAATCTACAGGCCCCAGCCCATACTTCATTGCTTATGGAACCAGCTCCTTGGAATCCTGACACTTCTCCAAGACAAAGAGTCAGATGCCCATCTAGCGATCGCAGCATGATTGCCTAGAAACGGTCTGCTAGTAACAACATAAGTTTACTAGGTAAACTCTGAAGGTTGGCTCATAGTTCACTGAGAAATAGAGCACAATCATTATTCAACAGTAATTCGTTGTCACATTGAAAAGGTGTATTGCTTTTCATTCTTCTGTAAAACAGGTTGATGTTTTATCATTTATTCTTTCTATATTTTTCTTTATGAGTGCTTTGCCTGCATGTATGTGTACGTCATATGTGCCTTGCAGAGGACAGAAAAGGGCCCCAGAGTCTCCTGAAACTGGAATGAAGGATTTCTATAGGCTACCATGTGGGTGCTAGGGACCAAACCCTGGCTCCCTGTAAAAGCAACAAGTATTCTTAACTGCTAAGCCAGCTCTCCAGCCCCCAGACTGATATATTTAAAACAGTTTCTTATACGTAAACATAGCCCAACATGGGAATAGATGATTTATTGAAAATATGTTTCAGTTACTAAGAAAGAGGTAAGTGTTTGTATACCAGTTAATGATCAGACTCTGTTCTAGAGATTAAAGTATGACATAATGGTTAGCATTATTAAAGTGACTTTTGATTGATATTTGAGGAAGGGCACAAGAAGAAGCAGCAATGAGCAAAAGGAAAACTCGACGTATGCCTTGGGGAATACTGCAATTAAAATTGTCTATCTTTTTTTTTCTTAATTTGAACCATGATAGTTAGAATCTATAATGTGCCTATCATTGGACATGGGAAAAGATAAAACCCTTAAGAAAGCTACCAATCTACAAAGAAAGCAGGGCCCCCAAAAACTAACAACTGAAGTACCTTCTTAAAGGACCTCAATAAGTCCCATATGAAAGAGGAATCTAGTTGTATATCAGCATCTACTATACTTTAATGACCCGTAAATATGGAGCATGGTAAGCTTTGCAAGTTGGTCAGATCATAATATCAGCTCCTATCTTACTTATCTTGTTGAGTTTTCCATGAAACCTCTTCTTCTAGAAACAATTATCAAGCATCTAAAACATATATTTTAATGTGGCTTTTGTGTACTTAGTGTATCCTTGAGCAAGATTATTTTATTACATGGGGTTAAGCTGCTTATATCAGCTAATTCTCCAATTCTAAATGCACCATAGATAGGACATGACCCAACTGTCCATCACAGTAACGATAAAAATGGAAGACTCCTAAATCCAAATCGTGTAATGATACAAATCTTGATCAAAATATACAATTAGTCAAAAATAATTCTCAGGAGCCAAATAAAGCTTGTACTATTTCAGTAGCTTTGATTTCATAGTTTTCCAAGAGCCATATTGAATCTGTTCCGCTTTATAAATTGGCTAAATCAACAGCGTTTTCTGGGATGCTGTGACTGTGTGCACAACCCAGTAATGAAGATACAAAGTACATGGTCACAAAAATGTTGATCACATCACTTATGTACCTACTTGACCTTATAGTTGGAAGCATTTAATAAAAACATTACACCCATTTTCTGTCAAAGGCTGGAAGCGCAACTGCAATTATTTGAGAAGGAAGTCTCCTAGTTCAGTGTGGAACCTGAGAATTGTTACAAGTTACTGGCTTGTCTCCAATTGAAAGCTTAGGAAAGTCAGCTTCATTTTCTTCATCTATAAAAGCATACAATTCATGAAAGAGAATAAGAACATTAGAAATTTTTTTTAGAAAAATAACACCGGTTTCAAAGGAAGATTTGTCTATGAAAATTAAATCATTTTTTAAATAGTAGACTTTTATGACTTGGCTTTTATGACCCATTAATGCAGCTGTAACTGGTTTAACAGATAAAATTCTCCAGAGAAAATAACAAATATTATATATATGATACATATCACATGAATATATATATAATGTCTTATAGAACTGGGAATAAGGGACAAAGGAAGTTAAATTGTAGGAAAATGGCTTATATGGCTATCAAATCTAAGGAACCCCATAACTCACATTATTCAGATAGGAAAACAAGAAAATTCCAATGATGTAAGTCACAACTTGAGTATGAAAGCCTAGAACCAAGACTGAGCATATCTGTGAACAGGAGTAGATAAGTGCCCCAAATTAAAAAAAAAAAAGCTTGATTAATTCCCTTGTCTTTTTCCTATCTGCAGGCAGTGGGTCAGATGATGCTCATTAGATTAGTGAAGACTGATCTCCATGGGCGGTTACTCAGCTGTTCCTAGTATTCCGGGCCTACCTAGTCATCACATTTACATCATTCTAAGAAATAATAAAAAGAAATAGAAATTAGGATTATGGTCCAAATTCTTAGATGCCTAAAATTAACATTTACAAAAAAAAAAAAACGGTGGACAAACTCAACATATTTTCTCACATGAGGGAAATGCACACATTCAGTAGAGAGGCTGGTTTAAGTCTTACTCAACCTGTGTTGCTCTGAGATCTGTCACCTTCAAGTTCAATTTACCATAAATAAACCATGATGTTCCTATAAGACCAGAAATACTTATATTGGAAAAGCACTGTAGTTCATTGCACTCCACAGCCCTGAGTCTGAGCTCAGGGTTTTCGGGCAGTATGCACTGGCACTGTGTGGTATGGCAGAGGCAATACCAAGTGCACATGTCCCTGTTGAGAACCAAGGCTTTAGTGAAGTTGCTCATTGAGACATGGGCTAGCATTGCCAGAAACACACCAGACTCATATCACTGACCTTGAGCTACACTTTAATTCTTGGTCACCACATATTCAGAATTCTTTACTGTGATCAGACTTTTCACAAGTTCTACATCCAGTTACATAATCCTACACAACCAACCCATCATTTAAGATGATGTGCTCTGAAACCTTTCTCTGACTTCACTGAATCTATTTCCTTTTCCTCCTATTTTTCTAATAGCAACCAGAATGTGATTTTTTCAAAGAATAACTTGGCTTTTTTCCCACTATAGTGATGTAGCCCCCTAATAGCTTTTCAGAGTTGCTAAGAAATGAGGAAAATATCTGGGCACAGTGATGCACACCTTTTATCCTAGCACTCAGGAGACAGAGGTAGATAGATCTTTGTGAATTCAAGGCCAGCCTTGTCTACAAAGTGAGTTCCAGGACACGGGGAAATCCTGTCTCAAAAAACTAAAATAAATAAATACAAAAGAAACCAGGAAACTATCTAATGCACAGTTTTGTTTTTGTTAAGTTAGTCTACATCAGCAGCTTTTATCATTCTGTAAACCAAGTACACCGGTACTCTAAACGATATACTAGGCTCTTCCCATCTCAGAATCAATGATGATGTTAGAATCTCTGCCCAGAAACTGAACTTTAACTATAGTCATGTTTTTAATCTCAACTTAACCAGCTTTTTCTCAGCAAGTACCTTCTTACAGTACTCTCGTCTCGTCCCACAAAGAAACAAATTTTCTATTAGATTCTCTCATAGAATATTAAACTTCCCCTCTAATTACTTATTCCACCTTTTATTTCATTTTATATTTTTATAATTATTTGATTAATGAGAGTTTTTGTCTCTGAATGAGCAAGATCTAAACACACAAAAGGAACAATGTTGTTTTAGCCAACATTTTATCCTTAATCTGTAGGCTTCAGTCTCATGCTCCGTGATTCCTGGTTATGTCTTATTGGCAAAATATTTAGTTGCTGAGAAGAGACAGATCTCTTTGAAAATGTGCTGTGGGGAGACACTTGTTTTAACATCAAATTGTCAGGGCCTAAGATTTACTCTCTGTGTAACTCTAAAGAAATTCTGTGATACCATTCAATTTACTTTTCCTCTCCTGGGATAGAGATGACAAAAACACCCATCCACCTTGCTACAGGTCAAAAAGTGTTCCTGCAATGCCAGCATGCATGGGGTTGAAGCAGGAGAATTATGAGTTAGAGGCTGGCTGAGGCTCCATAGACCATGTACCTCACAGGTAGTTGAGCCAGTGAAGTGTATCCACCAGGCATAAACACAATCCTGTGTCTAACACCTAAGTATACTATGAGGGTTGTAATTCTTGTCATTGGTCCCATATTGTTCTTGGTCTCCAGATAAGAAAATGTTGGCATCTGCTACAGGTTTTCAGTATCATCAGGATGTCCATAAGAGTGGGTGAAAAATGGCTGGATACAGAATAGAATTTTTCAAAGGCCAAAATAGAGAAAATAGGTCATATCAAAAGAGAAGTAGGAAAAAGAAATTTCTTACAGTGTTGCTAAAAAGAACTGGAAAAGTGCTGGCTAAGGTTAGCATCAAAGAAGAGAGTTTATTCATCCCTTTTAATGTGTTAATTCAAAACATATCTGTTCTAGTTGCTTGGTCTTAAGATGTCTAAGAGACAACATCAACATTAAAATGAGAAACTAATTACCAAGTTCTCTAGAAATTATCTTCTTTGGTTTCAGAACATTCTTACCAAGAATTCAATGTTCTTTTCCTCTTTATTATGCCAGACACTAGCTTTCTGGGTCTTTAGTTGTTCTAAAAGGGAATTATGATGAAAAGCGATTTTGATGATGGAGGAAAATAGTTGGATTTTTCACTAAACAGTGAGAGTCCTAGCTCAAGGCCAAGGTGCCCGTTTTTATCAAGGAATTAACTGCAGAGCAGCAAATGGTTTTGAGTGCATGTCTTATGGCTAGAGCCGCCACAACAAAAAAACAGCCGGTTGCATCTGGTTCATATCCCATTCAGTGTGTGGCATTTTCATTCCATTAGCTAGCCCTGACATTTCCAGGTTCAGTGGAAGATGCAAAATTGCACATTTCACTTATAGTAGGAGTGACTTTTATGCAGGAGGATAAACGATAGTTCTGTAAAATTCATCTCGAAAACCTATACTTCTTTATGAGCAATCCCACCCTCCAACGACCACAATACACCAGAATAACCTCACTAGAATATACAGAGTACATAGCTTACCTCGAGATAAGTTATCAGAATCACATAATCTTTAATTTGATACAAAGATGAGGGTCAGATTGTATGAGGACATCTGCTGCAAAGATATGACATCTCTGATGGTTTTATAAACGGTGAATATGGCAGCATGAAAACCATCATGGTTGCTTGCATCTTACAACCTTAAAAGTACTGCATCTAAGTTCCACTGAAGGTCTGACCACTCCTTTATTACAAGAAACACAAGGAACTATGAGAATATATATTTCTGTTGCAAAATTTATAGTTGTTAAACAGGACATGCACAGACTATTTCCTTGACTGTTCTTTCTAGAATTTGTATCTCGGTATATTCAAGTTCCAGAAAGACTGTAAGCAATGGGGCATGCACAGCCATTCATGAGGTTTTTCAGTTTCACTAGAGAACCTATGTCAACAGTCTGCATGTAACCGGGTATGACGATGCTCAGTCAATATTTGTTTGCTATTTTTACACTATTTGCCATTGATAAGAGTATCTATACAATGCCATCTGTTAAATAGCATTAGAAAAAAGTCTTGGTTTTGAGGTGACATGCATTTTGTAAGATTATTTCAAAATAACAATTGTTCTATTTTTTTAAAGCATATGGCTGAAAATAGTCTCTCTGAGTTTAGGAAATGCAGCCTCTATTTCTCTGCATTCTAATTTATTTGTATTTGTAAGTACCTTTGTGATTTAAATCCGTTTCATTCATTCCCTATTCAATCCAGTCCACTCCGTTCACATTATAGTCACATAAGTAATCTGGAGTAATGTATCAGTATCATATGCTACACTTCAGCATTCAACATGTCTAACAAATTGTGACCTATGGCTTTAATTAATTAATAAGATATTCTGGATGAGAGAAAAAAGTGGATCTGGAATTTGCTTCTGAGGTTAAAACAGTCTATTGAGGAACAAGCAGACTGCTTTCCCCACATCAGATTCTGAGAACAGAGAGAAAATCCAGAGAGGCTATAAAAGAAAAACATACTTCCAAATTTACATTTGACACAATATGCAAACTAAGAGTCTCCTATAGTTGAGGTCCAAGACTTGGGAGGGTGTCCCATGCCTTCAGAAGTTTATAGTCCAGGCACGTAGAACCCAGAATAAACTAAAATCATCTTTCTCAGTTTAACGAAACTGAAGATTGGTTTAGGAGCAAAGAAACAGCCTGTCGAGGGAACCCTGACACCGCCATGAGACCATGTGCGTTTGCTGTTCCCTCCAGCTATCTGCATTTCTACAGTCGGGGTGGACCTCCAGCAGGACTAACAGAACCACTGCCTGTTACTGAGGGTCTCCTGGGAGTCCCAAGCTATATAAATATTTGAGTGAAATATTTCTCCGCTTTCTCTTCAAAAGCAACATTAAACTTCCCGCAGCTGGGAAAGGTTGTTTTTCCGTATTATTGAGATGAGTGAGTCAAGGCATATGTCTTTAATGGAGGTTTTGGCAAGCATGGCATTGGAGTTATTATTAGAATTGAGAGAAGTAAACTGCATGGTTTATTTTTTGTGCTGCAAATACAAATCAATGGTTTAAATGAAACGCTGCAGTTTATAAAATGTGGTAGAAACATTCAGATAAACAAAAGTCCGAGTTGACACACAGCATTTTTATAATGCAAATTTGTACAAATGTAAGACTATGGAACTCAAGCAAGGTAAGAACAACCCTTCCTCTTCCCCAAAGAATAGAAACCTATTCATGCCAGGAAGTGTGCCCAACTTTTGAGGAATCTAGTTCCTTCTGTATCCCCTGGTTGCAAGAAGAGGAGGCTCACTTTAGTTGTATCACAGAATACTGGGAATGCCCAATGGTGTAACATTATATATACAAATGCACTGGAACCTAAGGAAAAGTCTAACACCCAGAGAAGGATTCTCAGTAAAGTCAGGCCATAGACTCTCCACCTTGAGGCAGAACATCACATCTGTAAGTATGCTTGGCCACAGATGGCTTATCAGTATTGCACCATCACACACGATAAAGTGCACCTACAGTGACATGTCACTCATACCCCTTTCTCCCAATCTTTCCCAGAAACAAATTCTTGCATTTTTTCAACTTTGTATATGTTCTTGTACATTTCTCCTCTAAGATTCTTGCTTTCTTTTAACTGTAGCTTAACTCTGACTTATGACTTTATCCAAACACCATAAATTCTCTCTGCATGTCTGTGCACAAGGGTTTGAAGGCTAGAGGTCAACATCAGGTGTCTTCTTCACTTTCTTCTCACCTTATATTTTGAGGCAGAGTGTCTCACTGATGCACCATCATACCCAGCTCATTCTGTGGTGCTGAGGATCCAAGGTAAGATGCTCAAGCTTGCTTGACAGTGGCTTTTGTCATTTGAGCTATCTTCTAGCTTCTTTATCTTAGTTTTTTTTTTATATGTGTGCCTCTTCTCTCCATGTTTTCAGTTGAGGAACACAGACTATTCTTGTTGGCCTGTGTCTTTTTAAAATGAGGGTATATCGTCATAGGACGTTAGCTAACCTCTGGATTTGAATAGAGAAAACATGAGAGTCCTCACTCACCTGCCCTAAAAGCTACAGCAAACAATCTCTACTTATGAAAAACAGAGAACATGGTGCCAACACTCATGCGGATGTCATGTAGTATTCACTTGTGCAATGAGAGGTGTCTGCTTATTCTAGCATGTTCCATTTAAACTATTAAATTTCATTTTCAAAGTTTTGGAAAGATTTGGTTCAATTCAGTGGGTGCTTCTAGAGTAAATACATGTAGCCTAATCAAAATATAAATCAACAAATTGAGATATGTATCTCTAACAAGAACATTTTTTCTAAAAAATGATATATGCTTTAAAATAAAAATAAGTTAATTTCTAGCTCTTTATTGCTGTATTTCATTGAATAACATAGTAACTTGCCATAGCTGATCACCTCAAAGGCATTATCACTCAAACTATAACATCTATTGAACCTGATTGCATAAGCATGCCTTATATCTTTCAGTATTAAGTATTTATGAAGCAAAATATTTTGCTAAAATTATAAAAGTAGTTAGAATTATTTGTGCTTAACAAATATAAGTTTAAAACATATGTCTATATTTAAAAACCACTGAAAATATGGTGCATACTCTCTTACTCATTAACTTCCCCAAATATATAAATACAGTTTGTGCCTTATATGTTATCTGAAAAACAATAGGTTGATAAATAAACATCATATCTATTTACCCACAATGGTTAAACAGTGAGGTATATTAATACTAGTCTAATAAGCACAACTTTAGGCACAAAAAGGATATCTGGCTTTCATGGAATCACTAAATTGAATAGCAAACTAAGGACATAAAGTTTGAAATATAAATCTGTTGATTAAAAATAAATCACTGATGAAATCAGAAGTAAGACAATACCATGGAAACGCTAACAGGAAAACAGCAGTATTTAATTAATCTAATATATAAGTGTTCTATTTTGATTTCTGTTGCTGTGCTAACAATATTCCAATCAAAAACAAGTCATGGAAGAACATGTTTATTTTCACTATGCTCCCAGGTCACAGTCCATCACTGAGAGAAGTTAGGATAGAAATGTAGATAGGAAACGTGGGGGAGTACTGCTTGCTGGCCTGCTCACAGACTCAGGGTTAGCTGACTTTCTTACACTATCCAGAACTAAACAGTTCTTCCCAGAGTGACCTGGACCCTCCTACAACTCAGACAATTCTTCACCAACATGTCTACAGAGCAATCTGAAGAAGACGATTATTCAATTGAGACTCCTCTTCAGGTGATTCTACATGTTGTCAAGTTGACAGTTAATGATAACTACTACAATAAGCATAAAAATGTATTTAAAATAGTATATGTTTGACATATAACATATGTCATGTTGGGTATTAATGACATCAATGTATATGTTCCAATTAGGCAAAGTTTGACATTTACTCATTAGTGACCAATAACCAGATCTAGGAGGATTCTTGAATCTTTTCTAATGAAAGGGTTCTTCTTATTTTGAAAAAAAAAAAAAATCATAGTTCATTTAGTTGTATTTCTCCCAAAGGAGGCTGATTTTGCTTAGCACTTCCTTGCTAAGTCACACAAAGTACTCTAGTCTCTTCCTGGTCAATACCTAATGGTGCTTAATATGCATCTTAGTCAGTGTTCTTCCATGACCAAGACAATTCCTATAAAACAAAACATTTAATTGGGGCTTGCTTACAGTTTCAGAGGTCTAGTACATGAGCATCATAGCAGGGAGCAAGGAAGTACACATGCAGGCGTGGTGCTGGACAAGGAGCTGAGAGTTCTACCCCTGGATCCACAGGCAGCCGGAAGAGGAATGAGACCCTGAGTGACACACTTCATCCCACAAAGTCACATCTATTCCAACAAGGCCACACCTTCTGACCCTTCTCAAGTAGTGCCACTCCCAGATGCCTGACTTGGAATTGTGAAACCTCAAAACCCACCCTGAGTGACACACTTCATCCCACAAAGTCACATCTATTCCAACAAGGCCACACCTTCTGACCCTTCTCAAGTAGTGCCACTCCCAGATGACTAAGCATTCAAATGTAAGAGCCTGTGGGGCCATTCTGATTCAAACCACCACAACACCTAATCCACTCATGAATCCATCAATGCCTACAGAGTCTCTCCATTCTAAAGGCTAAATCAGCATAGTGCTCTGTGAAAACACAGGAACTATCTAATGGTAAGTGTGAAATATATAAAGACTTCATTAATTTTGTCATTCTGCTTTGCAATGTTATTCCCAGAAAGCAAATGTGATTAAAAGTAAGAAATAACTAGTTTAAACTTTTCCACTTCAAAACTGATGAGCTAGCTCAGCAGTTAAAAGGTACTCACTGCTCTCATTAAATTGGATTTAATAGTCTATTTGTATAATTATCATTTTAAAAACATAGTTCTATTAAGCCCTGTAGAAATAAGTATAAAAAGTCTGCAGAAATAAAGCATACCATAAACATGTATAAGTAAATAGATTTTTTGTTTGTTTGTTTGTTTGTTTGGAGACAGGGTTTCTTGGTAGCTTTGGGGCCTGTCCTGGAACTAGCTCTTGTAGACCAGGCTGGCCTCGAACTCACAGAGATCTGCCTGCCTCTGCTTTCTGAATGCTGGGATTAAAGGTGTGTGCCACCACCGCCCGGCTAGATAAATTATCTTGAAGTAGAATTGTTCAGCCACTTCTTTAGTATGCTCTGACAGTCTGAAAATCAGTCGGAATAAATGTCCTAAAGTCGGCTTCATTGCAGATCCCGACTTCCATGCTATCTTCTACTATTTGCCCTTCAAAGCTTTCCCTGAGAGCAATGATGGCTGCAGAAAAGGCATTTTCAAGTTCAGGGCTTTCGTTCTGTCTTTTTCAAGGAAGGTTTTCCCATTTGCGTTGTTCTTTCCCATCGCTGTGGCCTTCCAGGAAGAGTAAGCCTCAGATGGATCTGATTGAAATAAATGCAGCCATTCCTCATTCCAACCACAGAAAAAGGACACTCCAAATGGACGAACACCACCTGACCGCTCTGCGTCTCAGACGTTACTCTCCCTCCCAGCTGGGCTGTGCAAACGGTGTCTTTGCAAACAAAAGAGCATCTCCCAGGACATTTTCCAGCTCTGTGCACCAGTACTCTGTAATCTGGGCCTCCTGTCACCGTACACCAAACCCAAGAGCTTGGTAATTCATTCCGCTTTGTGTGCACTTCATTCACGCAGAATGGACGTATTTCTTCTTAGTTTGCAGCCTTTAGTCCCACTGAGGGGAACCCAGCAGCTACAGCAGATAAGGTCAGCACATTCTGTCTGGAAAATTCTACCAGATGAGACAAATACAGTTGGAGCTAAAACATACTCCATTATCTTCACTCACAGTCAAAGCAAGGGGGGAGTTTCTTGGACAAGAAAATGACGAAACTCCATTGCTCTTGAGAAGGTACCATCCTCCAGCAGGCATTGTCAGAGCCAAGTTTATAGGGAAAAAAAAACTCTCTGCTCTGAGCTTGCTCTCATCTTGCTTCATCATCAAAAGGTAATTAGATTTCTCAGCTCATATAGTCTCTCCAAGCAGGAAGAACAGAAAACAGAAATGTCACAAAACTGTATGTATGAGTCATCTGTAATTTTGTGTGGATAACTCATCCACCGTTGATAAGGACAAAGGCACAATTTTCCCTCTGATGGAGAACAGTACATGCACATCCGTGTGCACCTAGACTAGAGATGGATGCTAAACAATGCTGCTTTCCTCCCAGGACCTGCTGTCCTCAATACAAATTGTGGAAAGGGCTGATTCACCAAAATGAGTCACTCCCATGCAGGCCAAGGTTCTAGAAGCTTATGCCCCAAGGGCCAAGGCCTAGACACTTTGTCCTTCTGGTATGGGTAACTGCTCTCCAACTACTTGTTAAAGTATTTTTTTTAATTTTTTAAATTTAAAACCAAATATTTCTATTTTGTTCTTTCTCAAAAAAAAGCAATACTTTGGCTAATTAAAAAATTTATTTTTATTTTAGCTGTGAGCCATGGTCTTTCCCCAGAATAAAGAGCCAACGGGAAACAGGCTATTCTCTATTATGTGTGTTAATAATACCTTCCATTTGAAGACCACATCTAATGCATTTTATGTATGTATTTTACTTTTAAGATATCTTATATAAATTTAGTCATATATTTACTTATTTATTTTTGCCCATGTGCATGCATGCATGTATGTGTGTCTTCATACCAAGGCATTCATGTGAAGACCAGGGAACAACTTACAGGAATCTGCTTTCTTCTTACACCATGTAGGATCCAGTGTTATAACTCAGGGACTAGGACTTGGCATCTTCACCCTCAAGGTCATCTTCCTGGCTCCTAGGAATTTTTTTTCAAACCATGTGTCTCTGATGAATGTGAAATTCTCATTTGAAAGAAGAGTTGGAAAGACTAAAGTTGAGAACAACCAAGGCAGCAGGGAAGGATCACTGATGTAAGAGGTAGGACATTTTCATTCTAGCTCTGTCTGTGCTTTCGGTTCGCTAACAGACCCGGAGAAATCACTTCATTGTGTACAGCCTGATTCCTCTACTATAAGAACAAGATGTTAGTGGGGGAAGTTCAAACCAGGTACATGAACCATCTACACTCTGCTGTAGATATGCGCGTGCATAATGAACACAAACCCTTCTGTATTGACATACTTCAGCAAGAGAGAAACAAATGCCACTTAAAATCTTTTTTGAGAAAAGTTTAAAAATGTCTAGAAAGTACATAATTCTATATTTCATGAAACCTCTCCAATCCAATATCCTACTGCTCCATTTTTACTTCGCATTGACTCCAAAATACTGTTCAATGGCTTTTTTGCCCGTAATATCATGCAATTTTCATAAGTGAAAGACGTGAAATAACATACATAAATATAAAACATGTTTTTCTAGATAATTATAATATGTATATAAAGTATAATAGATGAAACTTATCTACATATACATTAAATTTTCCTTGGTCATTATTATTTTCTACATTGCTTCCTATGATGTATGCAACGGAAATATGGTTAAGCATGGTGTGAAAATGTCTTGAATGTTTATAGAAAACTTTCCCATAAGTAATTCAGAATTATGTGCATATTCAAGGCTCTTAGAAAAACTTTCAGGGGGAAAATCTACTTGCTTTCACTTGAGTTAGAGTTTCCCAAACTTATTTGACTGTGACAGTCTTTATGACCAAGATTCCTGTGGAGGTTGCCTGAGCAGTGATTAGGAAGCAAGCTGCAAAATGTGGCCACCGTAGCTAGTATTCTAGACAGTATGTTTGTCATCCCGTCCATTCATATGCTCATGGAAACCTCAACCCTCAACAAAATTATATTTGACATGAGAACTTCGAGAAATAATAAGGCTTTCATAAGACTGTGAGCATGGGACCATGATGGGAAGATTTGTGTCCTTATAATAAAAGGAACAGCATAGAAACTCCCTCTTCCTCCCTCCCTCCTCCTCCCTCTCTCTCTATGTCTCTCTCCCCCCCCTCTTTGTGTGTGTGTGTGTGTGTGTGTGTGTGTGTGTGTATGCATGTTTCTTCCCCACCTGTCTTCTGTCTGTCTCCTTCAATCTTCCTTTTCTTTTTTCCTCCCTATCTCTTTCTCCCCCAGTCCGGGAAAAAAGAAGAGGTCCTCTGAGCACATATAATGTGAATGATATGATGGGCATTTGTGAGCCAGCAAGCTGATCTTCACCCAGAACTAAATCTTCTACTAACCATTTGGATAATCTAGCCCCAGAACTGTGCGAAATAAGTGCCTGCTCCTTAAGCTACAAATGAAGTTTTGTTGCCACTACCAAAGGAGACTCCAGAACATGTAAGAAAATTGTGGCCTAACCAGTGAATCGGTGTGACCTTTACAAAGCCCGCTAAGAGAAAGGGCGCTGAGATTTCTCCCAATATAGCTTTGAAATTTTTGTAGTTTGGACTGAAATGAACTGACAAAACAATACTAATTTCCCGCTACTGAACGGCTAGACTTTAACAGAAATACAAAAGGAGTAGAGGGAGACACAGAGTAGAGTCAGGAGGGAAACCAGTGAATACTGGATTTACCTGCATTTATTTTCTATTTGCTTTATATACCCCACTCCAAAAGGGGACGGGGGAGGCAAAGACTTCTTTGCCGAGATACAAAGAACAAACAGCAATTGCCTCTTCAATACTTGAAGCGTCCTGGGTTAAGTATTCTGTTGTTTTGGCGGGACAGGCAGTGACCACACCTTAAGTCAAGCATCCTGTAGGCAGCCACCCCTGGATCAAACCTCCTGCTATATCCTTGAAGTAGCAAGAATTGGCCTGAACTCACTGACCTTTAGACAAGGTGAAACAGACCAACTTCTGTGGGCTCCGACAGGCCTGTTTCAGGAAATGAAGCAAATTCAAGAGCTTGAAAAATCTTTAATATGATAAAAATGCAACGTATGAAATTCTCAAAGAATTAATACAAATATTTATCAACATTTTCGAAAGACACTAATGATGCCTTTTCAGACATTTTTACCTGCCTCCCTCCCTTCCCTGCCTTATTGACCTCTCTCTCCTCCCTAATTTAAGCATCCCCTATCTTTCCCATTTTCCCTCTCAGGTCACTTGTATCCTTCTATCCCCTCCTCTACTGTTCCTTCGCTCACCATTGTCCCTTCCTACCTCCCAAGTTACTACTGTTCCTCCAGGCTCTGTATACACATCTGGAGATTTGGAGTTCGGAGCTGCGAGAACACAGAGCCCAACTGGATACCCATTGAAGTCATCCACATACGAGTAACGTTCTACAGATTTAGTGGAATGTACTTATGTATTTAGGAATATATAAATAATGATATATATCGAAAATTAAGGAAAAAGAGGCCATGAATTTTAGAACAAGCAACAGGAGATATATGAGATGGGTTGGAGAGAAAAAAAGGAAAGGGATAATAGTGTAACTATAATTTTCAGATTTTTCTCATATGATATATTTTGATACTGTTTTTCTCTCCTGAAACTCTTCCCAAATCCTTCCCATCTCCCTACCCACATAAGTTTATTGTCCTTTCTCTCTCTTTCAAAAGAATGAACTACCAAAGTGAAAACCAAGACAAATAAACTAAAAAGACAAAATACACCAGAATAAAACAAAATCAAATAAAAAGCCTACAAGAGAAGAAAAAAGGGGGAAAAAGGATAGAGGGTTTTTTTCTGGTTTAATTAGCTTCATTTTATTTTTTTCTTTTTTTATTATTTATTTACTTATTAAAGATTTCTGTCTCCTCCCCACCACCGCCTCCCACTTCCCTCCCCCTCCCCTAATCAACTCCCCCTCTCTCATCAGCCTGAAGGGCAGCCAGGGTTCCCTGCCCTGTGGGGAGTCCAAGGACCTCCCACTGGATAGAGGTTTTTTTGTACCAGCTAACTACTCCTGAGTATCGGGCCTGCCCTGGGATGTGGTTAATATATACCCAGTGACACTTTATTGGAGGAAACTGGTTTTCCCCTTTTCAGTAATTGTTCACTGCAAATCGCTTCTTGGTTATGAGCAGAACCCCAAGTCCACTTTTTAGCCCTCTTGGTGTTGAACGCCATTTAGCTTGAACTTGTGCAAGTTTTGGAGTGATGCCACAGTCTCTGTGAGTTCATAGATGTATCAGTCTTGTGTCTGGAAGATACTGTTACCTTAGGGTCATCTGTCACCTCTGACTCTCACACTCTCCCTCACAGACCCTGGGTTTCACAAAAGCATTCCATTTTGACTGAGCTCCAAAGTCTCTTTGTAATGGATTAATTAAAAATGCTGCAGATCCCTGGTGGTGGCAGGCACTGGGCCATATGGCAGCAGGCAGTAGGCAGAGGGTCCAGAGAGCAGAGGCAGGGACAGCTGCAGGTTTCTGAGCAGTGGCTGCTCCCAGGCAGGGAGACACGCAGTGACAGCAAGAGACAGAAATATGGATAGGCATGTCACGCAGAGTGAGGTTGGATATTTCTTTAGTGGTTATGGAAGGGAAGGGGAGAAGAGTAGAGAGGGATATCTAGTTGTGAGTCTCTGACTTAATTCCCATCTACTCTGATGGAGATTGAGTGAGACACTGATCTATGGGTATATCAATGTATCATTAGGAATCATTTTATTGCTGCTCCTTTAGCAGAATAATAATAGTAGGTTTTCCCCTAGGCTCATGACATATATCTAGTATCAGGTTCTTGACACTTTAGCAGGTTCAATTGTGGGTTCTAGTTCATGGAATAGACCTTAAATCCAGGCAGAAAGCGGTTGGTTACTTCCATAATATTTGTGCCACTGTTGTACCAAGATATCTTGCAGAAAGGTCCCTGCTATAGGTCTCAGTATTTAGATGATATTTATAATTATATATTTCCTCTGTATCATGTGAAGTACCTTCCAGCACCGTGAATGCTGATCGATAATAGGGTTGAAACTTAATTTAAATATTTATGGTCACTTTTTCTATAATTGTTTTTACATGTAATATATATGTATGTGTGTGTATTTACATGTAAAATATATAAAATATATACATATATATGTATATGTTAGATAAATATAACCTTCCTAGTCAGTATAATGTTACTCATACATTTACGATTTCAGGATTGACCACTAATTTCTGAAGAAGACTATTTCTCCAGCTCTCAGCAGCCTTTAGTTTCCTGTAATCCTTTGTCTAGAGTTGGGGCCTACCGAGTTTTTCTCCTACTACATTAGCTCTCTATTCACATTGTCTTTGTTCAAGTCATGTTTAAAAAGCCATTTGTGTGGGATTTCATGGGTATAGCTCCTCTGACATTTCTACGAGATGCATCTCACAGCAAATTTCCTGCTCCATCCCTTCTTCCCCAATTTTCCCCACATCTTAGATGTAAGAGTTGTATTGTAGATCAATCAGTACGGAGCTCCACAACTGCATTTCAATCAGTTGTGGTTTTCTGTAATGTTTCCACATCTGCTTCAAAAAGAAAGGGTTTCATTGATGAGGGGTGAGGATTACATCTATCTGTGGGTATGTGGGTAAATATTCAGAACATTTGGAGGTTTAAATTAGAATGATTCTCATCGTATTATATGTTTGAATATCTGTTCACCAGTTGGTGAAATTATTTGGGAAGGATGACGTGGTGTGATCTTGTTAGAAGTCTGTCACTGGGATGAGGCTTTAAAATTTTAAAAACCTAAAACATGTTCAGATAATTCTTAAGATGTGAGCTCTCAGCTGTTGTGTTTATGCTATACCTGTCTGACTGTTCCCATGTTTTTTCCTACCATGATGTAACCATGGACTCCAACCCTCTGAAACTGTAAGCCCCAAGTAAACTTGTTCTTCTATAATTTCCCTTGGCCATGGTATTTTAGCACAGTAACAGAAAAATAACAAAGACAGAAGTTTGGTGTCATGGAGTGGGCACTGCTGACAGACTTGATTATGTGGAGTTTTTTCAGAGAAGTGTGGAAGACTTTGGGACTTTGGACTTGGGAGGTGACTGAAGATTATAAGGAAGATTTAATACGCCTTCCTAGTAAGAGCTTGAAAGACAATAGGGCTGAGAGCACTGGATTATGGAGGCCCAGCAAAAGGGTTTCAGAGGAAACAAAAATAACCAGGTTAAAAACTATTTTTGTACTCTTTTGGCAAACAATATGGCTGCTTTATGCCCTTGTCCTAGGAATCTTCCTGATACCAAATGGAAGATTTTTGAATTAATTTTCTTAGCAGAGATTTCAAGATAGTAATATTGACTATATCATTGTGGTTATTAGAAATTTCTCTTATGTGACTCTACAATGAAAAAGAGCAAGAAGAGTATAAAAGAAAATTTTATGCAAATTTAATTCAAGGAGGGGACCAGGCTTACTCTCAAAGGACAACTGAACTTGGCAAAATTAGCCACATGGTTCTAACTTTAGAGTCGTGAAGAATACCTGATTAAAGAGGTTGTAGAATCTTCCAAGGATAAATACAGACAGACAGTGGAATAAGCTAGAGAGAGAGAGACAGAGAGGTGCTGCAGTCAACAAACCTGCAAGGATGAATCCACTAAAGCCCTCTGACATAAGACACAGAACTATAAGATTTCAACTAAATTCCCACAGGCCAATTTGATGAAGGCAATTCCTCAATTGAGATCCTCTCTTTCCAAGCCATGTTTCGGTTTGTGTAAAGCTTTAAAAGAGAACTGTAAATGTGACAGGAATTAGTCTCAAGAATATCAAATTTATAGAAGAAGAAGAAGAAGAAGAAGAAGAAGAAGAAGAAGAAGAAGAAGAAGAAGAAGAAGAAGAAGAAGAAGAAGAAGAAGAAGAAACATTTTTAGGCATTTGTTGACACTGAGCTTACATTTTTATTAGCCTGAAAAAGGAACAAGGAAGTATGAAAGAAGCATTGAAAACAGAAAGAATTTTGGTAAGAACTAAAGATAGAAGAGTTTTATAAATAAATAGAAAAATAATTTCAAGAACACAAATAGTTCGTTCAAAACACTGGATTTTCAACTAACAGAGGAACATAGCATATTACACAATGGAACAAAATTATATAACAGGAAAGAATAACTGAATCTACAAGATATGAACACATACATGATTAGCTACTGTATCTAAAATCCATTTGATGTCTACCAAGATCTCCATTTTCTGACACTGGGTTTCAGGGGTCATAAACATTACAACATAAGATACTCTTTTCCACTCTATGAATTATGTCATATTGAACAAAAGGTAGGATGCTTTTGTCATCAGCTGCAGAGTGTGTCGTGGAAGCAAGGATTGCAATTTCCTACCACAATTATGAGCATCAAGCCGGCTGCTGGGAAGCAATGTTAAGAATTAAGCTTCTACCAGTATAAAATCTGATCCATATGCATTGTTATGAATTTATACCACTGGGAACACTAGAAATTACAATTTTCTGTTGGTTTCTTCTTTCATTTCTCAGAGCTAAAGAGTGCACTGTGCTTTTTCTGAGATGTTGATAAATTGTGAAAACTTATTGTATGTGGCCTGATCAGAACATTGTAGAACAATGCTAAATAAAATTAATCTATTATAGGAAGAGCTGACTCATAAATTAAGCCGACATAATCTCAGAGTACTTCCTGTACTCAAGATAGCATGCTGAGAGTCTAAAAAGAATCGTATTTAAACTCTTCTGCACACATGTATAAATGACTACTTTGTACTCATTGTTTGGTTTCTTTGTTTCAGGTAAAATTTCATAGCTTTGTTTTTACCACCACCCCCCTGTCTTTACATCAAATTATCTAGGCAGCACAAGCAGTTTGATGACTCCACTAAATCAGAAAAAACAAGCCTATCAACTGCAAATCAACTGTCTTTTAGAGGTTAAATCACATTTTCAAATCTGATAATGTTTAGCAAGATACATTTTGTTCTGAAGTAAATGCTGAGTTGTACTTTAGTCATAAAAAATGACTTGTTTATTTGGAACAAACTTAGAATAAAGCTGTAATCATAAAACTTTTAAGGAATATGAAGATAAATAACAATGTGTCAAGCCACTGTTACAATCACAGGCTTCTCCTTCTTAGTATTTATTAGTCTAGAACTGTTTTCAGGTAAAAATAACACTAATTAGAAATAACCAAACAAATCACTCACAAACCACGGAAAGGCCAGACTAAGCTCAGAGTAAATAAAAAAGAAGACAAAGTGACTAAGACAAGAAGGATGAACAGGAAGTGAAAGAAATGAGCTCCCACTGGTGTCTGGACCATTTTCTGAGTGAACGCTGACTGGCATCTGAGTTGGCTGAAGTGATTCTGGCTAAGCCTAGGCAGACAGATACATGACTGACTGAATGAAGCACCAGCTCTTGGGGGGAACTTTTGGCAAAAGCACCACAGTGGGGAAAGAGAAGCAATACAGTCAGTGAATGTTCTACTTGTATCAGGCATGGCTTCCTATTATTTTGGATAAAGCACACTCTTCCTGGGTCACTGATTGTCACCTGTGTAGAATAATACTCACCTTGCCTTCTCTGGATGAACATGATGAGGCCTAATGAATCTATCTATCGCCATGTTAATTTTTTTGCATGTTAATTTCTTTGTGATACTAAAGCGACAAACAGGCCATAGTTGTTCGAACACACTATAGTTATAACAATGAGGGCATAGACGAGGAGAAGACCAATGATAACAGATGCAGGAGAAGTTGCATCACATAAGGGCATGTGGTACGGCAAGAGGGGTCAATCATCCAGATTTGAGTTCTAGCCGGTGACAATGTGAGTGTAGATAACTATGCATAGGCAGCTCTGTGGGTGTAGGCAACGAATAGATCGGTCTGCAGCTTCCTTCCTATATAATACAAATAACAGTACCAACTTTATAATCTTTTGTTTTTTTACTGTCTAAAGATCTTTATTTTAGAAATAGTTAAACAATTTCCAAGGTAATGCATTTATACAAATGCAGATAATCACATACATTTTAAAATTAAAGTGGGTAAGAGAATCAAAATCCACAAAAAAAGCAAATATTTGGCGTTTTGTTATTAACTTATATTCTTCACTCTTTCTGTAAGCTGATTTGGAGATTAACTATTTCCTTTGTTTGGTTTATTTTTGTTTGTTTGTTTTGTGCAAGATGAGATCTCAAAGTAGTTTTGATTTGCATGTTCCTGATGGCTAAAGATGTTGAGCAATTCTTTAAGTATTTCTCAGCCATTAGAGTTTTTTCTGTTGAGGCTCCTGTTTAGATCTGTACCCCATTTTAAAAGTGAATTACTTGATATTTTGATATCTAGTGTTTCAATTCTTTGCATATTTCGGATATTAGTCCCCTATTGGATGTGGAATTGATAAAAAACAAAATGACATCTGTAGACTAGAACTTTGTCCGAATGATTGTACTTTGTCTTATAGAAACATTTCACCTCATGAGGTATCATTTATTAATTGTTGATCTTAGCACCTGCTCTAATGGATTCTGTTCAGGGAGTCTTTTCCTGTGCCCATGATTTCAAAATTATTCCCCACTGTCTCTTCTATCAGGTTCAGTGTATTTGGTTTTATGTTAATGCCTTTGATCCACTTGGAGTTGAATTTTATACAGGCTGATAAGTATAGATCTATTTGCATTCTTCTACATGCAGACATCCAGTTAGATAAGCACCATGGGTTGAAGATATTATGTTTTTTCCAGTGTGTAATTTTGGCTTTTTTTATCAAAAAAAAAAATCAGGTATCCATAAGTGTCTGGGTCTTCAATTAGATTCCATTGATCAATGTGTCTTTTTTTATGCCAATACCATGTGGTTTTTAATCACTCTAGCTTTAACATAAGGATTAAACATAGTTCGTGGCATGGGTGCATATTATGCAATATTTGATAATATCGCAATGCTCACCTAAAACACTAACTTGTCTAAACTCCTTCCCAGTGGGAACTGAAGAGATCATAAACTCTAGAGTTATACTGTGTGGCTTTGGTGACACAAAACTCAATGCAACGTGGACAGGCATCCAAAATCCTTGTCCAAGTAATCAGAAAGTCACTCCACAAGGGCAACAGCTTTGATTTCAACTCAAAATAACAGGGTAGAAAAGGCTACCTTTTCCATCCCATCATTATTTTATAGATTGATAGCAAAGCAAATTAAATCCACCTCAGACATTATTGCTATTAACCAAGTTTTGACATTGTAGTCAGTCAAATTTACTTTAATATTTTCACAATCTCATTTAACTTTCCTTTATATTTGCTAAAAGGCTAAAAATATGCATACTTCCTATAAAGATAAACAAAACCTTGCATAAGACCCTTTTTTTATCTTTAGCAGCTTCTATTTCTGTAACATATTTCTATATTCTGTTTCATAGCCATTTTCCTATCAATACCTCCAGAATCTAAAAATTCACTTAAAAGTAAATATCATATTGCTATAGTAATGCATGGGTGCTGATGGTTG
>NC_022021.1:26467118-26469557 GCF_000317375.1 Microtus ochrogaster | reverse complement strand
GTTACCTCACTCAGGATAGTATTTTCTATTTCCATCCATTTGCATGCAAAATTTGAGAAGTCATTGTTTTTTACCGCTGAGTAGTACTCTAATGTGTATATATTCCACACTTTCTTCATCCATTCTTCCATTGAAGGACATCTAGGTATCAGCTTAAGTACGAAAAACAATGATATATACACTTGCCGAGGTACTCTGTGGTTACCAGGGAGTAAAGGTAAGGAAAGCATAGTTTGACCTTAAAGTGGTAACAGAAATTGGAGGGATATGGGAAGTGTTATGAAATCCAGTTCCAAGAGGGGTTACATGGATCCACCAATGTATAGATCTCACAGAACTGAGTTTCTAAACAAAGGGTGCATTTTTCTGTACATTTAAAAATTAAAAACACAGTTAAAATGCAGTATTTTTCTTGAGTGTTTGAGTTTTGAGGAATTAATACCAAGAAATTAATAAAGCAACATTCCAGCACACTGGCATTTATTTATTGTCATAGCATAACAAAGTAGTTTGTTTCCCACACTACAGAGGAAATTTTAAATAATAGAGAGCTGCAAGGAGAGAATTGCTACAGATGGCCCAGTAACACCTAAATCATGATAGATAGAAGCCTCAAGAAACAGCAAAATTATCCTAAAAGTTTTTCAAAATAGGTCCAAAATCATTGAGGAAATTTCTGGAAAATTAATTTTAAAGCTATATAAAAATTTCTTATAGATGCAATCATCCTAAAATCTTGGGGTTTTTTGAGGTTTGTTTTATTGATTTTATTGAGCTATACATTTTTCTCCACTCCTCTCCCTGCCTCTTCCCTCTTCTTCCACCCTTAACAAAAGCTAAACATCTGCCCTCTGTGTCTATGGCTTTCTTTCTAGTTTAATTTGAAAAGGGAAAAATACTGTTTGTACTTTGCTGAGATAGTTTAGTAGATGAGCGCTGGAGCACGATTAATAAAACTCAGAGAGAAATCTGGGTTCACCGTAGAGACTGGAAAAGCAAAGCAGCCAGCCACTGGCTCTTACCGCGACTTCAGTCCGAAATGGCGATCTTGCCTCCAGGAACATCAGAATGAGACTATTCTCCTCCCATTTTATAATTCTCTCTAGGGTTGGGATTAAGGGTGTGCACCTCTGGGATTAAAGGCACCGCCTGGTTTCTATGGCAACGAGTGTGGCTACTGGGATTAAAAGTGTGTGACCACTGCCTGGTCTGTAAGGCTGGCCAGTGTGGCCTTTTTACTTTGCTGATCCTCAGGCAAGTTTTACTTATTAAAGTACTGGTGAAATGCTACTACAGGGTGCTAAGTATATAATTAAGTAGAAGCATGTCACTTAATATTTTTCAGATTCTAAGTCATCTCCCTTTTACCAACAATATTATCAACAGGTTCATGTAATTTAAAATACCTTCATGTCACTTTCTAGTGTCTCCAATAGTGTGGAATTATTTTCACATCACTTCCTCTTTTTTTTTCAGTTTCCGCTTTTGTTTTTTTATTCTTTTAGATACAATTTTATTTTTAATATAGGAAATATTTAAAACAAAAGATGTTCAAAAAACAAATCCACTAACTCCAGACCTTCTTACTTTCATCAGGAATCCCTTACTTCCTTCCTTCTCACCAGCCCTTCCTCTGCCACTCTTGATTCTTCCCTTTGCACTGAAACTGTTAATCACTAACCCAGGGTGATGTGACTTTCACCTCCACTGGCTTCCCACAATCAAAGGCAAACCCCTTAATGACTGGTGGACTCGGAGGGAGTCTAGAGGCAGAGGGAGTTTTTCTGAAGACGCCAAAGCCATGAACATATGAATCATCGTTGTGTCCTACAGAATTGCCTGTCTCTCACTAGGAGCTGGACCATCCTGATCATTTCTGCTGCCCAACCTGGGTTGTCTCTAAATCTTGGTCCTCTTACATCTGTCTCCTGAAATTAGCTGTCCTAAAATAATATTCAGTAATAAACACATTCCCTACTTTTTCAGCCTTAAAAATACAGAGGTGATAAGGAAACAGGCTAAACCAAAAGTCCTGTTTTTAAATTTCATTGATAAATTTTCCTGACATCACTTCCTCTTAAAACTTTCTGATTTACAGTATTATTTTCTGAACCAGTATTTCATTAAATACTAAATTCTTCTCAGTCACCACTAAGAGAGGAGGCATTCACATTATCAGAGTATGTGACTTGTTCTATATGGAGTTTCAGGTTTTTTCATGGGCAAACCCCTATGATTATTCCAGACTTTATTGCACCAATATTTGACTTTATGAGTCATATTCAAACATCCCTCTGCATTCAGGTTAAAGTCCCCCTAAAAGAGGACAAAGAAAAATAATAAGATATTTTAGAGCATACCTAATCGCACAAATCTAAGGAATCCTAAATAGATGTTAGGTTTTACAGCATGAAGCATATACAGAAATTTAGGATGAGG
>NC_022021.1:26466261-26467018 GCF_000317375.1 Microtus ochrogaster | reverse complement strand
TCATAGCCATTTTCCTATCAATACCTCCAGAATCTAAAAATTCACTTAAAAGTAAATATCATATTGCTATAGTAATGCATGGGTGCTGATGGTTGAAAAATAAGTGTTAGGCAGATATTACTACATGTTTATGAATATGTAGCAAATTGACAGCTAAAATAAAAAGGACAACAATCAAATAAACAAAGAGCAATAACAAACTTAATAATTCTAAATGCTTCTGTGAACCTAAAGCAACCAGAATTCTCTTACATTAATGGTAGAAATACAAAATTGGGCAGCCATTCTAGGAAACACTTTGGCAGTGTCCTATAATCAAATGAATGCTTGCCATATGTTTGAATAATCTACTAAAGTAGTTCCCTTAGATGAATTAACATTTATTTTTAAAATGCTATTGCAGTAGCAGATCATTTCTGCTTGGTTCATCTAAAGGTGACAGAAATTTGAAATAGTCCATGAATGAGTAAAGTTGGGACCACTAAGACATTAGAATAGTATTCTGCGCTGGAAAGGAGAAGCAGTGTGTTGAGACAAGTGACAGCACGGATGAGTCAAAAGCATTGCCATGGTGCAAGGAACCAGTTGCAACAGGCTCCGTGTTGTTCAAGTCTATGTATCAGCTTTTATTTTTTTTAAAGATTTTTATTTTATTGAGAAAAAAAAAATTTCCGCCTCCTCCCAGCCTCCCATTCCTCCCACCCTCCCCCCACTCCTCTCCCCCTCCCTCTCGAGTCTGAAGAGCAGTCAGGGTTCC
>NC_022021.1:26459911-26465511 GCF_000317375.1 Microtus ochrogaster | reverse complement strand
CAATCATATTGTTCTTATGTACATAAAATATTCTTGTTAATTGTGTCATGCATTCATTTAACCACTGCTAATTATACTCAAGAACAGCTGAGACACCCAGCCTCACAGATGAGAAATAATTGGATTCTTGGGGCTTTCCATTGGTAGACAGCATTGTTAGACTAACTGGACCGTGCCGGTCATGTAAGCCACTCTAATTAATCAGTATGTGTGTATGTATGTATGGGATTATATACTTATTATATATGTATTATGTATAAATATATATGTATATATTCATTTTATCAGCTCCATTCCTCTAGAGAATTCTGAGTACAATGATGAATATAGTCAGTTGAATAAGTTGGACTTTGAGGCAACACAATGGCTCAAAGTTAAGTCATGTAGATGGGTTGACTTAGGGGTTGCTTGTAAACAAAAATTTGTTATCTGATAAGGAAGACTAGAAAGATGGTCGACAGGATGGCTCTGTGAGAAAAGCACTTGCCATGGAAGCCTAAAGGCTAAGGGTGATTCTCAGATCCCTAACAAAGGTGTGCGGATGAGAACCAACTCCACAAAGAGAACCTTGAACCCCCAAGTGTGCTCATGACATGCAAACACAGTAATAAGAGAATACAATTTGAGAAAGAGTGCACTGAAATAAAATATACTCAAGATATAAGTTCAAGGGGGGAAATCAATGAAAAGTCTTGTCTTCTCCAAAACCCAAATTCTTTTCTCCTCTCCAAAACCTAAGTTCTGCTCTTCGTATGGTTATGTGTTTCAACGTGTTTCAAACATACACATGAAGTGCAAGCTCACATAATTTTTTTCTTCCTTGCAGCAGTTTCTCTGCTCACGAGACAGCACTATCTAACCATTTATATAACCCTGTAAGGCCTGGGCCCTCCATTTTAACAGCACTCTTACCCGATCCATCACAAGGATGGAAAATGGTTCACTTCTGCCCACATGCCCACGGTATCCCCTTTCTCACCTGAACTATACAAAATGTCTCATGGTTTTCTTGTCTCGCACAAGCTGTTCCTCTGATCAGTAGGTGTGGAATCTGATTATGTCACCCCACACCTGAAAAACCATTCAAGAAGTGTTCAGTTGCTTGAGTATAAAAAGCCACATCTTTAACACTGCCTGTAATCTCTCCCCAGTAGCTCTTTCTCACACTTTCTGCTGCGACCTCCCTGGCTGGTGCAGTACTAAAACACATCAATGCTTCTTCTGTCAATGACATTCTTTCCTGTTGAAATAAGAGCAGCTGAGCTGCATCCCCAGCACCCTGCCGCCCACAGGCTAGCTTAGCTTATGCCCCGAAATAATTACAGGGAAATTGTATTCTTTTAAACACTGCCTGGCCCCAATAGTTCCAGCTTCTTATTGGCTAGCTCTTACATATTGATCTAACCCATTTCTATTATTCTGTGTAGTCCACAAGCTGGCTTACCAGGAATGATCTTAGCCTGCATCTGCCTGGAGTTGGAGAACCATGGCGACTCACTGACTCAGCTTCTTTCTCCCAGCATCCTGTTCTGTTTTCTCCGCCTACCTAAGGGTTGGCCTATGAAATGGGCCTAGGCAGTTTCTTTATTAATAAGAAATCATTCCCACATCACTTTCCCACTCTCTACTCACCCTTTATATTGAAGCACAGGTCTGTTTCTTCAATGAAGCATAACCAAACTTGCCAACCCAAATTCCTATTGCACATTTCCCCAGAAATGTAGTTTTTGTCTTTAGGAGCATCTCCCTTCTAAGTGATATTATATGTTCTTTGTGTGTCTTGATGTTACTGATTGCCTCTCACTCAGGAATTATGAAGCACATGCTCTATCATGGTCTATGGCTTCATGTGCAGCTTAATGCTTGATAATCCATAGCCATGTGTTAACTACTCCATTATGACAGTCCCATGCAACCTTAGTTGCTGCTGGTGTTTTGGCTGTGTCTCACTAATAATAAAAATCTAAATCATCAGGATTTGAGTTAGTTGCACAAAAATAACTGCCTACAATTATTTACAGAAGTTTACAACAAGTGAGGTAATTTGGGGGCCCATTTCTTCCCAAGCCCTGAACCCATATCTTTTCAATGAGGCTATAATACCTTCTAAATTTGGTAAATTTCTAATCACAAGCAAGGAACAAGTAACTCCCTAGGCTAACTCAAATTCTGAGTTTTTCTTCTTACTGTTCTAACTTTGGTCCACACCTCCGGCTCATCTGCAGTTTGAAAAGAGGGAGATTATGCTAGTATTTTATATTATTATTTTTATCTGTTGTAGGAGGCCACTTGTTTGTTCCTGGATGCCCAGACTCGCAATAACCACACAGAAACTCTATTAAGTAAATCACTGCTTGGCCAATCACTTAAGTGTATTGCTAGCTAGCTCTTACATTTAGAATTAACCCATTTTTATTATTTTATATTTTACCACGAGGCTCGTGGCCTACTGGCAAGGTTCCAACTAACAGCTCACATCTTTCCCCTCTGGTGGCTACATGGCATCTGCTTGACTCCACCTACTCTCTCTATATATATCTCATCCAGCCTGGCTATATTCTGTTAAGCCATTGGCCAAGAGCAGCTTCTTTATTCATTAACTAAAAGTAACACATATATAGAAGGACTTCCCACACCATTTATCTATTTGTTTTTAGAGAACAGTTTATCCTGAGAACCCTAACTCTCCTCTTAGTATTTACCAACAGCAAGGCAGGCAAGTGTTTTGTATAGCTGAGTTAACCAGCTGTGAAATCCTAATTATCGAGGTACAGAATCTACCTGTGAAGGTCTCAGAATAAAAACTGTTTGGGGGCTTAATGCTCAAAGCAGTGGATTGTCTTCAGTGAAACATAACACACCACATTTTATCTACTAAATTGTAAGTTCTCCAAAGATAAATCAGTCTCACTGGGAAGCTTCTGAGAAAGCAATTTAGGATGCACTTTTGGAAATCATAAACGCTATCTTGCCCCATTAGCATTTCAATGCACTTACAGTGCAATAAAATTTCAAGTATTGCTGTAGGAGATTTCTTTTTATGCTCATTATTCGCAAACTAGCACCTTTGTGAGGTATAAAATGTACTTACAATTATTTTGGTAAAACATATTCTCTCTCATTATCAATTTCACCAAAATGCTGTCATATTTCACTATAAATTATCATGCCCTCAGTTACTCCTGCCCAATCAGATTTCCCTGTTTGTTCTGACATTCTTAGTTTAACTGATTTTGCTACCTTGCATTTCCACTGGCCCTTCCTACCACTTTACTGAAATATCTGACATTGACTTGAACTAAGACCAAACAGATAGGAACCCCTATTCCTTGAGTCCCTATTCAGTTGTAAAAAGTGTGTTAATACTTCAAAACATATCAATTTATTTAATTCCCAAATGACTCCTGAGATTTCCTAATAAATGCAGGTCCTTTCTGATGAGACTTTTGATTTACAGAAGTGTTCAAGTGCTGCCTAAATCCCTGGGACAACTTTTCTTGGGCACACAGCAGAAGCCCCAACTCCAATACTGCTGGCCAGTCCAAAGGGCAGTTTGACCTTCTTAATAAGTTTTATGTTGTTTCCCAGAACAACTCTCATTCTGTGTGAAAAGAAACAGAAAAATATTAATCCTTTGATTCTTGTTTTCTAGAAAAGAAAATGGCATCTTTTGACATGTTTCTGTTCTTATAAGGACTTTCAGGCAGCCTTGTGTTCACAGTAAAGTCTTCAGCAAATGTCCATTTGCAAGTAAAAGTGGCCAGTGTCTGTTTGAAAGGGCTTTTTTAGGAACATGATTTAAAACACAGACGTAGGCTTCACAATAGACCAGAACTGGCCTGTCTATTGTTAACCTTTACATAATAAAATCAACCGGGACTATTAACTGAACCCAGGCAGGACTTGACCATGATTGAGTGAGGCATGAGTTGTTAGCCTAGTTGATCTCAGAAAGTTGGCAATTTTACTTGGCAAAATGCTCTTATTATATTTGTTTGTATATTTTAGCTTGTTTGTTTTAAACGTATGATTCTTTTATGATGCCAAACTAAGTAATGCTTTCGCTTAGCTTTATAGCAAATTAATAGGCAAAGTTCACAGAGCGCCATAGTGTCTAGAATTAGGACATAATTTTCCTTTGCCATTCTTGAAAGAAAGGAAGTAGTTTTGCTTAAAATACCAGTGCACTGTATCCCTGGGGGTCAGGCTGAAACCTGGAAAGGCTTCTGTGAACGTCTGTATATTTTCATTGGGTGCTGTAGAGAGATCGTATTTCCTGATTTAATAATACATACGACAGCAATGAGAATTATTTTAATATGCCCGTGGATATGAATCTAACACATAGACCTATGGAAGAAAAGGGGGGAGGACGGAATGAGGGAGTGACTGGGGGAGAGACGAAACAGAAAGACCACAGACTACATCCATCCTAGGTGCTGCTAAAATAGCATTAAGGTAGCTAACAGAAGTGTCAGTTCCATGAGCTGCTAGCCATAGTCAAACACCAGTGATGCAGTAGCGTCAGAGTCACTTCATTTATTAGTAAGGACCCAATCCATCATTGTATCACCTGGCCTCCTCCACACCACGTGAGTGGTGCAGTGTGATTTCCATGCACACTCTGCAGACAAAGAGCTAGCTGTCTAGAGAGAGTGATGGAACTTGAGAAAGAAGTTAAACTGAGCAGCCAGTGGCTAACCAGGATCTGGTTCTGTAGCTCCATGGCTTTTCTATTGGTAGTCGGTGGTTTATATGTCATTTTCTCTATCTGGATTTTGCTATTCTGTTTTTGGAAAGTGTAGACATTTAAAAGCATTTCAACAAGAAAAACAAATCCTTTTGCTTAAGTTGTAGCTCCAGAGACAAATGAGTGATCATCTGATTTTTTTCAAATCTATTTAAAATGTGCATGCATACACGTGTGTGCACACACACACATGCACACACACGCATACATTCACACACAGAGAGAGACCATCTCTTCCTGAACATCCCTACAAATCAGATCAACCCCTGTAAAAGAAAAATTGTGCCCCAGTAATAAGATTCCGGATTTCATTTGTGATCTAGAGTCCACAAGCTCCCATGGGCTTGGGTCAGCTTTCACTGTGGATTTCCCGGTCATGATCTTGACCTGCCCTCCCTCTCTCCAATTGGACTCCCAGAGCTCTGCCTGGTGCTTGGCTATGGATCTCTGCATCTGCTTCCATCAGTTCCTGGATGAAGTTTCTATGATGACTATTAGGGTAGTCACCAGTTTGATTACAGGGGAAGGTCAGTTCAGGCACCCTATCCACTATTGCTAGGAGTCTTAGCTGGGATCATCTTTGTGGATTCCTGGTGATTTCCCTAGCACCAGGTTTCTCCTTAACCCTGTAATGGCTCCCTCTATCAAGATATCTCTTTATTGCTCTCCCACTCCATCCCTCACCCAACTCACCCATCCTATTCCCTCATGTTCTCATCCCCCATCCTCTCCCCTCTACCATCCCCCTCACCCCCAGTTTACCCAGGAGATCTCATCTCAATCCCCTTCCCAGGGCGATATCCATGCTTCCCTCTTAGGGTCCTCCTTGTGACCTAGCTACTCTGGGGCT
>NC_022021.1:26457074-26458719 GCF_000317375.1 Microtus ochrogaster | reverse complement strand
GACCTGTATTTCATTAATTCTTTCATTCATCCACGTATTTGTTTATTTTATTTATTTACAGTGGAAGAGGGCATATGGGTCAAGAGAAAGGGATGTGGCATGGACCACATGGTGATCATGTCTGATAATGTTCTAGCATTTCAGCATTGCAGACCACACTTCTCCGGAACCTTCTTATCATTTCTTTTTTTTTTTCTTTCTTTCTTTTTTCTTTTGGATTTTTGAAATAGGGTTTCTCTGTAGCTTTGGAGCCTCTCCTGGAACTTGCTCTTGTAGACCAGGCTGGCTTCGAACTCACAGAGATTCGTCTGCCTCTGCCTCCCGAGTGCTGGGATTAAAGGCGTGCGCCACCACCGCCCGGCTTTATTTTCATTTCTAATGACTCTCAGTATTAATGCGTTTCCCTCTGGGAAAATTTTGTGTGGATGGGCTTTTGGTAGAGGATGAAAGTGTGCATAATGGTAGCGTCCCTCAACAAAATACTTCTTTGGTCCAGAAGTGGTGGTGGGGGGGGGATTCCTGACATGGAACCAGGAAGTCTGCTGTGTAATTCCTCCTAATTTCACCGAGAAAGGAAATTTTAGCGTTTACTGGACACAAGACTGGAATGCCTATGACTCTGATGCAGAACCTGAGGCCAATAGAGGCAAGAGTTCAGTTACCCAGTACAGAACGCTCAGAACGATAGGGTGTCAGGGAAAAGAGTAAGATGTCCTGACCTTCCCTTTCGGGAGCATTCTGAGGATGAACAGATCCCCGTCTTAAGATAAGAAACCCTAGTTTCAGTGTCTGCTTCCCAGAGATCTCTCCTATATTCCTGGAAGTTATCTTTGGTGATTGGCATACACTCCCTGAAAGATCTTCACACTCCTTCCACAAGCCTTCGGTTGATCATTGTTTACAGCTGTGTAAATGTACCGCATTTTCTTTATCCGTTCTTTGGTTGAGGGGCATCTAGGTTGTTTCCAGGTTCTGGCTATTATGAATAATGCTGCTATGAACAAAGTTGAGCAAGTGCCTTTGTGGTGTGATTGAGCATCCTTGGGATGCTCAAGAGTGGTAGTGCTGGGTCTTGAGATAGATTAATTTCCAGTTTTCTGAGATATCGCCACACTGATTTCCTAAGTGGCTGTTTACACTCCCACCCCTTAGTCCACACCCTCTCAGCATAAGATCAGGGTTTTGATCTTAGCCATTCGAACAAATGCAAAATGGTGTCTCAGAGTCGTTTTGATTTGCATTTCCCTTTCATGCAATTCCTTAGTGCCTTTTGTCCATTTGAGATTCTTCTGTTGAAAATTTAGATCAGTAGCCCATTTTTTAATTTTGTTATTTGCTGTTTCGATATCTAATTCTTGAGTTCTTTGTATATTTTGAAGATCAGTTCTCTGTCAGATCTGGGGCTGGTGAAGATCTTTTCTCATTCTGTTTATTGATTGTTGCTCTCAGTGTCTGTGCTGCTGGTGTTATATTTAGGAAGGGGTCTCCTATGCCAATGCTTCCATGGCTACTTCCCACTTTCTCTTCTGTCAGGTTTAGTGTAACTGGATTTATGTTGAGGTCTTTGACGCTCTTGGACTTCAATCTTGTGCAGGCAATACTTATAGATCTATTTACAGCCTTCCACATGTTGACATATAGTTAT
>NC_022021.1:26379458-26456034 GCF_000317375.1 Microtus ochrogaster | reverse complement strand
AATTTTTCTCATGGGCATGCTGAGGGTTTTCCTGATGTTAATAATATGCTTCTCTTTTGTTTAGGATTTCTATCTTGCTCTTCTAACACTTAGCCTCAAGCAATTAAGTGAATCTGTGCAATGTGCTGAGTGCTTAAATTCTTTAAAGTGTTTGTTCAATATTCTGATTCATTGTTTGAAATTCCAACCTTCCTCATAGTCATCAGACAGGAGCGTAATTCAGCTAGGTTCTTTGCCATTTTATAACAAAGATCACTTTTACTCCAGGCTGCAATATCCTGGTTCTTGTTTCCACCTAAGTATTCATCAAAATGTGTCCTTTATTTACATTCATTTATTACTTATAATATAGTATATAGAGTATCTATATATTATACATTCATAATGACATTTAGCTCATAACAACTTAAGAACATCTAATGATTGTGATTTTTCCTTAAACTCTTCTCTTCTACACAGCCCACCAGAACTGCCCCACAGCTGTATACATGGCGATGCAAGCTCCTCCCAGTATGCACTTGGACAAGTTTTAAGCCTCTACTCTTTGCCCACTTCTAATTCAGTTTCCACAATGTGGGGCATTTGTGAAAGCAAAGCTCTAGCTCTTTTTTTATTATTATTAAAAATTTCCCCCTCCTCCCCTCCTCCCATTTCCCTCCCCCCACACTCCTCCCCTTCCCTCTCCAATCCAAAGAGCAGTCAGTGTTCCCTGCCCTGTGGGAAGTCCAAGGTCCTCCCACCTCCATCCAGGTCTAGGAAGGTGAGTATCCAAACAGACTAGGCTCCCACAAAGCCAGTACACGCAGTGGAATCAAAACCCAGTGCCATTGTCCTTGGCTTCTCAGCAGCCCTCATTGTCCGCCATATTCAGAGTCCAGTTTGACCATATGCTCCATCAGTCCCAGTCCAGCTGGCCTTTGTGAGCTCCCATTAGATCAGCCCCACTGTCTCAGTGGGTGGGTGCACCCCTCGCGGTCCTGACTTCCTTGCTCATCTTCTCCCTCCTTCTGCTCCTCATTTGGACCTTGGGAGCTCAGTCCAGTGCTCCAATGTGGGTCTCTGTCTCTATCTCCATCCCTCGCCAGATGATATTACTCTTATTTTTTAAAAAATAATAGAATGTGTGATACTGAGAATGAACAGAAGTGTATTTCCCACAATTCTACAGACTGAAAGTCAAAGATCATGGCTAAAACTGAAGGCTTCCTCCTACTGAAAGCAAGAGGGCAAAACAGAGTCCATTCCGGGAAGGCATTATAGCACTCAGCTTAGATGACAGAGCCCTCAGCACCTAAGCGCTTCATAAAAGACCCAGCATCAGAAATCTCATAATTGGGAATCAAGTTTCCAACTCACCAATTGAGCTCTACTGCAAATTAAATAATTAAATAAGTAAACTCTTACTAAAAATAATCAGTGTATTAGATAGATAGATAGATAGATAGATAGATAGATAGATAGATAGATAGATAGATAGATAATAAATTGGCTGATTTAAATGCGTGTGTGTATGTTTGTATGCATGTGAAAATTAATGGACTATATAATATATAATACATTTATGGAAATTAAGACTCTAATGCAGACGTAAACTTGTTGAATAGTGAACAAATAGGACAAATTTAGGTACAACTAAATTAAAACTGATAATTCACATGATTAATACATAAATTTGCTTAGTACTAAATTAGAAATAAAGTATTAGATCACGTGATATAGATGCTAGTGAAGCTAAGAAAATCATCATATAATGTTGTATAATCAGAAAGGAAGGCTTATTTTCGGTCCTTGTGCATCTAATTTCCTTACTTCTGATGGTGAGGCTATGTGTATTGTAGCTAGTACTGTGTGCGCCTCATGGATTCACATCATAGATAAGTACTGATGGTCAAATGCACTCTTTACGGGGGCATCCTCCTCTGGCAAGACCACATTCCAGCGAGTAGGTAAAGGGAGAAGAACTCAACTACCCCTGAGACAGTTACAGGGAACAGTGTTTGCTTTTTAGTTCCACTTGCACAGTGGAAGCCTATCGACACTGATTGGTTAGCACATTATCTCAGACTGGATAGTGAAAGCTCAGGCCACCAGGATCTCTAACAGAAGAAGCTCATTAAAAGAGATGTGGAGCATGCCAGTCAGCTACTAGCTACCCACGCTGTATCAAGAATTTGTGGTAGGAGACCACTTGTTCATTTCCCCACCACCCAGACTCCCGAAATAATCACAAGGAAACTTATATTATTTGAAACACTGCTTGGCCAATGACTCTAGAGTATTCCTAGCAAGCTCTTACATATTAAATTAGTCTGTTTCTATTAATTTGTATTTTACCACAATGCTCATGGCCTACAGGCAAGATTCCAGCTATCAGCTTGCATCTTTTTTCTCTGGCCGCTACATAGTGTCTCCTTGACTCAGCCTTCTTTCTCCCAGCATTCAGTTTAGTACCCCCCACCTCTGTTCTGCCCTGCTATAGGCCGACAAAGCAGTTTCTTTATTCATTAACCAATGAAAGCAGCACATATACAAAAGCACTTTCTATATCAGTGTTCTGAATTCAGGAGGACAGTGTGCCATGTTTCTTATTTAGAAGTGCAATATACCAGGTAGACTGGCTGTCAGGTTAGGAGGCCTGCATTTTCTCCTACAGCCAACATTATTATCGCAATCTTAATTATTAAATGAATACTTATAACCGGGTACAGGGAAAGATAACTTTTATAACAGGTCCTTAGTTATATCCTTCTGCTAGAAAAATGAAAGTTATTTTTATTCTTATTCTGCTATTACCTTTGTTTTTTCTTATGAATGGTGCCTGAATTTAATAACTTGTTCCTCCTGCATCTATTGATGTGATCACGGCTTTTATTGTGCTAACGATATTAGTATAATTTTGTCAGTATTTCCGCTTGTAAATCTACACAAACAATTTTGGAAAAGTTGCAAAAATCCAACATTGGCAATGGCAAGTTGCATTTGTTTTTTCCTGAATATTATATTTCTACAGCTATTTCCAAATAATATATATCACGATATATAAGCATATGAGTAAGCATGATATGAAATCACCTTCCCTTGAGGTTTTAATACTTTTTACAGAAATTTTTAATCTAAGTTCATAAGTTGGACTATCCTCTAAGTTTTATTTTTTCTTTCCTTTTTCTTTTTTCTATTTTTTTGGGGGGTGGTCTGGTTTTGTTTCAAAGTTTTATCTTATTAGACTCCAAAAACCCAGTTTTATTCATCCTAAAAAAAAAAAATATGAGATCTGTGAGATATGAGAGACATTTGTGAAAGTTTTGTCAATTTTTTCTTGCAGTTTTATCAAATACCAATTTTTACTTAATAAGTTTTAAGACTGCTCTTAGATGCTAATAACTTAGAATTCTTGTCTTTCTGACAAATTAAATGTTACATTTTTATAAAGTTATTACTTTAACCACTGAACACATTGGCCTCACAGTTGCTTTTATCCAAAAATATTATGGTAAGTGGCACAGCTTTTTTAATGGTTCTCTGATGAATGTTTTGTATCTTTTAATTTTTAATGTTTCTTTATATTTATGTCATTTATATAATTATTGCTGCATTTCTTAAAACACAGCCTCCAATCACTTGACAATTAAATACAATATGCTGAATTTAGAACATTTGTATGTTTTTATACCTTCCCTATGCCCAACCTTTCTTTTCAAATCCCCTTCACCCTCCTTTCCATTCTTCCTTCCTCGTTTCTGAATTCCCCTTTTAGAAGAGACTGGTGGCTCAATACTATTCAGCTCTGTGTTCCGTCCGTTTTTCTCAGAACTCCTCCATATTTTGTATTCTACCAAGCTCAGTCATCCATGATAAGAAGTGTTGCTGTGATCAGTCCAGAATTTTCATGTCTGAAGTGGGAGAGGTTTCCAGGGTATTGAGTTAGCTGTGTGTTCCCAGACAGCATTTTTTTTTTACCAAGAGGTCTGCTGTAGCCTGGCATTCCTATCTAACTATAAGGAGTGCACCAGACACTTAACCTCTCTTGGTTTTTTCATTTTCAACCTTATGAGGCTGAAGAAAACGATCTAGTACAGACTTTCGTTTCCTTATCATATGATTGGTACTCGTTTTTAACTGACATGCTATTCTGTAGTGTCTTCTGGAATGGCTTTTTTGTTTAGTCCTCCGAGGTTTTATAAATGCTAACAATAGCCACTTGCCCTCTTTCAGATCTGGAGTTGACCTTAACTTGAGGGAGTCAGGAAAGAGTCTGTTCCCAAGGCTGTGCCAAGTTGTGTGATTTTGACCAGGTGGCTTAAAGTCTGTTTACCTTCTTTTCCTCCCCACTATTATTGAAGTTAGCACCCTTAAAATCGTGTGTGAATAGCACAGGACTAAACTTTGGGAGTAGAGCCTGATCCTAAAAAGGAAATGAGTTCCAAGAAATGAATGTAGAGAGGTAAACTACTATCACTGGTAGCTCCTTACTCCAATTTCTCTTTTCAAATTTTATACAGAAGTCATGAAGAGAAAACGTGGGATTCAAACTCTACTTTTGACCCTAAGTGATGAGTAGGAAGTAGACCCCAGTGATGCAATAGCCAACTTTGGCAGTTCTGTGTTCAGTGTGGTGACCTTGTTAATAAGGTGATCTACCTCCAGTAGGTCCAACCTAGAGACTAGCTGATTACACTAGAACTCAGAGGGTTGAGGAGAGGCAGAGTCAACAGGGTTCCTGTCCACTGTCACTGGGAAGAGCAGGTGCTACAGAACTGCCACTGTCGCATTCTAAATATAGAACTCAGTGTCTGTGTCCTGCTGTAGATCAATGTTTCCCCAAAACCCTCACGACAGTGGCTTGGTCTTCAGGATGCCACTACTGATGGTAGTGGGAGTGTCTGGTGTGAACTCCTAGGTCACTGAGGGGCTGGTACCTTGTGCTGACCAATCTCAGTTGTCAATTTGACTGCATCTGAAAATGGTATTTTATGTTTCCTGACCACAAGGCGAGAAGTTTGTACCACTCTACTTCCCCACCAGAGGATCAAAGCTATGAGGCCACCCATTCTAAAGACTAGAACTCCAGAACCATGAGCCAAAATAAACTTTTTCATTTACAAATTTTTTTATCTCGGACATTTTCGTATGCTGACATAAAACAAACACCCTACACACATTTTTCTGTCGTTTCCCTTCCATGGTTAAAAAAAATTACGTGATTTTGGCTGGAATTTAGACTCACACAGATCCCACAGAGAGTGGTGAAGCCTGAGCTGTTCTCCAGGTTTTTTCACTCCGAGGTGGATGGATTTGCTTTAAGAATCTCTGTTAATCAATCAGAAACAAGCCACCATCTGTTTCTGAGAGGGGAGGGGTATTATAACTTCACATGATATGATTCTGTTTGAAGGCACCGCTCCTGACCGTAGAGTAACTGCAAGCTTTCATTGGAGCTCTTAAAATACCCAGGATGGCAGTGGGGAGGTAGACTTGCTGCTAATGAAAGCCTAAATGGGGACCTCTGGGTCTCACTATGCATTCAGGCATCTCTTAAACTCCTATAGATTAGTATGTGTATACTATAGTATGTGTTTACTAACCCTTTCTGGGCAGTTGGTGTGGTCCTGTTGGTAGTGTACCAGAAGAAAAGTTATGGTTTCCAACTCTCCTAGGCATTTTTTAAGCTTTCACCAGGGAGTTTATTGTTAATAGTGTCTAGCTTCTTATAGTTTGAAAATACTAAATTTAATGTGAAGAGAGTGTGTAGAGAAAAATAAAGATGTTCTTGAAAATTCCTTTTAAAATTGCCCTTGCACCACCGCGCTTGGCTCTATTATGTCAGGAATCACATTTTGAATCTCAGCGAATAAAACAACAGAGATACTGACTTCTCATGTCTTGCCGAGAGCAGAGTGGTCTTCATAGGAAAAATAAATTTGCATCCGGACATACACATAACAGACAATTTAATTATGCACAGAAAGTTCTTCATCATCTGGTCTTTAACCATGTGGAGATGGCAAATAAATTCAATATGCAAAAAACAATGTTTGAAATAAATACTAGTAAAAACAAATACATCCCAGTACTGCAGCCTAGATAAAAGACATTTTTATGTACAATCTCAAAATAATAATAAGCAAATATATGTCAATGAGATAAAGGACTGGGTCTTTGTGGGAAACACTCTCAGTGTAGACTCTACAATCACTGCATCACTAAATCAGCGTAACCCCTAACTGTACTCGAAATATTTGTTCTTATGTCCACAGATTTCTTTATGCAACGGGGGGGGGGTTATTAAAGGAAAACACAGCCAATCCAAATGCAGAGTTCCGGAGATCAGTTCCAGCTGATGCGTCCACAACACACTCCTGAAACTGAGGCTCCGAGATCGAGATCATTGTGGAAGAAGGGGTGGAGAGATTGCAAGAGCCAAAAGAACAGGGAGTCCGTCCTCTGAGACTGTGCCTCCTAGGAGTGGCAGAAGCTGCACCTGTAAAGGCTCACGAGCATTAATGCACAAACATGATTTGATAAGGATGACATCAAAGACATGCTGATGTAGATGGGGCGGGAGAACTCAAGAGTTTTCAGCTGTCCACAGAGAACTACTAACAATTAAGGAACACTGAAAGAGGAAGAAATAGTTTTCCCCAGGGAAGAGCATGTCAGTTGGTTATCTGATACCAAATGATCAGCCGAAAATCACATACCTACAAGTAACATCATACAGCAGATTGGGAAGAATATGTATATATACATACATATTCTTATAAAATGCAAACTCTGCATTTTAATTGTTTGTGCTCTTCTGTAATAGTCTCCCCCTGTTACATAAAGAAATCTCTGGTCATAAGAACAAATATTTAGAGTGCAGTTAGGGATATAATTGAAGTAGTGACTGTAGATTCTCTTCCAAGTAGATGATAGATAGATAGATAGATAGATAGATAGATAGATAGATAGATAGATAGATACATACATACATACATACATACATACATACATACATAGAAAGAGAGAGAGAGAGAAAGAGATGTTATAATATTTAGTGAAAAAAAGAGACCATGAATTTGAATTTGAAAGAGAATAAGGAGGGGTATATGAAGCAGGGAGAAAGAAGAAGAAAAAGGTTATAACTATATTATAATCTCAAAAAGTAAAAGAAACAAACGATATTCATCATCCCAATAGAGATAGGAGATTCAATTTTTAAAAACACACATTAAAATGCAGTTGTTAAGAGAACACCCCTTTTGGACGTGCTTTTAATATATCATTTTTTGTCTGAAACCCTAGCATCAGTCACCTAGGGGAAGATAACTTTGTGGAAGAGAAAAATGAATGACCCAAAAACTTTCCATGTTTGATTATTTTTCTCTCCGTTTTAAAATTTTTGAACCAAGAAAACATATACTATATCAGCATAGCTACTGATCGCTCTTAAATTTCTTCCTCTTGATTTCTATTTTTAGAAGATTTGTTTAGCTACGAGGATGTTGCTACATGTTTTCAGTATGGAACAGGTATGTACAGAGGTCATAATTCATGTGACACTTGTTCTGTGGGTCCTTGTGTGTTCAGGGCAGGTAGTTTACCGACTTAGTCATCTCTCAGTTCTAATGTATAATTCTAACAGGCCTCCAGGTAATGGCAAAGGTCCTTATGTTGGACTTTGACTAGGAAAGGCCCTCCAAGAACTGGAAATACTTCCAAGAAGAGGTCATGCTTGAATTAACGTCTTGCCTAATGAAGTAAGATTAAAGTGCTCCAAGCAGGGAAGAAGTAGATTTTGAAAATCACAAATGAATTTTCTGGTCATTCACTCATTAATGAGCATGGTTAGAATGCTGATTCCTCACTCCTGAATAGCATGATGTACAAGACACAGGAAATAACTCGAATAACTCGAATAACTCCACTTTTGCCTTAGGAGCATAAGAAACCACAGAGACCCAGATCTCTGGTTCTTAATAAACAGTTATGACATTGGTCACAAATCAATTATTGTCCTATTAGTAATCTAGGAGGGTCCAGAATCCTACCTCTGAACACAGCCAACGAATGCTAACTTTTTGCATAAACTGTGTAAAGAACCACACATGGCAGTGTTCCAGTGCCTCGTTCCACGACTATTTCATGGCTGCTTCTCTATAGACCCTGTCTTGAGTGTCTTTACATGGCAAAGTGGCACCTAACTCTTTTTCATTGTTTCTATTTTCAACAAAACACTAAGAGGCATTGGCAGAGTTTCCTTACTGAACACCCTGTCTGCAAGATGATGGCCAAGCACTTTCACCGTGTATGTGTTACAGAGCAAACTGAAATGGAATGCACTGTGACATGCTGGATAGCTATTCAGGAGATGCTGGCCTATGAGTAGTAAGTGCCCAAGATATAAGCTAAGTAAATCTCTTCTTCTTCAAGGTGCTTTTGGTCGTGGTATTTACCACAGCAATAAAAGTCGAACTAGGACAGAGACCTCTGATATGTAGAATTAATATGTGCTAATAAAAATAAGCTTTCTTGCTGAGTGGTGGTGGCACATGCCTTTAATCCAAGCACTCAGGAGGCAGAGGCAGGTGGATCTCTGTGAGTTCAAGGCCAGTCTGGTCTACAAGAGCTAGTTCCAGGACAGGCACCAAAGTTACACAGAGAAACCCTATCTTGAAGAAACAAATAATTAAAAAAAAGTTTTCCATTTCTAAGGCTACACTTCTTTATATTTCTGAAGACTAAGATTAAAATAGTCTTGTGTAGCTAGTCTTCCTCTGTTCTGCCGGCCAGTTCCCAAATAAATGACATGGGGACTTCTTATTAATTATAAAAGCTTGGCTGATAGCTAAGGCTTGCTAGTAACTAGTTCTTACAACTTCAATTAACCCATTTCTATTCATTTATTTTCTTTTACGTGGTTCAGTTACTTTTACTTTGTAAAACCCAAGCTGCTTACTCTGCATCCCTGGCATCTCCTCGTGACTCTGCCCTTCTTCTTCCCAGCATCCTCTGTGCCTGGAAATCCTGCCTAGCTATTGACCATAAAGCTTTTTATTAAACCAACCGCAGTGACACATCTTCACAGTGTAAACAAAGATTATTCCACAAAAGTCTTGTTATGCGGTCTGTATCCCTGATTATAAATATCACATAAAACCCAAAAGTGGAGAGTCTAGTTACACATACGATGGAACAAACTCCTTCCCTGGGATTTAGGACTAGCTTGGTGGAGTCTCAAACCAATTCTGAGAGCCAGATCAAGACCTCTGCAAGTAGGAAAGAGACAGAGTGAATTGCTATCTAACCCAACCAAACAGACTCATCAATTCGTTTATAAAATATTGTCCTAGCATTTCTATTAGTTTTACAGAATTTTCCATGTGTATGGAATTTATCTTCCTGATTATGATCATAAGCTTTAAGATCAGCCAAGTTTACTCTTTTGAATCTGGAATGAATTCCATTATAAAATTGATTTACCATTAAAAATGATTTGTTGTGATGTAACTTCTAAAAAAGATCATAGCTTTTTTTTTCAATTACCTCAAATGATCAGGAAAATCAGAAATAACAATGAAATGAGAAGAGAAAGTATATATATATATATTTCCAGCTTTTCCTACAGGTTAGGGCAGGTTGAAAAACGTCAGTTGATTAAAGATTGGTCTGCACTGAGAGACGATGAAAGGGAAATTTTAGGTCACTGGGGACACAGCTCTTACTTGAATGTTCACTGAAGGCGGATAACCAGATGCCTGCAGGATGACCTGTAGGACACCGCCACAGAGACTGGACAGACAAGGTGGATAGGCTGACCAGCACGTGCCTTCTAGATGTCTGTGCTTGCCACTTTCTCCCAGAGAAATTCACAGTTTCGCAGGGAATTTTACAGAGCAAAACATGGAACGTAAAGATTTACAAAAGCTTCAGAAACAGTCTTAACAAATGATGCAATGTTCTTCAAATCTTTGCATTCAGTCCTGTCCACTGTACTCTCAGACATATAGGTCAGCTTCCTGAACTACTGCTTCAACAGGAAATCACGAGAATTCATTATTAATTATAAACATCTTGATATCGTCAGAATAAGCACTTACAAATACTGTAACAAAAGGAAAAGAAAAACAGTGTTCCAAGCAGAGTCCGCATTACAAGCTGATGCCCCAAAATTTTATCATCTGACCTTAATCCCAGTAATGATCAACATGGTGGAAGGAGTGTACCATACCAACTCCCAAAAGTTGCAAGTTGTTCTATGAGATGTAAAGTGCACGCACACACACACACACACACACACACACACACACACACACACACAATGAACAAATGTGATTAAATATTTCAATAAAGGAAATATTTTTAGTAGGTGACAGTGCTCACTATATTCGAGAGAGCTAAAAAGACATGCTTATATACAGAGGGAAAACTCAGCTAATTTTCAAGATATTTGCATGACTACTTGTGCCTATCTTATTCCATGATGGAAACTCAGAAGCAACAATTTCAGATGAAGGACCATTATGCTGTGACGTTGTATGACACGCTTCCTGGGGCAATGAGAACAAACATGGACTAAACCTAAATAGGAAGCAGTGACTGACCAAGGTAATGATGCCACCAAAGTCCAATTTGCTGAATCAGTGAGTTTATTGGCATTACTTACAGGAGTATGAGTGAGGGTTTACATGGAGCTGACTTAGAGACAGCCATATCAATAAAAGCCCATCCTAGCATAGGGAAACCCGCCACAGCTCCTGAATACTAGAAACCTGGAGATCACTATACAACTTGCAGGTAGAGCTACAGAGAGTAACAGGGCAGATCTGTTGATATGTGACTTCTCCGGGCAGCTGGGCTTCTCTAAGAGCATCTGTCAGAAGTCAATTATTGCTTGAGTCACGAGTCACCCAGCCTGTAGCCTGCTTTTCAGCAGCCTGAGGTGATGGATACATGTCTCCTCGCAGAGCATCTATCTGAAGATAGTCTCGAGGGGGTGTGAGATGCTCACGAGCTCTGGAAAAGGCAGGTAACAGTCACATGACTGAAGGATCCCCCAAAGCTCTCCAGGTTCAGCTTCTCATGGCATCTCCAGCCCCAAGTGAGTTATATAACTAACTACCTCATGCTCCACTTCCTTGTTGCTCAATGGGAGGAATGTCTGTTCACTGTGTGTTGGAATTACCATAGAGACGAATGAGGGAGTGAACAGAGGCAGCACAATGTCAGTGTTTCCTTTACCATATATTTTCCTGCTAAACACTAACAACATTTGAAATTGTAGCTTTTGCCTCGGCGTAGGCATATTTCCCATGTGCTCCCTCTTTGTAACTAATATGGCAACCTCCCTACTTGTGGTGCAAACTATTCCCTTTATTTCATTTTTTTTACTCTCCACCACGGAAACAACGCCCTTACTCTCCAACAATCACCCACCCTTAGAAGCCCCATCATGCCTCACTGTTAAATAACAGAAGAAGTAACAGGAAAGCTGTTCAGAGGTACTCTAAAATTACCCAAGGGATGAGAAAAAGAGGTGTTTTCCTCTTTGAATGCCTTCAACCATGGATATCAAAGCAAAGGTCATTGAAGCCGAGTGACGTATCTCCTGCAAATAGCACCCCACCACTTTTACCTGAAGATTCATCAGCCAAAAAATATTTCCATTGTATTTTAAGAATATCCAGACTAGTGTGGCCTATTCCCACACCTGCCGTATTTAGTGAATGAGTCAGGGCATATTAACAAATGCTGTCACGCCCTCGAAATCTCTCTTCCTGTTGGATATTTTATTGATTAAGTAGACGTTTTCATCACGAGCATACACAAGCTTCACCAACAGAGCAGCCGCTCAAGCGCGCCTGGGAATTTATGACAGTAACTTACTCTCGACAAGAGTTGCTACAGAGAGGCTGTGTCTGCAGAGGCCAATGACGTGGAGAGGGTGGAGTGTAGCAGGTCCAGAGCCCAGTGACAGTTTATCTGGGCTCTGTTTAGCTCCCTAGCAAGCTATCTCTGTGGTGTAATATCTTATGACTGGGAGATAAAAAACTTTTCAGAACATATTAACGTAACAGAACCCTATTCTGCAAGAATCAAAGAGCTAAGACTGCTATGTGGTGCATCTGAGGCCTAGAGTGGGCTGAGAGGCCCCTCTGGGCAGTTACCTGCCCCTCTGATGTTTCCACCGGTGTATTTGAAAAGTGTCTTGATTTACGGCTTCCTTTTGTTACTCTAAACCGTCAGGAACTTATTTGTACATGAAACATGTAATTTGGGGTAAGCTAAACTTGTGTTCCAAGGACGTGGTCTCTCATATTTGGTTCCAGAATAAACTATCTCCTTTTAGGTGTGAGTGATGTTTTTACATCTATTTCTAAAGACATTCCTTTAGGTAAAGAGGAAAAAAAAAAAATCTTAAAATTTATACCCTCCTGTAAAAAAACAAAGTAGAAATTTCAATCGTACACTTTCTTGATTTTTGCTTTTCCCAAAAGTGTGCTATGAAGAAATAAGGAGCTCCATGAACTTAAAAAAAATAAAAAAAAATAAAAAAAAAGGAAACAGGTAGCAAAGAACACCACAGCCTGGGATGTGCAGCTCATTCATTTCTGGCTTTCGTTTTCCTGCCACCCTCTTTGAAAGAAACCACTTAAACCTGTCTTCTCATGTGTCTATAGTTGTCTGTGAACAAAGATACACAGCTAGAACTCATAAATCTGTCAGTTAATCCACACGTTCTTAACATTAAAGTTTAGTACTGGGTGCTGTGATGGGGGTAGGTGTCTTTTTCCCAAAAGAAACTTGGAGAAATTATTTTCCACTGTTAAAAGTGTAAGAAAAAATAACGACAGCAATCCAAGGCCTCAGGCTATTCTTACATGTGAAGGAAAATGGAATTTCATCAGGATTTGTGACCTCAGCAGCCTGCTTCAGAACCAAGGCTCCACCCTGTGATGGAGCGCCATTGTGTAGGACTGAGTCAATCTGGAAGTGAGAGCTTTGGAATGCCAACTGGCACTCACAGTCCTGGAGGAGGGCATCCCAGGTGCCTACCTCTGGTGCTGCTGATGTCACCGCCGGGCAGATCATTTCCAGTTCCGCAAAGGAAAGAATAGGGATTCACCTTGACAGGAGGAACAGCAAGACAGGCACAGAGAGTGCTAGAAAGCTTCCCCAAGGCAACTGTTTCAAAGTGAGTCACTTACATTCCTAGGAACAGATGAAGATCACAGGAAGTGCTGCTCACCCATCTAGTGCGACAGGAGCCAAGCCAACCTGCATCCTGGTATTCAGGTCATCCCCAAACATGTGATGAAAGACCTTGCTATTGTTCCCTGCCTTCTCTCCTTTTATAGTAGCATTAATTCTGTGGGTACCTAAGCACTCACGTGCGAAAACACTGTTCGGGGATGCTGATAAATAACAATAACCAGAAAAAGGAAAAAGAAATCCCAAAGCCTTGAAGATTGTGGGGAAAAGATCGAAGAGTGGAGAAAAGTGCCAACAAGAAACAGCCCTGTGCAGACAGGGGAGGTCTTGCTCAAAAAGTGTCCTGTTGCCAGTCAGGGCTCTTGGTGGTCCCCTACGAAATGTAAATTCCAGTCCTCTGAGCAGATACAGTTGGCCTAGGGAAGGATCTAGGATTATCACTGTTTTCCAGGCTCCAAGTCACTTCACTGGTCGAAATAAATTAACAAAAGCCCTAACAAACAAAACAATTCATGTTGGAGTAATCAATCCACTAGGGATTCTGTACCGTAGCTTCCAAAGGATAGTCAACAGACCTCCAGCATTCCCGGGGCCTCTGTTTAGAATTCCCATTTTCAGTTTCCACTCCAGTGCTAAAGAACCAGAAGCCACACAGGAAAGGGAAGTCTGTCCTTCCTTTTTGCATGTTAAGGAACACTCAAGCTGACTCTGATGCCTACCAAACCTTACCTGCCCAATACAGCAGCTGTTAGCCACACGAATCACTGAGCATACTGTCTGTAGTTAGTCCAACTGAAAGTGCTGGGTTCATCACACACTCGACTAAAAGGACTTGAGAAACACAATGTAGATCCATAGCTTATAGAAGTGAGGACCAAAGGTTGATCTAGGAGAGTATTGGGTTAACTATGCTAATAAAATTGGTTTCATCTGCTTGAATTTGTTTGCTTAAATGTGGCTGCTGAAAAAATTTCAATTATACATGTGGTGAGTTTTATATTTCTCTTCGGCAGTATGGCACTAAACTTTGAAAACCACTGCCATCGAGTAGTGGTTCTCATCTGGGGCGCTTTGCTCCTGACCAGACATCTGGTAATCTTTGGTAATTTTTGGTTTTTCCAATGTGGGCAAGGATCCTGAAGGCATCTAGTACGTACAAACTAGGGATACTTTAGACTCTCTGTAAAGCCAGGAAAGCTCCTCATAGAAAAAGTCAACACTATGAGGTTGGCCAACCTGCACTATTAATGTGATTCTGTTCCCTAGACACACCTAGAAAGAGTTGAAAATACTGACTTCCTTGGCCCGTCTCCAGATGATTTAAGTCTCTAGTGTGGAGGCCATGTACTGGAAGGTCATTTTGGTTTGGTTCGGTTTGGTTCCTCCTGAACTCTAATGTCCAGGCAGGACAAGAAAGGCTGTCCTGATGGGAAAAACAGAAGCAAATCATTCATATAAGCTCTGTGCTGTCTATCAACACCCCTCACCCTCATGCTGACCTACAAATGTCACTGGCCTGGAATCTTCAGGGGGAGGGGTATTTCCTACCAGTCAACAGAATCCTGCATATGCATCCTTCAGCAGGAGGGCACCCCACAGAACTGACTGCTGCTCTCTGCCTGCAAGAGCAGACTTCCCTACCTCTTTAGCTAGAAGCCAGAGTGCAGTCAAAGTGTCTTCTGCAATTTAGCTGAGGCAGAAGTAGCTCTTTCACTGGGGTGGGGGACATAAAGAAATGGTTAAAGAGGTCAAATCCCCACGTAAATCGTTCCTGCCTATATTGCAGGTAGGAATCAAAACTTTTGGGCATTGGGTTATCTTAAGTGAAACCTGTTTAATTTGACGCTTTAATTCCTTTCAAAATCCAATTTAGATCACTTCAAAATAAGCTTGTACAGATTATGAAACGTTTTGCAATAAGGCACAGGTCTGCATTACACACACACATACACACACACACACACACACACACACACACACACTCTCTTACTTACATTACTGGCTATAGTCACATTGACCTGAACAGCAGCCTTGGGACATTTGCTCTGAGACTCTTCCTGAATTATCTGAATGGATAACATCCCCATGTCCTCTGGTCTTTGCTCAGATGTCACCTTCCTTTCCTAAATGGTTCCACACTTTTCTTACCCCTCTAGTACTTGTCCTACTGGTCTGTTTGATTGCTTGTCCTATCCATAGCTGATTCCTTAGTTTAACAATATCATCAAACTTACACCGTTCACTGACATTTCTCAAATATCTAAAAATTATGCCTGATCAATAGTAGATATATAATTAATATTTGCTATTTGAATAAATCTTTTTTTAAACCTAAAGCTATTTAATTTTTCAAAGCTTTATTACTTTCATAAAAAAATTCTAAATCAAGTTTTGGAGTTCATACAGTTGCTTTGCTCTAAGAAAATGGTCAGAAGGCTTATTTTACAAATAATTCCCACATCAGTTAAAGGTTCAAACACCCTTCTGAGACAGAAATGGTGTCACTATGACTACAAGAGGGTTGGTGAGGGACAATAACTAAAATGAAGGATGGGAGGGTAGACTACTGAGTGTCTTGTGGACCAGGACATGAACTTTGAATTTTGTGACTAGAGAGAATATTCAATGGTGGAGATTACTTGTTCTTCTGCAGAGGATTTGGATTCAGTCCCCAGGATCTACAGTAGTTGACAGCTGCCTGTTACTCTAGTTTCAGGAAATTGAAGACCCTCTCCTGGCCTCAGTGGGTGCCAGGCATGCATGCATGTAGACATGCACACAGAATACCCGTAAACATAAAAAAATAAAAGTGGGCACACCAGGCATGCGTGCAGTGTACTTACAGGCATGCACACCGAATACCCGTACACATAAAAAAAAATCATCATTTTAAAAATGAGTTTGAGCCGGGCGGTGGTGGCGCACGCCTTTAATCCCAGCACTCGGGAGGCAGAGGCAGGCGGATCTCTGTGAGTTCGAGACCAGCCTGGTCTACAGAGCTAGTTCCAGGACAGGCTCCAAAGCCACAGAGAAACCCTGTCTCGAAAAACCAAAAAAAAGAAAAAAAATGAGTTTGAATTATGGTTCTGATAATTAGGAAGCAATTGGAGACTTTAAGCAGTATGTTAGGCAGATGCTGAATTGAAGGTGTGACAGAAAGTCCCAGGGTTTTCTTGGAGGATAAGGTTGTCTCTTTTTTTAATTTGATGAACTAATTTTCCCTGGCCTTCTGGAGATGTGTAGAAAAATACGCTTGGATTTGTTGGGTAGAGAGAAGCACGAACTAGAACTACAGAGTCACTGCTGGAGGGGAAAGGGAGCCATAACTCGGGCAGTAAGTGCTTGCCTTGTAAGTTTGAAGACTAGCTTGATCCCCGACACCACATAAAATAACCCAAGTCTGATGGCATACTTGTCATCTCAGTACTAGAGGAATAAATAAGATCCCCAGAGCTCACCAGCCAGCCAACCTGTGCTACGTGATGGGTTCTAGGCCAGCAAAAGAACCAGTTTTCAAAATAAAAGGTGGGCTGTTCTCTGGCCTCAAGGGTACGCTCATTCCTGCACTCAGTACAGGAATACACACACACACACACACACACACACACACACACAAATACCTCTCACACAAAATAGAGCTATGGGCTCAAATCATCTTCCCAGCGCACAAATGTACCCTAGAGACTCCTTTAACAAGGGCCAACAGCAGCATGTCATCTGGGAACTTGTAAGAAATGCACAATCCTCAGCCCCAACCCAAAGCTCACACACTCAGATCTCAACCCCAACTCTTCCCCTTGGGACTTGGCTGTACAAAGTTGATCCATCCATTTGTTTGTAGCTCTATGAGGACCATAGTGGAGAGAGATGGGAAAACTTTCTTCCCATTGTCTGGTTGCTAACCTGTAGCCTGAAGCCTGGGAATCAGGAAACCTGGATTTCCTACTCAGAACAAGAAGCTGTCAAAATATCGGCAAGTCTGCTAGTTCAACATCAGAGCAAATCAGAAGGAAGATGACAAAGAAAGTCACTCCCATCAGTCTCGCTAGGAAAGAGATGGAATGCACCAGGGACAAAGAAAATACATCAGCCTGCTTCCAAAAACTCAAGGAACCATGCAGAAAGATGCAAGCATCTGAATGTGGCCCCTTTATATTGACTTTTTCTCTGGGTGAATAACTGAATTGCAAAAAAAACAGGCACACTCTTCGTGACTGCTCATCTCTCTGTCATGAACGTTCTTCCTCCAAACGTCTATGTAACCAATCCCCTCACCTCCTCAAATCCTTTGTCAAAATGGAGAATTCCCATGGTACCCTCTTCAGCTCCTCAGCCCCAAGTTTCACACTCTGCTTTCAGTTCCCAGATTTCTCCAATTCTAACATCCAGCTTTCCCTTTAGTCTTCCTATAGCATTTGCCCCCTGCTAAAATACCACAAAACCTATTTGTTTCACCTGTCTACAGATGCTATCTCTTGCTGACATGCAAGCTCTGTGAGGGAGGAGGGCCTTAGGTTCATTCTCTGCGCTAGACTAAGGATCTGGTCTAGAGCAATTCCTGCAACCCAGTGCGTGTACAACAAACACTAGCTACCTAAAGGGAGAGTGAGCTCCTCAGGCAGGAGTGGTGGAGTTTGACAGGCTGGCGGCTGTTGGATTCAAGCAGAACTTTGATTTGAACCCTGGTTTGGATGATGACCATATTCATGATCTTTCTCATTAGTAAATGTTTAAGGTTTTGTTTTCTCACAGGTGAAATCAGTCTCACAGCACCACAGGAAAGTTAAATAATACCTGAACACTGCTCATCAGCTGCCCCTTTATTGGTTCATTCTCAGTTTCCACAGATTGACATCACTGCCGAAAACACTGCTTCTTATGCCTCTAGCAGCCATTGTCCATGATTTTCTGGTTGTGTCGAAGCCAATCGCTGGCCTCAGGTTAAAGCCCATCGCTAACTGTGGGTTAAAGCCCATCACTAGCTACAGGTTAAAGTCGATCACCAGCTGCAGGTTCACCTTTGCTATACAAAGAGTTGCTAGATTTTTCACTACTCAAGTAGATAATCTCTTTCTAAACTGGCGAATATAAAAAACACATTTAACTCATCACATGCTTGTGTTGGAAGCATCATGAGGGCAGGAGGTTGGGTAACAAGTAAAGAAATAAAGGTCTCAGGTTCAGATATTTTCAGAAAGTCACATAGCTTGTTAGCAGAGAGGAAAACCCGAAATCTGGGTTTCCAGATTCCCAGCATTCCTTCCACTCCATCTGGCATGAAAGCGGTTGTTGTAAAAAGTCCCCAACTTTTCATCCTGGCAGAGTTAGCACAACGTAGAAGATAACTGAGGTCAGATCTAAGATGTCCTGGATTTCTCTCTATCTTAGTAGCTACTAATAGAACATGCTCAGTACATTTATAACGCACAAGTAGTGGTTTGCCTGAGAAGAAACCTTAAATAAGCCCTGCTTCTACACTGACAGGACATTCAATTCCTTCATATAGAATATAGAAGATTCTACACATGGGACGCTAGATCTGTCAGGTCGATGATGCCGGCTTTCTTAGCTTTCCTCATTTTGAATCTCTTCTATAGTCACTATCTATTGCACATTTGGGTTGATATTGCTCGACAAACTCATTCCACTATTTTCATGGAACTTTACCTTAAATATTGCTCAAGGGTATCAGAAATAGTAAAATCCATGGAATTATTTTGGTATCATTAGTAACAGCCCATGGATACAGTCTGAAAATTGGCCCAAATGCTCATCTGTAGGTAATTATAAACTTGGCCCTTGTACCTGCAACAGCCAATGACCAGATGTCAGGCGCTGAAAGACGGGCCGAATAAATAGTCAAGAATGCAAGATGTAACAGTCTGGTCTGTGATTAAGCCTCAAAAAAAAAAATTACTAAAAATAAAGTGAGGAAGCAAACAAAACAGTTGTTATGGAAACGTGTTTTGAATCACTCAAAGCAAATTAAAATCCCTCCTATTTGCCAAACCACTCAGGCCCCACTACACACAGTACAAGCCCATGCATATCAACATCATAAAACAATAAAAGGAATGGAATGTCGTGGTAGACCTCCGTAGCAGAGCTAAACTCAGAAGAACAGGAAGGTGCTGAGTAGAGGGTGATCCCGAATTTCTTTACCTAAAGAATCTAACCTCTTAACCCATCTTACGTTCATTCACTTATTCAGCGAGTATTTATTGAGTGTCTGCCAAGTAGACTTGGAAACCTCAGGAATTCAAAGAGTGGCGTTTTTATGTATTACCCAGCTTACAACTTGGAAAAGAAAGCCTCAGCAAACCTTGTTTTGCAAACAATTGGCAGATATAGAAACGAAAATACAAGCACTCATGCACATCAACACTCGGTCAATGTTGGGCTGAGGCTAAATGTGTAGTGATACGGGGATGATTCAAAAGAGCAAATAGACAGGATATGTAAACATTCTAAAAGACTAAATCTAAGTTTCAGGGCTTGAGAAGGAAATACAATGCATAGTTTCACGCTAGCTAATCAAAACATATGACCAAGGGAAGGCGAGAGCCTGGCTGGCACCGGTGGTAAGTATGTAGGATGAATGAGTCGGTGGGAGTCTAATGTACAGAGTCTGACGTGGAGTCTAGTGGACATCGGCACATCACTTCTGTCATCACTGGCAAGTCTCTGCTACACAGATGTGCGGATGGGGCAGAAATAAGATGTATGCATTTTCAGTCCATTTCTTACCCAAAAGAAAATGCCCAGCAGGGATAACACAAAAAGATGAAACAGATTAGAAAAGATATAACAAAATGCCAAATAATATGGAATAATAATAAGTTCCAGATCATTTCAGCCTCTAAGGAACAAACGAATAAATATTGCTACCTGTTTAGCTTCAGAAGATGAAGAGCAGTGGAGCTGACCTTATTTGGCTACAAAAAAATAAAATAAAATAAGATGCTCTCTCTATAGCAATTGCTCAGAGCCCAAACTCTTTGATAGAGTTGTTCCCAACCTTATTGAGTATGGTCATAGCACAGTTAGTATTGCTAGCCTCCATTTCCACGTCAGTAACAGCCTTTACCAAATTCATTGTCGTTCTTTTTAATTTCCTCCTTAAATGTATGCAGGTATTGAATTTGGCTTACTGTTCAGTCACATTTGCCAAACGGTCTTCCGGAATTCTCCCCACACCCTCTGTCTGCTACACTACCCACATTCCCACCGACAAGAGTTAGGCCTCCACCACCTTCAGCTCTCAGTCATTCATCTTCTCCGTCTGCATTGTTTGTCTCTATCAAAGCCTCCATCACGGAAATTTCATCTCCAACATCACCTAACAGGGGACCAGAAGAATGTATAGCCTTAGGACGTGACCCAGTGCTGCCAGGATGAGGGCAAAGGGGGGCAACGAATGAGAAAAAAAACAACCTTGAGAATCACGTGAAGGCTTCCTGAACAATGGACCCCACTGGCCCTGGTTCATTGGGTGTTTCTCTATTAACACCTGACAATAAGTCATTCATGAATCCACACAGGAGAGATTATAATTAGTGTATAAGATCAGATCATTGAACTATAATGCTAAAAATAATTATTTTGCAAAAATCTCCAGAGGTTTCTTTCCAAATAAAGACAAAACAATAATAAAAAGTAGAGATATCATTCTTGCCGTCTCGATGTCTTTTACTTTTTAGCAAAACTCTTAATCTATTCAGATTAGGACTGAGATATGATCTTGAGACCCTATACCAAGATTGGGTAAAGACACTAGAGAAATTATTTTAGTATAAGTTACAGATTTTTAGAATATATAATTTAAAACATCACATTCTGGGTCCTTCTTGATATGCACTTAATAGCATTACAAAACAATGCATTTTAAAAAGCCCTTCTCTTCAGTCTCTCCTGGGCACAAGGCTAAACGGAGCATTTGATGCTCTATAGCTTTTTCTTGTTTCTTCTTGACACCCCAACTGACTTTCCCTTTTTAGTCCTAGGGATGCTGGAAACTACTATTAAAAAAAAATACCTGGAAGAAAACCAATCTGAGGTCCATATTACACAAAGGAACATTTCCTCAGAGCAGACTGTAGCTGATATAACCATGTTTAGTCTTCAGGGAGCAAAGCTTGGTGCACTTTGCTCATCAACATGCAGCTAAGAAGGATGCAGGTTTCTTTCCAAGCACATGTTTCTCACCGTGTTGCTGGAATCACTACAACGAAAGGGTAGAAAGTCTCCCCAGCCCACTCACATCCTTAGACTTCTTTGGAGAAGACAAAACAAAGCAGAAGACAAATGGCATAAGCAACAATGGGTTGGCTCTTCCTGCTTATTAGGGTTTTTTTTCTGCATTGTTTGAAAATCTATTCAATCTTCTTGTTAGTAGCCTCTCTTTCATTGTCTTCTAATCCAATGCCATGTCCTTTCCCAAACACTTGAGAAATTATCATTTTCATTCAACATCATTTAATTTCCTGAACAAATACAATTTTAAAATACGAGAGGCTCAGGTACACATAGAGAGCTTGTTTTGATTTCCTGTTTGCCCTTGTAATTGTGGTTTTACGAAAACTGATGAATATTTGAAATAGATTTTTCTGTCCGTGTGGTCTTTCTCATCTTAAAGGGAAAGGTGATCATGTATTTTTAAAAATTGGTGCCCACATAAAATCTCTGGTTAATTATGTTTTACATAATTTAGTTGCTTATATTTGGTCACAACGCACCTTTATACGGGTGCGTGGGAGGTGGAACAGAATATGAAGCTAAAATCACAACAGTTTCCATGCTGCCAATACTGAGAGCGGAAAAATTGAAAAGAGTGAACAATGCATCAAATATTCACTTCCAAGTATATTGTTACTTTAAAGGTAATTTTAAGCATGAAATAATAATAATAAAGAGGCAATTCCCTTTATAACCTTTTATATCCCCTCTTCTTCCTAAATACTACCTGTTTTTGTGTTTAAATTATGTATATGCTCCAGGAAGAGGAAGGAAATAGATACAGAACATCATAAGCATGACTTTTAATCTGTGTTTCCCTTTCTGCTACCTTGTAACCTCTGTCAGCAAGTGTAAATTAGTCTCATGCTTTTATAGAAACTTCATACTGCTTCATAGAATGTTCATACTGTAAAAGACTTAAGCTCTTCCCGACTTACAGACATTCTTGTCAGCGACAGGCAGAGAGAGCTCCAGGATTTATTATAAAGGATCCCACAGAAAATCCTCTCTTTACGTCTCTGTGTAGCAGTGAGCATGACTGCAGGAGAGAGCCTTAGAAGAGGGATTCTCAGCTCCACCACCCTCACTTACAGCCTCTTCACCTACTATGCAAAGATCTGGGCAATCTTGGGTTGCTGCTATGCAAAGCATGAGGCTGCACGTTTTCCTGTTTCTCAAAGCAGACACGGTGGACTGCTTCTCTTACGTCCTTTTTAAAACAGGTTCTTAAACAAAAGCGAGAATGCAACAATTTATTCAGAAGGTAACTCCAGGAATCACTGTAAATGAGGCAGGGACGTGAGTACGGAGGAAAGAACATCAAGCAGGAGTGCCTTGAGTTGCCCGCTACCTCTCCTTAAAGAGTGGGCACCTTCCGGGCTTGAGTGAAGCTCAAGGAGTTCCCAAAGTACAGAATTTTAATGATACAACTGAGAGAGCTCCAAAGATATGAGGAAAGTCAGCCACCCTACTCTTCAAACAACTGTGACTCAATATTTTCTGAAAACCACCAGAGAGGCCATACACAACGCAGTTTTGAGTTTTCCCAACAAAAGACAAGGAAATAGGATATTTATTCACTAACATTTTTCTGAACAGGATCACTCTGGGGCATTGTATTTCATTTCCTATCTTATCTTGACAAGACTAGGTCATACTCTGGTATCTATAATTAACTATCTAGAAGAAAAACCGAGGAAGTTATTAGCATAACAAGAAACTTCCTAAAATCAGGCTCTAATGTCGCCCACCGGGAGGGGATAGAGCATCAACCCAACCTAGAACAGGACTGCTTTCCCCAGTTGGGTTAGCACACAATCCTACGTCAATGATGCTTTCACTAGCATTTCGTACTCAGTAGGGAACATAGCCTTGTTTCATCTTCGCATCCGTGCTTGCAATTCCAAATCTCTGAGATTTTAAAGGCAGCTTTAGGGAAAGTCACACTCCTAGACTGGGTTGCTCACATTTACAGTAGAATAAAACTGTGTCCAGTTTCAAAATATGTGTGCCTGAGAGTAAGGATGAGGAGCAGAGCAAATACTAAAGGTGAAGAGCGATGATATGGTCATGACATTCCCAGGGTCACAATCCCAGGCGCACTTCCCTACAATGAGAGGTCAGAACTTGAGTGCACACCCGGAACAGTTTTTAGGTTCTCACAGAATTGACTTGCAGCCACACCTCATCTGCGTCTCTCTGGTCAGATTCCTTTCCTCCCAAACTTCCTCCCCGGTGTGTTTTCAAATGACGCCTCCATCTCTAAAGACTGCTATCTGATTTGAGTGTCCCCTACATCCTTGTACCACTGCAGTAACCACTGCTGTCTATTTCCTTCCAGACTCCATCACTGTATTTTCATTTTACCATAAGGAAATCAAGAATATTTAACAGAGCTTTCAAGGGGCATTATCACTGATACGTAGCACATTCAAATCCTTGTACGACTTCAAATGCATGATATTATATAGTTCATAAGCAGCAGTCTGAGAGGCTCACTAAACCATAAGGACATTTGGAAGTTATCTAAACATAAATTTAAACTTCAGGCTCTCTTGCTTCATTGATAAAGCCTTCATCCATCTCCCTAAGCACCCGAGACCTGTTGTGGTTTCTCTTACCTCGTTCTGTGCGTTCCACTTCACGGTGTCTCATCACATTACAGCTTGCGCTCAGGCTTTCTTCTCATTAGGATTCGAACTGACAGCATCGGGAAATAATGGCATGTTGATAGCTTTATTTCGGAGTGGGAAAGCACTCCATAAAGTTTATGCCTCATAAATGAATTGATTCATCTTCTAATATTTCATCCTAGCTGTCCCTATTTTAAAGAGTAAAACAGCCCCCCCCATTTTATGAATTGTAAAAACCTGATGCTCAGAGCAGTAGATGAATTGCTTAGGTTACCAAAGTCATAACGAAGGGCAAACTCCTATGGAGCTTCTTTGGATACTTTTCCTCCATTTTCATTTTCTATTTCCTCTTTCTCTCTCTTGCTTCTCTAGAAAGAGGAAGACACCTCAGGCTTTCATCTCTTATCTACCCACCTGTTTGACCCCCAGACACCTCAGCACTTTTTTCTACTGCTATTGTTGTACCCTTAAATCACTCTATGGCAGAGAAGCTCTGTTTAGCTTTTTCCTGAGATGCCATCACTGCATCCCTCCCACAGGTGTGCTGTGAATACCAGAAGAATGACAAATCTCCTCCTGGTACTTGATGCCCTGGGGGCCTTCTCTGAATCGCTATTTTCCTCTTTCTGTTTGAACTGTTTAACTACACAACCCAAACTGAAGTCTGTTGAACTCTTACATTTATATAATTCTTCGTCTTCCCCACCATATCTGATTACTTATCATAATATGTACAGTAGACACTCAACGGTCTTCAATGAGGATGATGATAAGTTCATGTGCCTTTTCAACCTATGGTATGGAAACTACAGGTATGTGTTGTGCATTTATCATGTGTGTGCTTACACATTTATAGCCTTAGGGTTCTTATTCTTGAGAATGAAATAGTTAAACTTAAGAGAATGGTAACTGATAATACCAAAAAACAGACCAGATTTCACAACTGTGACTTTCTTTAATAAGGGGAGGTTGATTCTTAGTTTTAGTTTTGTTGGTAAGATCAATTTAGCTAAAAATATGAAGAGAAGAATTTATATTTTAAGAACTGATATTAGCCTGGTTTTCCTGACATAAAAGTATTTATTTAATGTTCTCCCTTACAGATGCCAAAGGACTGGAGCCTGAGATAAAATTCTGTATCGTTTCAGCAGCTGCCTGAAGGCAACTTCTGTTGCAAGCTTGAGGCTCAAGGAAGGGCCAGACACTGGAAAACATTTTCTTTTTTCTTTTTTTGGATTTTCGAGACAGGGTTTCTCCGTAGCTTTTGGTTCCTGTCCTGGAACTAGCTCTTGTATACCAGGCTGGCCTCGAACTCACAGAGATCTGCCTGCCTCTGCCTCCCGAGTGCTGGGATTAAAGGCGTGCGCCACCACCGCCCGGCTGGAAAACATTTTCATAGGTCAATGAGTAATAGATCAGAGAAAGCAGCTCATATTTTCACCTTGCCCCTGCTTTGGCATGATCTTTGAGGTTTCACTTTTACCTTAAGTTTCTTCTTAAAGAGACATGTAGAGGCCTTTATGGTGTACAATATAGGATATGTTTAAAAATGGAAAATAGAACATTTTTGGTGGAAGAAAAGCCTAGTTAAAAGCCAGTATTTAAAAAATCCTCAAGGTATTTGAAGATAAGCAATGATTTTCTGTTTCTTCCTCATAAAAACAGGTGTGAACTTCCTAGAACTGCTGAAAAATCACACAAGCAAAGGAGAATTCACTTGAAGAGAAGAATTCCTAACTTGACAAAAAAAAAAATACTAATGTCTAAGTCTAGAAAGAAAGACAAAGGACAGGGTTCAGATTTTCTCTCCATACACTAGTACACAAGCAGAAAGTTACACTCCTCAACGTGCACAGAATCTCTAAAATAAAAACCTTAACTTGGGTTTATAATCCATGCATTCTACTGCCCCCAAGAGAAGGTTCATTTCAAAACCTCAGTGTTTCAGAGGACCAGGACTGGGTGGTGGTACCTAAGAGAACTGTTTCTACAAGGACATTTGGGACCACTTACTCAGTTCCTAGAGCTGTTTTTCAACCAGAAGCAAGGAGGTTTAGAGTTTACCATTTAAAATAGCCAACAAAAACTTAAGGAAGTACACAAAACTACAAAATCTAGATGAAACAGGGGGAATATATTGATATAGAAAAAAAAAACTAATATTGGTATTAATTCTCTCTGGTCAGAAGCCACCAACTAGAAAGAGGGAAATCGAAGAAATGTCACAAAGGCCATTGATTTGCATAGCTCTAGGTCTTAGAGAAAAAGCACATACAGAAGGCACAACGGTGACAAACCGAAAAAACATATGTATACACAAAGATTGTTGACAAGACGCTGTAAATCAAGAAAACCTGGTTTCCTACTTGGATAGAATTGGGAGGGTTTGGTACAATCCTTCTGAGAACAAAGCGGTCATTATTCTTTATGGAATACACTTCAAAATGGGTAACTGATAACAGAGCTATATTCCCAGCTCTCTCTTGATTTTTCAAATATTGACAGAGAATCTCACTAAATTTCTTCTGATTCACCACCCCAAGTGAGATTACCAATCTGTGTCATCAAGACTAATTGGGTCATCAAGTTCCTAAGGCCAAAATGCTGGGATTTATGGTTAGCCACGGAAAGGACCCAGAAGTCTAGACATAAGAAAGTCTATGTGTCTGTATGTTTATGTGTCTATGTGGATCATGAACTGTCATATGGGGCTGATTGTCAGATTAAGGTAAAGCATTTGAGGAGGAAAAAAAAAGGAGGGAGCATTAAGAAAGGAAGGAAGGTATTTTGCTATCATCCCAAAGAACTACAAGTTAAAACCCAGAACAAGTTGGCTTACCTAAAATATGATTCAGAACATGTAGTATATTTAAAACAGGTAAGTATACAAGAAAAGAAAATTAACCTTTAACCCTTACACTTACATTTCCAGAAGTCCCTGGCTAGACTACAAATGCCCTGTACAGTATGTCATAGAGTCTTTATCAGGATTTCTTAGTCACCATCAGACTGCCTTGTTCTTCAGAAGGACTAGGACCCGACTTTAGTACCAAGGTTAACAGCAGGAAATAGATACCATGGGAAGGAGCCAAAAGCAGTGAAGGGCAGTATTATCACTTTATACAGCACTTCAAAGGGACGCCAAGCAATAGTTGCCTGTTTAAGGGGACCAGTATCTCAAAGTCACCCTGTTAATAACCCCGGAGGAACCAGGAAAAGGTTAGATAGAGCTCCTTGGTAAAGCTAGCATGCTTCTGATTCATCCCGCACCACCTACATGCCAGAGAAGAAATCGGAGCTGGCCACAGCCCTCTTCCCCTATTAAACAGGCATTAAGTAATCTTATTTTGGGCCACCTGTGACCACTGCCCCACTCCGAAGTTCGTTAGGAATTTTGGACTGTGCTGTTAGGTCAAACTATGAACTTCAGTGTGTGCTGAAGTCAGAAAGAGCCAGACTGCTCTTAGGAAAGAAATTCTGTAGCCAGACAACTAGAGACATATTTGGTCAAAAGAAAAAGTGATGCCAGGGGGATTTCCAGAATCTCCTAACTGAAGGACAGTGAGTTAGCGGAGGGAATCTACCAATCACGGGAGCTAGATTTTGTTTTGTTTTTTCTGTTTTAAAGGAAAAGGGAACTTGACTACCAGGAAAAACACGTGTCAAAAAGGAACCATACAATAATCAGCTGTGTGGTCAGGGGAAAATGCTTCGATGAAAACCATTTCACAGCAAACACCAAAGCTCCCTCTAGCAAGGTCTCACCATGGATGTTTTTTAGATCTCCGAAGAAGTTATTAATAGTTTCGCTCTCCACGATATTATAAAGCATTTTCAAAGGCCTGCGCTATCTCTGTTTATAGTGTCTCAGAATGAAGGAACAGAGTCCATTTTTAGCCAATCAAATAGCTCTTCGCAAGGTGGTGCTTTTGAGCCCAGACAAGCCACAAAAAGTACAGACTCAACTAGATATTCAAAGTTCCCAAAACACACACATACATCACCACTAGCAGCAAAGACAGGCGCCACAGACCGTTCTCCCACACTGGTCTCTGTTTTGAGTAACCGTTTCACCATGAAGAATCTTCTCTGGGCTTCTTTGCACTAGAAAGAAAAGGACAAAAATATCACGCCCTGGTTTATCACAGAGCAGATCTTTTTTTTTTTCTTTTTGCTTTCTCTTTGTGAAAACTTCAAGGGTTTCTGATTGCCCACAAAAATTTTACAAGCTAGTCCCACAACCCTAATGTAACTGTTTTAAGAACAAGGAAGCACAAGGGCCTCCCTAGGGCAGTGGCTGGGTGTTAAACTGCTGGTGCTAGCCACAGCTGCCTCACCTCTGCTACAACAGCTCTGACCACCAGAGGAAACGTACGCAGACCCCTGAGCCACCCGCTGTGGGAAGAGAAACAGATGTGCAGCGTGTGACATCGGGAGGAAGCTGCAGCCTTGGCCTACGCCTAAAGAGAACTGAAGGGGGGGGCATTTTCACACCCTCTTACTCTCTAATCGCTTGCTTTGTCCCACTAAAACCTTTCTTCCTCCCAACAAGGCCCTTTTTACTTGATGACATTTCTCTTTTACCTTCTGGGTTTAATTACAGATGCTTCTTGAGAAGAGAAGAGGATTATTAACTGGAGCATAGGCAACTTACCAGTGGCTACACCACTGAGGAAAATAAACTCTCTCCTCTAGAATCCTTTACCTGGCTGTAGTCTGTCAGGGAGGGGTAGAGCCCCAGGAACCTCCCACTGATGCAAGAAGAAGATGATGGGTCCAGTCTTGGGCATGTCTAATGGAGGCTATCATGGCTGCAGTGAGTTTTCGGCTGCAATGGCTTGTGTCATGTTGGGACGATATAATTTATTTATTTATTTATTTTGCATTTATTTATTGTGTGTTATGTGTTAATGGTTAGGTGTATGCACTCATGCAAACACATGAGTGCTCACATGCACTAAATGTAGAGGTCAGAAAACACCTTGTAGAAAGCGATTCTCTCCTACCTACCATGTGGATTTTAGGAATCAGATTCAGGTCCTCACGCTGAGCAACAAAGGCCCTTGCCCAACAAGTCTCCTATGATCCCATAAGGAATTTTCTTAGTGCTCCTCCCCAACCTCTTAACTATGTCCTTCCTTGTGGGTAATATAGATGTCCGGCTTTGGACACTATAGCACGCTCTGATTACTCTCTGCATTTTGAGCAGTTGTGGGTCTCTAAATTAGCTATGACCTGCTGCAAAAAGACACTTCTCTACCAAAGGCTTAGAACAGCCCTAATTTGTAGGGCAGTTTAACACCATGTGCACCTAAGATAACAGTGATAAGCCAAGAAATTCTTCTAAATGTATTTCTCTTGGAGGAAACCCTGTGGGATGCTCACATCACTTTAGTATCTGGTTTTGTCAATAGATTACCTTAAACAGATGGACCTTTAGCAAGCTAATTTTTAATTCCTTCTGGCAAAAGTGAACAGCACTCTATCCGTGAGTAGAAAATGGCAGCCATGAGTTTAGATTATCTTGGACTCTGTGTACTTAAGCAGGCCATGTCTGTACAGCCATCAGCTTTTTAAATATTCCTCTGTGGTGGGGTCTATTTTTCCATCCTTGCATGTATTCTATCTTGTAAGCACTGTGATGAACTGTGTGGCAGAAGTGACATTCTGCCTACAGTAAGTCTTACATCTAAGAGAGAGAGAGCAGTTTTCACCTTGTTTTTGAGAGCTCTGGATACCACATTAGAAATCTCCCTTGTGCTTCCGAGACCATTTGGAGAGGCTATGAGATGATGTGGAAAGAGAGGACCAGCAAACCCAGCCTAACAGAAACCCCCACCAAGCAGCCGACATGAGACACATCGAAGTAACCAGAACACCAGGCAAATACCACCAGGTAACTCCTAGGGATGCCACGCAGACAAAAATATAACCCAGAAAAGTTGTCTCTGGATTCCTAAGCATAAAAGAATGTTGTTGAGTTTTTGCTGTTGTTATTCCCCAAATCTGGGAAATAATCTGCATTCATTGAGGGCCAACTCACAGCCTCTGAGAGGAGCATATAATTTAAAACACCAAATCCACAACCACGAAAAACTTGAGAGGCTCCACCTTCTGTAATCAATTAAAAAAGTTGTGCATGTTCCATGGTGTGCACCCAGAGGAAGGAAAAGCTGAGGACACAAGACATAGCACTGTCCTGTCAGAGAGGCTTTCTGAAGGCCAGGTCATGCAACGTGGACTCGTAAAAGCTGGACGTGGGGCTGGAGGGATGGCTGGAGGGATGGCTGGAGTGTTGCTGCTCTTCCAGAGGACCAGGGTTCCAATTTCAGGACTCATTTCCGGTGACTTACAACCACCTGAAATTCCAGCTCCAAGAGATCCAATGCCCCTTTGGGTGGCAGTAAGCTCATGCTTGCCTGACACACAAACACACACACACATACACACACGACACACATATATACATATACATTAAAAAATTAAAAAATCTTTTAAAACCAAGTGAGGAGAAAATGTGTATGTACGCTAGCTTACTGTCCATCTTTCCAAGAAATACTTCTGTGTTGCTGCTACACGTGTCATCGGGTTTGTCAACCACTAAGGAAACAAGAATTCTATTTATATGCAATTTCTGCCCAGGAAAATCCAGCTCTCCAATAAAACATTGGCTCATCAATATGCAAATTTAAAATTGCCTTAAAAAAAAGGATTAGGGTATTTTCTGCAAAGGACCAAGAGTAAATATAGCAGCCATTGCATATTTAAAGCAACTTGTAACAATATATAAAGAAATGAACAAAGAAAGATCCTTATATACACACACCAAGGATCAAATGCCATATATTCCCATGTGCTTTGACATACTAGTTTTTACTGTTTATAATCATCTTAAAAATATATAAGCCAGTTCTCAGCTTACAAGTTACATAAAAATAAATGGACTTAGTCTTCTTCCAGTTAGTTTAGATGGGCCTAACACAAGCAGAGCTCAATAAGTTCATAAATAAAATGCTCATAAATAAAATAAAAAAGGTGATTCCTTTGCATTGGCTGCCATGTATGCAAATTACAATCTGCCTTCTGATTTTGACTCTTTCCATCCTCCTGATTGACCCTGGAACCCTGGGAAGCATGAAGACTCCAGACAGGGTTGGGGCGGAGCAGGTTGCTGAACGTGTTGGAGAAGAGGGAGAGCCACAGAAAACGAGAGGGTTACACGTTCATAGGAAACCTGATGTGTGAACCCCAACCAACAAGAACTCAAGCAGTGACAGGAACACTTTGAAGGGGAAGAAGTGAGCACTATTATTTTCTATTTCTAACTTTTGTGAACTTTCAGATTCTTTGAGCAAAGTTTCTTGTGGAAGGTCCTTGAGACCCCCAGAGCTGGACCAATTTGAAAATCAGAAATAAAGTAGAAAACTTGAGATGTTGTCGCTATTGAAATGTGAGTTCTTATTTCTTTGGGGCAGCCACCCCATACTTCCTCTAACTCTGTCCTCCACCCTGTACTGTAACAAGCTGGTCTTGGCAAATAGATTGCTAAAGATTTAACAGTTAACATGCCTGTTCATTGTAATTGCTTTGTTTTCATATAAAGATCTTCTAAAGCTACTTTAAAAATGCAAATCTATGCAGTAGCTCTTCACAGGAAGCCTCTTTGCACCCATACAGAAGCCCCCGAGTATGATTACACCATGGGGCTGTCTCTACTGAGAGAAAACACACACATTTTGTCCTTTGTGTCCCTGAGTAGGTTTGTTGCCTCCATGCAACCTTCTCATGTTTTTGGTGACACAGAAATACGCTCTTGTTCTCCAAGGCAGTCACTGTGGCCTACATCCTCACATCCTAGTACAAGTTCTGGCTTCCTCTTCACTTCAGGAGGGTATTGATGCATGAATTCAAATCAGCTTTCACTCGCTGATGACATCAGGTTTCTTCAGTTCACAAAAGCATACAAATAACAGGATTGAGCTAATGGTGTAAACAAGCCCAAGATAGGCCTAGTTCTGCTCTGGGGGGGGGGGAGAAATGGAAAGCTATTAACAATACATATTTTGTATGAATTTTATAATTGATGACTAAAGAGTGGTAGGGTTTTTTGTTTGCTTTCTGTTTTTAATTTGGAAGCTAGTGATCCTTTTTCAACCAGACGTTTCCATGTTGCTTAATTTAATAAAGCTTCCAACATCTCAAAATTGTTGAGACACAGGATGTCACTATCTTCCTCAGGCTGAACAGGAATACCTGACCCCCCAGAATGCTCCTGCCTCAGTTTCCCTGGTAATAGCATTGTTTTTCAAAATAGATTCTGTCAGGCCTTTTTTTTTTATATCCCAGGCTCATTCCTTACTAGTTTAGCTTTTTTGGGAAAAACCTAACAAAAGTCTTAATCTGTGACGATGGATGAAGGTTTGATTGTACTCTTTGGCAATGTTTTCTGTTAGAATGAGCCCCATAATGGTCACATCACATGTTTAGATGGAAACAGTGCTTTGATATTCAAAGTTTCCCAACATATGTCAGGAGCACAAATTTAAAGGCAAAGAGGAACAGAAGAAAGGAGGAAAACAAGATGGTAGAAAGGAAAAGAAGAAGTGAGAAGAGGGAAGAAACTGGGGTTCCAGACTCACAAAGATTCCTCCCCAACCTTCCCTCTGTGCTTTGCCCAAGAAGCAGCTTAACCTTTCCCCTACTAAGGGGAAAGCCCTTAGTACCTTTCTTCTGTGTAAAGATTAGCAACAGTGCCATGAAGTCATTGCATGAGGAGTGAGGCAATGTGGAGCTTTCAAACTTTCCAGTTGTGGCACAGCTTCTCTTTCCACCTGGCAGGCTGCTAAGAACTCTGCCAAGAGCAGTGTTCTGCCAGCATCCAAGTGCCCAGACCACCCGGGGCCAACTGGAAGGAAGTTCAAACTTGTCAACACCCAAGCTGGGATGACTGAGTCCTACATCCTCAAACATGCCCCTTGACTCCAGTCCATTTGTTCTCTAGGAAGCTACAGTGCTCATGTATGTATGCACACACACACACACACACACACACACACACACACCACACACCACACACACACACACACACACACTCACAAAGACTCAGAAACGTAACTCTGCCGCCAAGTGCATACTTAGTTTATAAGAGGCTTTGGATTCCACTGCTAGCACCCTAAAAACAGAACGGGGGAGATGGCCCACCTGGTAAAGTACCTGCAGCAAGCATGAGGACATGAGAAGCCACGTAAAACTCCAACAGAAGAGTAGTTTAGTGCTTCTGTAAGCCTCGTTCCTGAGATGGAGGGAAGGAGACATTGGAAACAGGTAGATCCCTGGAGCTCTTGGCTTTTTACAGTAGATGCTATCATCAGAATCTAGATTCCAACACTGGGATGTCTAAAAAAACAGCTACATGTGAATGTTAAAATCCTCTGGTAAGGGCTGACGACTCTCACCACTTCTGTTCCTTTAAAATGTCAATGGCTAACTGACACGCCCGGCTCGTGAAAAGCATGGCCTCGCCACAAGTGTTGTGAAATAAGTGGCTTATGTGTCAACTACACCAAGAATAGAAGGAGTGATATCACCTATTTCTCCCTACCATCAGAAAGGAAGAATAAAGTCATATTTGGAGAAGGAGTGTCAAGCATTTACTATTGCTCATACTTGTTCTCTTCGCGGAGGACTTTTCTTATTGCTATTGTTTTAATGTGATAATATTCACCCCCTCACACAAATTAACATTTCCCTATGTGGATATCCTTTCCCCAAACTATGAACAGTGGCTAATAAATATCTGCAGGCCACCACCACCCCGGGCCTTAACTGTCCGCAGCCTTCCCAGATGACTCTCAAAGGAAGAGCCACCGATTTGGTGTTAATTTGTTAGAGTAGTCCTATGAAAACAGGACAACAAGGTACTTTATTCTCCGTGTATAAAGAAAATTGAGGTCCACAGAGACTAACAGTCCTTTTAGGACCTACAATGGCATGAACAGAATTCACACTGGAACAACCTCCCTTCGGCTCTTCCTTGGGCTATGTTTTGCCCCTTCCTGAGATCTTTCGTAAGTGGCAGTTTGTTATGTACTAGGTGTGTCACCTGCAAATTACTTTCGTCTTAATCCCCTATGTGGGAACTAACTGGATGGTGTCCTTGCTCCATTGTAAGTCAGCTTACCAGCTGATGTCCCCAGTCCTAGGCAGGCCATCTGTTGAAGAAAGCTCTACGACCCCAGAAATCCTCACCTTCGTTTCCACTGAAGGCCTTCTGTCACTACCCACATAATAAAGAGGACAGTGGGTCTATGGAAAGGGACACACACACACATGCACACACACACACACACACACACACACACACACTATTCAAGTATGCACATACAAAGGAAGGAAGCTTAAAACCCTAAACATCATGGAGTTTGACAGAGGGACCTATTGGCATCAAAATCCAAGATATATCTTATTTAAAAAGTAATATAAAAGTCATCAAGAAACCTAAAACCACATTTCTTCCTATACTTCACTTCTCTACCTTGTCATATTACAGCTTGATATGGGATTTCCCCTCTGTACATTATAAATATGTTATATGTTTTGTTACCACTGGATAATAAAGAAGCTGCTTCGGCCTATGGCGGGGCAGAGTACAGCCAGACTGAAAGACTTATAGAGAGAGAGTTGGCAGAGCCAGGGAGACACTGTGTAGCTTCTGAAGGAGAGAGGAGCCAGAGCCTTCCAATTAAGCTATAGTCTCATGGAAATACGCAAATGACTAGAAATGGGTTAACTCAAGATGTAAGAGCTAGCTAGAAATATGCCTGAGTCATTGGCTGAACAGTGTTGTAATTAATGCAGTTTTGTGTGACTTTTCGGGTAGGGGCAGCAAGGAAACAAATGAGCAGTCTCCAGTTACAGTAGCTTGTACTGTACAAACAGCCACTCTGCAGATGTTAAGCAAACACCATCATTATTAATTTCAAATACATTGACCCTACAACTGTTCTCTCTTTTTGTTTAAAAGACATAAATAGCTTCCAACTGAAGGGCACCTGAACATGAATGAGCACTCCCGCAAAGCATCTCAGGCAGCACTCAGAGCTGAGAAGTAGCTGTGACTATCATTCCCCTGTTTCTCAGGACCCTCTGTTAATTTAACATGGAGTCGCTATTTGGAGACAGCAAGCACTAGAACTAAGGAAAGCTAATAAGACATTTATCTTAAATGAGATCCATTCCAATTAAGTATACTTCCAGAAAGGGGAAAAAACAAAAAGATGTACCACAAAATGTTAGGAGCCTACTTTTTGGGAAGAATGACTTGTTTATTTATTTTATCGTCATTTCTCTATGGTGAATATTAGCATTATAATCATGAAAAGAAATCCCTTTAAAGATAATGTTTTCATCCTTAAATGACTTCTAAGGTAACAAGGCACCTAACTAATCAACAGTGAGAACATGTTAGATCTCACCTGGTTCATCAGTGAGAAGGACAGGTTCAGACCTTGGGCTACAAGGATTGAAAATCCCATTTTACCACTGCTATCCCCAACTACCTCTGGTGATATTTTCATTCACATGGAAATTTGGTTTAAAACAGAAATCTGTTATATTTAAGTTAGAGACTTCAGAAGGAAAAATTTACCATGTGAACCTGGACAGTTGCCATCCATCTCTGGCACCTCCCAAGGCTGCTGGTGGTCCTCCTTCCTCTTCTCCACCCACACACCTCTGCAACAAAGGAAGTGTGGAGGTGGTATCCATGAACGTCTGATCGGATACCCCCTAAAGAAGTGTTTCAGCAGCAATAAAGCGATGCTCAAAATATTCATCACAGAATTACATTACATTGTATCTACCCTATCACTTAATTCTGAAATATACCTACTACACCATGAAAACGCTACCACCCAAGGCCTAAAGGAAACCCCAGACGCTTTCTCCTGAACTAACTCATTTGCAAAAGAAATAATTATAGAGTCCAGTATTCCAAAATCTCTCTCCAGTACCCTCCAAGTCATAAAATTGGCATATTAATATGTCTGGGAACTGATGCTCTATTCAGTTTTGTGGCAAAAAATCTTATGAAGCTAATCAGAATTATTCTGAATTTTCTAACTTTATGCATGTGTTCAAACTCCTCTCTTGTAGTCACATAGGAGATCACCAGCGCCACAATGACATTTGTGAGACATTTGTATGTCATGTGGAGATGTATTTGCTGTGATTGGTGTAATAAAAAGCTGGATGGCCAATAGATAGGCAGAGAGGCACATGCAGGATTTCTGGAGAGAGAAAGGAGAAAAATATAGGCACACAGGCATGAAGACATGGGGAAAGTAAGACAAACAGAATGAAAGAAAGGTAAAAGGCCACATAGTAAAATACAGATGAATAGAAACAGGTTGATTTCAGTTGTAAGATCTAGTTAGGAATAAGCCTCAGCTATAGGCTGAACTTCCATAATTAATAAGTCTGTGTGTCTGGCTGGTGGAACAGAAAAAAAATATTTGTTATAGACAGCCTGGGTGATGTACTTACAAAAAACACTGGCCAACAGACTTGCTTACTGTTATAATTAGGTCTTGGGGATACAGAATCACTAACTTCTTAGCATAAACCTTACAATTGTTGACTTCAAGCCTAAAAATTATTCAGCAGCAAATTTTCCAGCTTTATGTTTCTCATGCCTTTCTGGCCTTCCTATGCTTGACTCAGAATGGAATTCTAGGAGACCAGGTTGTAAAGAAAGACTGCTGCAAAGGCAGGGTGACAAATTTTGGGGGTTTTCTATTTTCCTGTAACTACAACCCTTTTTTTTATATAAAGTTTAGCTTCTGCTGTCAATAAGTTAAAATTAGATTCTTCTCTCTCCCCGTAAGTACCCAGCCCAGACAGGTGATGAGAGCTAGGCCCCTTGGCCTATAGGGCACACTTTGCCCTCTTCCAACACCCACCCAGGAAATAAATAGTGGTGAATGCAGAGACTCAGAGCTGCTCAGGACGCTTACCATAAATGATGGTTGCGACTTCAGCATTAGCCTGGGCACTAGGACACCACTTCTAAGACACAGGAAACACTGCAAGAGTGGAAGGAGGGTAAGAGCTGCAACATGGGTGGGAAAAGGCTGCAAAATGCCCTCTCCCTTCAAAGCCGGACGGGGCCAGTGACAACATGGTCTCTCAGCAGCCAAGGTTGCCTGCACCAGTCTGGTCCTGTCAGCAGCCAATCATGCATTGGGATGGGCTCATGGCCCCCTACTCCTCCTCCCCGTTAAACTATTGGCTAATGGTGAATTCTAGGGAAAGAGAGTCTCCATTTGCATACCCAATGGTGAGTCCATTGGGCTCCAGTGGATAGTTCCAAACCCCTGGCCATGCAAACTGACTACAATCCATGGGCAACAGAAAGGGACCTGTAGGCAAGACAGGGTTAGCAGGGGTGGGGGGGGGACACAGAAAGGAGGGGTTAGGGGAACAGGCAGCGCTACGTGTATGTATGAAACTGTCAAAGAACAAATTTAATGAATAAAAAAATTAAAAAGACAATATTTAGTTTTAAAATCTCTTAGTTGGCTTTATTTGTATTCTAGAATCAAGCAAAACTCGGGTCTACAAAATAGAACGGTTGCTCCAATGAGCTGAGCAGAGGAGTTGGCATCGCAGTCACAGAAGATCTGAAAACTAGAAGCACATCACAGGAAGGCTGGTCACGCAAGGTCGCCTTCCTCCGGAGGTGGAAACAGGGACATAGAGACATAGAAAATTAAGCCACTGGTTGAAACAAGGCTTACCTTTGTGAAAACATAATTATAGCAAAGTTCAGTCTGTCCAGCTGAACTGCCCTGTCTTGAAACTCAGGGTTCCTTTCTTGGTCTCCTAATTCATCAGAAAATGGGGAAGCGGGGGGGCGGGGGGGGGATAGTAGTAGCTGCGAGGTGCTGGAGAATTCTGGTGAATGACTCCACTTACACTTATATCACCGAGCCACACATTTTCTATTCATTTATATCACTGTATAAAATATATAAAATATGACTGGAAAGCTACATCAGCTGAGGTCACGGTTCTCAGAGGCCGAAGCCACACAACTGTCTGATAAAAGAGCGTGTGCTTTAGAGCATGTGCCGCGGGGTGATTTCAGCACACCCCATCACACCCCAGCATGGCTGCCTGTGGGCACTCAGATCCTTCTGTAATCACAAAAGACAGGAGAACAGGTAAGGGGCAGAGGAAAAACGGGGAAGGAAGAGGAAAGGGAAACGGGGAAGTTTTTAATTCATTGCCAAAACAAAGTGTTCACTTCACATGCCCTAAAAGGATTAAGAGATTTATAAATGACAAGGAGATGTCAGGCTTTTTTCCAAACACGACTTCAAAGGCTCAGGATGGAGATGGGAAAACCTATCAAGAATCGAGTAAAAAAGAAAAAAAAGTTTTTATGGTTTTTATTGTTTCCACGAGGGTTATGTTGATGAGATCGTTATCATGAAGGGATGTTGTATTTTGTCGAAGGCTTTTTCAGCATCTGATGAGATGATCATCTGGGTTTTTTTTTCCAGTTTGTTTATATGGTGGATTACATTGAGAGATATGTTCAGTATTATGGTTTGTCTTCATTCACTGGATTGTTTGAAATGTACATAACATGACAGCATGAGGCTGTTGGCCAAGACTGATTCAGTAGGAACTTTGTTGCAAAGCTGTTATTTAAATCACAGGCATCACTAAAGGCAAACACATCACTAAACTATGCATATATAGAGGAAGAACAAATTCGACGAATTTGACCAAAAAGAAAAGTTTATCAGCTAATTATAGTGTCCCAGAGATGTGTGTTTATTAAATTGCATGTTTTAAACATTATGTTTTTTAAAAAATAGATAAATAAATCTTTTCATTCAACAAAAAGCCAAAGACCATTCCCAACACTTGGGAACTCTTCTTCAATGCCAGGCTCCTAAACTAGCGAGACAGTTCTCTAATACTAATGTACTGTCCCTTCAGTAAGAAGTGCCACATCCCAAAATATTGTCTTCAGTACGTGTTGAATAGCTAGTAGCTCTCATGGAATGCTCGTGATATAAGAAACGATGCTTCTGCATTATCTCGTTTCGTCCTCATTCAACCCTGGAAGGAAAGACTCATCCTGTGCCCTAGTTAGCACTTGTTCAGTCACATGGCCCGCTAGCGATAGGAGAAATGAGTTTCAAGTGATTCAGCCACCCTTTAGGGCCCTTTATGTGATACACCACACCTGGGAGAAATGATAAGAAGCCGAAAACCCAGCAGATTCCACTCTTGTGTGGAAGCAGGCACATGACAGGCAGACCAGGTAAGAAGAAGTAGTTCCATGGCATTCTGCTTAAAATATAGTTTCCTTTCTGTATCGTTAGAAGCTATTACATAGAGTATTCTATTGCTATGTCCCAATTGTTGCTTTTCCAGGAAGTCCAGGAGTCTTCCTCTATCAGGTTTTTCTGCAAAGTGTCAGGAGATTTCTCAACAACTGTTCAGAGAAAACAGTGATTTTTATGCTGCCAATGACACATAATCAGTAAAAGGAGATGGAAAGGAGATGGTGCCCCAGAGTGATCTTTGACACCCAGACATCAGCTGATACCCATTCCATGTTAGAATAGTTCTAAGGTGAGTTCCCGAAAGAACATCCCCATTGTCTCAGTGTGTGGGTTCACCCCTCGCGGTCCTGAGTTCCTTGCTCGTGCTCTCTCTCCTTCTGCTCCTGATTTGGACCTTGGGGTTGTAGTCTGGTGCTCCAATGTGGGTCTCTGTCTCTGTCTCCTTTCATCGCAGGGAACCCAGTCTGCTCTTCGGGCTGATGAGAGAGGGGGAGTTGATTGGGAGAGGGGGAGGGATATGGGAGGCGGTGGCGGGGAAGAGACAGAAATCTTTAATAAATAAATAAATAAAATTTTTTTAAAAAAAAGAATACTTCGAAGGCTTCCTAGGAAGCAGAGGTCAAAGTCTCCACTATCTAGTCCAACTTTCTTTTCCTCCTCCTCTTCCACCTCCGTCCCATCCCACATCCTATGCCCTCTTCTCTGTCTTTCCTACCTCCTTAGCTCCCTCGCATTCTCTTCAGGTCCTATTCGGGATGCCCCTGAACACCACTCCAGTCTCTGCTCTTCAATTTCTCATATCTCCTGCCCTATTTAAACTTATATTTTATGATCATCTATTTCCTTGTTTTCTCCTCCCCACAGTCTGTGAGGTCTAGCCCTGAATCTTGTGTACTTCCGTAACCAACACATAAGAAATATCGCTTAATCAGACCCAGGCCAGCTGGCCTTGATGAATTCCCGATAGAACATCCCCATTGTCTCAGTGTGTGGGTGTACCCCTCGTGGTCCTGAGTTCCTTGCTCCTGCTCCCTCTCCTTCTGTTCCTGATTTGGACCTTGAGATTTCTGTCCGGTGCTCCAACTTGGGTCTCTGTCTCTGTCTCCTTTCATCGCCTGATGAAGGTTAATATTCAGGAGGATGCCTATATGTTTGTCTTTGGATTTACCTTCTTATTTAGCTTCTCTAGGATTGCGAATTATAAGCTCACTGTCCTTTATTTATGGCTAGAAACCAAATATGAGTGAGTACATCCCATGTTCCTCTTTTTGAGTCTGGCTTACCTCACTCAGGATAGTGTTTTCTATTTCCACCCATTTGTATGCAAACTTCAAGAAGTCCTTGTTTTTTACTGCTGAGTAATACTCTAATATGTATATATTCCATACTTTCTTCATCCATTCTTCCATTGAAGAGCATCTAGGTTGTTTCCAGGTTCTGGCTATTACAAACAATGCTGCTATGAACATTGTAGAGCATATACTTTTGTTGTATGATAATGGGATAAAACCGGACTTGCTGAACATAGCAGACAATGAGGACTACTGAGAACTCAAGAACAATGGCAATGGGTTTTTGATCCTACTGCACATACTGGCTTTGGGGGAGCCTAGGCAGTTTGGATGCTCAACTTACTAAACCTGGATGGAGGTGGGCAGTCCTTGGACTTCCCACAGATCAAGGAACCCTGATTACTCTTCAAGCTGATGAGGGAGAGGGACTTGATGGGGGAGGGGGAGGGAAATGGGAGGCGGTGGCGGGGAGGAGGCAGAAATCCTTAATAAATAAATAAATTAAAAAAAATAAAAGAAAAAAGGTACCAAGGGACATTTAAAGGCACGTGTTAGTCTGTGAAATAAAAAAAAAGAAAAGAAATATCGCTTGACAAAAGACATAAAATAAATATGTTTGACTAGTGTGACAGTCGAATTATTCAAGATGTAGAAATGTATATGAAACTCCCCCAACTGATCACTAAGAAACAGAATTGTTTGCTTTCTATCTCCTTGTCTGTGTCATAACTGAGGGCTGGGCCACATTTTCATTCAATGCCTCAGAACTAGAAAGTGGAAAATTAAACGCTTCCCTCTTGTTCTTGTTTATTTGACTATTCCTTTTCTATTGGTGTCAGCACTTACAAGAAATGGTTTTCTCCTACAAAGCAGCCAGAAGTTAATAATTTCAAGTTGCTGTCATTTTTTTTTTGCAGCCAATGTATTATTGAACTGATAGGCTGCAAAACAGTTGCTGTGCTCACCAAATGCACGCACACACACACACACACACACACACACACACACACATTAAAAACCTGCTAAAAATACCTACCAATGGCACCAAGATGAAACAGAATAGAACTCAAGAAAATGAATCACAGTTTCATACGTTGATTTACAGCTGAAAAGGAAAGAATGCCTGTGATTGTACAGCAGATAAGTGAAAATGTCAGTGCCACAGAGGAAAAACTATTAGCCAGCCACCCACATCTATCTCCAAATCTAGTATAACTGAGAAACAGGCACAGATGCAATCAATAACTCGTCTAGCTGGGAAAGTATAGGAAGGGTGGTAGCTGCAAGGAACTACACACCCAACCCCTAAACGTCCTAACAGTCACCCATAACTGCCCAGATCAAACTCTGGTTCATCTCCAGGAAGCTAGGAAGTCCCACAGAAAGGCACCTGTGCAATTGTGGGGAATGGTAAAGAAGGGAGCTTATTTTGTCTTAGATTCTAGTTTTCCAAACGTCATAGATTTGTTTTAAAAATAAAATAGTGGATACAAGCACTTTAAAGAATTTTCTTTAACCACAGCCTTGTGTCAAGATTCTCTTAAAAACAAGGTCCGCCTCCCATTGCCCTGAGCTATTATTCTTCCTGTTACAGACAAAAGCCTAAAGGCAGGTAGGAAATGACTTGTCAGAAAACATCATCAGTTCCTGAAAGTAAGCAGACTCAAAGGAAAAAAAAAAAATTCTGGTGCTCGGTGATATGGTGATGTCAAAGCTCTGCTAAGAGAGGCCAGAAATGCAAACTTTGATCTTGGTCTTGAACCATTCAGCTAACCCTGAGAAGCATGAGATGTTTCTTAACTGAGATGTTCATGCCTTGGAGCAGGCTCCTTGACTATGATGAGATGAAAACATCACTCTCCAGTTCCCAGTTGCCAGCCAAGAAAGCTCATCACTGCGAGAGCTGCTTGCTATTTCTCCCCATGTCGCCTTTTCTCTTTCTTTTGTGTTCCCATGGCAATCTGAGTTTACAGGATATTCCAAACTGACCCTGAGATTTTTTTATACGCCCTCTACCTGCTCCTGATGTCTACATTCAATGGTATTGGGAATATGGAGTTAGGTACAAGGTTTGTTGGAGTGTAGAAAAGTCTAAAGCGTTTTGATCATGCACTACCTGGGTTCTTTTTAGTGGATACTGTGGAGAGGATCAAAGGTTCATTGAGGACGTGGTTCCTAGTTTCTCTTTCACAGCTGACCTACCAGGTTGTAATGAAGGAAGCTCCGCACCCAGCTCTCTCACGCATGCTGCCTGACTAGCTGCTTTAGCACAAAGAACAAGTCGGGGGAAGCAGTGAAGTGAAAGCATCTTGGGCTTGCTGAAATCCTCGCCTCTACAGTAACACACAAGCATAAGCTCCTGTGAGTCAGACACAGCATCCTCTGGGCAGAAATCTAGTCTCAACTCCCAGAAGTCCTCCTAAATTTTAAACATGTGCAAGGTGATTTAGGTATAGAGCACTGAGTACCACGTTGGAGGATATATGTCACTTTGATGTGCCGGTTGGGAAGGACCACAGGCTGTGACTCTTCTGTGACTGCTTATGACTCACAGCAGGAACTTTAACTCCACGTCTTCTGGATTTCTGAGACAGTTTTCACTCCTTCCAATCGTTCACAAGTATGATTTCAGCTTCGAGGCTGATCTGTGACACTGAGGGACAAGGAGTTCACTGAGTTTTAGCATTCCTGGGGACAAATATGGACAGAAATAACCTGACGGAATCTTCCCGTCCATCAAAGCTGTCTAACAGTGGAACATAGTTTTAGAAGCCAAGTGGTTTCCTGATCACTAGAGGTGTGCTGGCTTTTCTTCTGTGTCTTCAATGTGTTTCTCGTCACATTTGTCCACACCCTTCTTTCCAACCACTGACATTCTCCACCTCATTTCCAAAATATATTCTGACTTCTTCGGAGATAGGCTCCACAGGAATGTTTCTAGTACGCTGAGTTGCACAAAAGGAGAGAAGGAAAAAGGCACCCAGTGCAGGGTTATTTGTAATCTGCAGTTATCTAAAACTCTGCTTAGTAACACCCTCAAAGTAATCATTTACGGAACACATTTAGTTTTCTTTGTAAAGTAAACTTGCCTTTAATTCTACCTAAAAAGTAAGTCAGTTATATAGTCTGCCTATCTGTCCTCTGTCTTTTTCCTCTCTCAACACCTCTCTCTCTCTCCCCCCTCCCTCCCTCCCTCCCTCCCTTCTGCCTACTCAACTGTGAATATCTTATAATTACCATTGTCATCAACCTTCAGGATCTGATGTGGGATTCACCTCTGCATGCTGTGATTATGTTTTATTACCATTGGTTAATAATAGTTTAGCAGAATATAGCCAGGCTAGAAGAGATACATATATAGAAAGAGTAGGTAAAATCAAGGGCCAATCAGTTTTATAACTTATGTAGACCTTCTGTGTAGTTCTTTGGGACCTAACAACTGTGGGAACCAAGCAGGACAGAAACCCCAACAAGCAGGCCCTCATGTTACAATAAAATTTAATCTTTTATTACTTTTGATTCTTCCCACATATCTTCCATCTGCCGTTGCCCTTCCCTGCTCTCTCCCATTTTCTTCTCCTCAATCTCTCTTCTCCCCAAGATCTAACCTGCACTATCTCCCCTCAGAAAAGAGTAGGCCATCAACCAAACATGGTATAATATGCTAGAACACCAGGCATATACCATTATATTAAGGCTGGATGAGATGACCTAATAGCAGGGAAAGGTTCCCACACACAGGAAAAAGAGTCAGAGAGAGGCTCTGCTCCCACTATTAGGAGATCCATAAGAACACCAAGCTACTCAGTCATAGCATATATGCAGAGGTCCTAGGTCAGACCCCTACAGGCTCCCTGATCTCTATGAGCCCCTATAAGTCCGGGTCAGTTGATTCTGTGGCCATGTTTTTGTGGTGTCTCTGTCCCCTAAGGATCCTCTGATCCATCCTCCTCTTCCTCCAAAAGACCACCTGAGTTGCATCTAATGTTTGGCTGTGGGACTCTGCATCTGCTCCATCAGTTGCTAGATGAAGTCTATTTAGTCTCTTTGACAAAGATTCTCCTAGGCTCCAGTCCTGTAACACTCTGAAGGCAGGACAAACTGAAGGTAGACAACTTTGTGGCTGGGTTGATATCACAATCCCTCTCCTGGAAGACTTGCCTGGTTACAGAAGATGGCCAGTTCAGGCTCCTTGTCCCCAATTACTAGGGACCTTTGCTAGGGTTACCCTCATTGATTCTATGGAGTTTCCATGTCCATTCTGTCCCATCACATCCCTGAAATGACCCCCAATTACAGTTGTTTCTCCCAGTATTTTCTTTACAACTATTATGCACTTATAAGTGAATATATACCATGTTTGTATTTCTGAGTTTAGGTTACCTCACTCAGGATGATTTTTTTCAAGTTCCATCCATTGCCTACAAATTTCATGATGTCATTGTTTCTAACAGCTGAATAATACTTCATGTGTAAAGGTACCACATTTTCTTTATCCATTCTTCAGCTGAGGAACATCTAGGTTGTTTCCAGGTTCTGACTATTATGGGTAAACCTGCTATGAACTTAGTTGAGCAGGTGTTCTTGTGGTATGGTAGAGCATCCTTCGGATACATGTCTGAATGGTAATGCTGGGTCTTCAGGTAGATTTGATTCCCCTATTTTCTGAGAAACTGCCGTGTTGGTTTTCAAAGCGGCTGTACAAGTTTATGCTCCCACAAACAGTGGAAGAGTGTTCTCCTTACCTCACATTTTTGCCAGCATGAACCATCATTTGTGTTTTTGATCTTAGTCATTCTGACAGATGTAAGGTGAAATCTCAGAGTCCTTTCTAATTTGTATTTCCCTACTGGCTAAGGAAGCTGAATATTTATTAAGTATTTTTCAGACATTTGAGATTCTTTGGTTGAGAATTCTCTAGATTCTTTAATTGTATTATTTGGTTCTTTAATGTCTAGTTTCTTGAGTTCTTTGCATATTTTGGATATTAGCCCTCTGTAAGTTGCAGAATTGGTGAAAACTTTTTGCCATTCTATGGGCTGCCTTTTTTTCTATTGTCCTTTGCCTTACAGAAGCTTTTCAGTTTCATGAGATCACATTTATTAATTGTTGATTTTAGTGCCTGTGTTATTGGTGTGATAAAATTTAATAAGAGGTTATATGTGATATTAAGAGGCCAATAATAATTTCTAACAAAATAGAAGCTCTTATTTCTATAGTGTTGAATAGTAAATATTTAACTTTATACTTTAAAAAGGCATATTTTATCCAAAATGAGATGTCATTTTTTATTTGAAAAATTACTTGCATCATGACTAAGTGATTATTTGTTTGTTTGTTTTGTTTTGTTGGGATTTTATTTTAACAGACCTTCATGTAGACCTGACTAATTATACAGCCAAGAAGTCCCTTCCCATCCATATTTGAAAGCTCTGCTTCCTAGCCCAAGAAGTCTCTGAGCTTCTACATAACCATCTTTCAGGTCTGCAAGCTAAATGAGGATGAGTTGAACTTCTTGAACTTCTGAGCTTCCTGCTTTCACCTCCCTAGGTCTGAGATTATAGGCACATGGCACCAGGTATGGCTCACATAAATGATATAAAAATACAAAGTCATTTCTCGAACCAGAGTGGAGGTGTGGGAATAAATGAGACACAGCTCAGGGTTCATTCAAAACTTGAAGATCACCCGTGTTTATTATCCCAACAGCTTTTATATCAAAAGGTAAACTGAGGGAGAAGTTTGTTAGCATTCTGTTTCTTGAGTAGCAGGAGAAAATGAGTTATGTCACATCTGCAACCATGGCTGCTCTGTCATGTAAATAGAATTAACACCTCTTCCCCAGGCAACCTCCTAAATTACAATAGCAGAAGCAGGGTGACATTAGCATATCCTGGCCCTTTGTTTACCACGGCATCAGTTTGTCTCAAAACACCACCTTCTGTGTGGCAGGTCTCAAAACACCACCTTCTGTGTGGCAGGTGCCAACTGTGCCCTGAAATTCTGGCCGCCATACAATGTGGAAATATGGGCCTGTATAATACGGCCCCTATACATGGGAAGAGAAGATCAGAAACTAAATCAGCCCCATGGTGTTGGGAGCGATGACAGATGCTTTGAGTAAAAGATTTAACTCAATAATAAAAAGAAAAAGGGGGAAATGAAAGACGCTACAGACCCCCTCCTCAAAACCCGCAGCTAGCATGCTCCTGGGGGAACGTCCTGTTTGCTTTAAAAAAAAAAAAATTCTCCGGATCAGCAGCCAGCCTGCTCTCGTAAGAACATCCCATGTGCTTGAGAGAGCAGGATGTCTATGAGATAGGAAGACTGCAAGGCAGGATATCAATAAGATAGGACATCAACAAAGCAGGTTGACTGCAAAACAGGATATCTATAAGATAGGAACAGGATGACTGTTGCCAGACATCCATGCTGAGAGAGGAAACCATTCATGCCCCCTGCCTCATTCCGATAACCATGCTTTTGCTTCTGTAAACTTGCTTTTTTTTGCTGACACCCCACCTCATTCCGATCGACCGATAACCATGCTTTTGCTTCTGTAAACTTGCTTTTTGCTTCTGTAAACTTGCTTTTTGCTCTTCCCCATAAAAAGCCGGCCCTCCAGTTAGCAGGCACGCAAGTCCTCCGAGAGATCTTGCCACCCGCAGGTACCTGTGTCTACTCAATAAACTTCTTGCGATTTGCATCCGTGCGGTCTCGGCCTGTTCCTTGGCGTTGGGGAGGTCTCCTCCCGAAAAAAAGTCCTTGTCGAGGGTCTTTAAATGGGACCTTTGCACACTAAATTCACTTACAAAAGGAAGAGCAGTGCTGCCCAAGGGGCTTTCCAGTACTCCACCGCTGTAAGTGACAGACTAGAAAAAGGGGATTTTGGGTCTCCCTACAGCAATCGTCTACTAGTGGGACTAAGAGATTTGGAAAACAAACAAAATATAAGGCCTGGAAGGAGTTTCCCAGACAGCAAAATCTCCTCAGGAAGCTAAAAGAGGGAAGAATTGCTTCTTCTGGTCTCCTATTCATTACTCAGGGTTTTCATGAAGCCGTAGTTCACGTTGAACTTTGGCCTATTCTAATCCTGTACACCAGACTCCAAATTCATCAGGTTTTTTTTTTCCTACACACACATGTATTCATGCATACCTATGATAAAGTTTACTTTATAAATTAGGAATATTTAATTAATGTTAGTACAAGTGGTTGCATGTAATAACAGAGATCAGTAACAATAGTTTCTATCAAAATAGGACAAATATGACACTATTCAGTAATGTTATACAGTTTTAATTGCCAGCTTCATTAATCTCATTCTTTGGTCCATTATTAAGTAAATAAAAGTAACTTGAACACAAGTGCTGTAGCAATCCCAATAGTTAACATGATGAGGAACAGGCAGGGAGAGCATCCATGGTGTGGATAAGGTGAACTTAGTGAGGCCATCCTGGGAAGAATATGATATTATTTTATGAGTAACATAAGAATTAAGCTTTCTGTTTCTTTCTTGCTTCGTTCTAAGACTTAAAGATAAAAAATGCTTCTAGTCCATTTTCTTATATATAAAATAGGATAACAATGTTAGCTTGTATCATTTGCAAGATTTCTGTCCCTGTCATCTACGGTTCTGTAAATACTTTCTGTTTGAGAAGGAAGAGGGAAAGGAAAGAAAATGTGGCTGACAGGTCAGGCAACAGTAGTTGAACCTCCTTCCTTGGAAAACCCCATTCATTTTTATTGAGGAAAGCAACATGTATGTGTATATGAGTCACCATGCAAGATGGAGAAATTTGACATAATCATAATTCTGAGGGGAGTTTTGTAGAAAGAAAGTCTTTGAAGACAGAGATGTTAAACTAACATTTGGCTTTGGACTTTATACAATATCCATTTCCATATGTCTGGAACATGTATATAAATCTAGAGACACAGCAGCCAACCGAGACCATAGAGTAGCAAACAAGAGATCAAAATCTCACAATAGTGGATAATAAAATGTAAAAAAAAATAATAATAATCACACAGGACCCTAAAAGCATTCATGAATTAGCCTCATGTGTCTCTATGTGTGTGTACTAACACAAATTCCTACATAACTACTAATGTAAACCTGATTCTAAATTACATAGAAACCTCACAGAGTAAGATTAAATCAGACTCACATAATTATTATCATTATATAGTATTTAAAATGAACTAGAGTGGTCTTTGTCCAAAATGATTTAGTGTAGTTAGACATTAGATAAGAAAATCTTAGATAAGGGTTTCCCACCATAACCATGAACAGATTCTACTACAATGTAGAACATTTCAAGTCTCGTCTTTTGGAATGTGTTGAATGACTTTGCACCATTTAACACCACCCTTATCTCTTTTGATGACAATGTTTTGTGGGAGGTTTTTAGTTAGTATTTTTTAACTTGGATTATTACAACAGCCACAGTTTCTAGATCATTCTCTGGAGAGAAAAGAAGAACCTTTGCCCAGTGAGGCTAGTCATCAGGGCAGCCATCCAGAATCAGGACCAGTCTTAGAATGGTGACAGTATAGAGATGAGTTTGAACTTGTAATAGATAGGAACACCCCCACGTAGATACCCAGGCATCCAATTGTGAATTGCACCATTATTCAAAGATATAAGGACACTGGTTAGTACAACAAGCTGAAATATTTTCCTAAAGTGGATAAGGAGAAGGCTGGGTATGAAGAGACATGTTACCTGAGAGCAGAGAAAGAACATTTGGGTGAGGAAGGGGGCAGCAAAAGGGGAAAGAGCAGATGTGCTACAGAAACCAGGGCATGAATTAGAACAAAGCATGATGACATATGTATGAAAACACCAGAAGGAGACAGGCGGTGGTGGCACTCGCCTTTAATCCCAGCACTCAGGAGGCAGAGGCAGGCGGATCTTTGTGAGTTCAAGGTCAGCCTGGTCTACAGAGCTGGTTCCAGGTCAGCTAGAGATAAATAGAGAAACCCTGTCTCAAGAAACCAAACAAAAAGAAAAAAAAATAGAAAATAACAACAAAATGAAATGCCATAATGAAGCTCACTAATTTATACTCTAATTTTAAAAAATAACTGAAAAGGTATAAAAATAATGAGTGATCTCTTAGGAAATCCCCAAACTTTGCTCTGTTACTAGTCACGGCCCACAAAGAAGGCCTTTATCCTTATTTCCTTTCCCCTAATACAAATAAGAGCAATCTGAGAATACAAACATATCTTATTTGTGCTTCTACTTCCTCCTACTCTTAGTCATTGCTCCCACAATGCACATGTGCCACACACACACACACACACATACGCACACACATGCACGTACACACACGCTCACGCAGCACACACACACACACGCATAAGCAGAAACACATATTTTTCAGTTGAGGATTTAATCATTCGGGGGACTGGAACTCCTTTTTATTGTCTTTGTACCTCTATTTCTTACAGTCTTTATCTCGGGCTTTTCTGAACCTTCTGAAGCTATTTCTGGAACCTCTTGAAGCAGCCTTTATCTAAATTCCAGATCTACCGCTTTTTGGCTGTGGGTCACAGGCACTCCCTAGAACTCTGCCTGGTTCCTGATCTGTGAAGTAGAGATATAGAGAGCTCACTTCAGTCAATGCTGCTATGAGACTGGCAAGAGCTGGGCAGCCCCTAATCTCTGTGCTTCAGAGACTCAGTTTGCTGGTGAATTAAATGGAACATCTGAAACACTTAGAAGGGTCTTCATTTAGTCTATGACCGTTAGATGTTAAATTAATCACTAGGACAATTTAAAGACATGATTTAAAAACTTGTTGAACTTGAAGCGCTATTCCTTTTCCAGAATGACAAGGATTTATTCTTTGCTAGACAACAGACTGTGGACAGCGTGCAGTGTATGTGTTACATAATGCCATGCTCTGCCATTGCATGTTGGCATGTTCTTCTTCTGATGGCTGCCTTTGTAAAGTTGTCATGAGGCCACCCCTGGATAGGTAGGTTCCTGGTCCATTCATTGGTTAAACTGTGTAGTCAATTTTTTTTTCTTCTCTAAATTTAGGGTTAATCTATGGAGATTACATTAGAGGGAGAACAAAATCTTCAAACTAGATATTAGGCTCCCTGTTGGATACCCTGCCATCCTTTGTCTGTGTGAATCACTGCTCTGGGTTGTTCCATCCCTATAAACTCCCCAGGGGGATCTCCAGCTCTGACTCCTCTTGCAGATTATCTCCCCTGATCCCAACCGCCAGTCTCTGACACCTTCATCCTGGTGACGTAAAGGCCATCCTCAGCCCACCCTTTTCCAGCTACAAGAGGCAGGTGCTGTGGAGAGACACGTCATGCGTTTGCCTCCCTCACTGCTAACCTCTCAAGGAGAGGCCTTTTACAGTCTGAGACCTCGTCTCCCTTTTTTTTTTAGCACATAACTGGGCTCAGTTCCTCAATTTTCACGAACTATTGCCTTCATCGCCACAATTGCTCAGCATTAAAAAAAATAAAAAAACTGAAGAAATATTAAATTCCTTCATCTGAGAAAGTAAAGAGTGGCTGGGAGCACAGATGTTGGTGACCGACTGTAAGACATTGTGGACATGGCCACAGCAAAGTCATGAACAAAGTGTCCTGTAACGGAAGCTCAGTGCCATTAGCCGCAACCCTCCTAAGCTTAAATATGCCTCCCCCACAGGTGTAACCATCTTGTCAGGGGTCTGCACACCTCCTCAAATACCTCTTGGGACATAAAAAAGTTTATGCACATTCTCACACCCACCCAACAAGGCCCTGGCCTTGGAGAAAGTCCAATGAGCCCGATCTACATGTGTGTTTCCATTTTAAAATACTTTTGCAAGGCAGGAAGTGGCACTTTCACTTCTGCAGTGGGATTCCCTGCCTGTCTCCCTAAGAACATAGCATTGCTGTGTTCCTTTTATACTCCTCCTCCTCTGATTGAGCCAGTGGTGGTTCCTGTGCAGAGAGGCACAGCGCAGCTGGCTAGGATCCACTAACTTCACAGCACCCACCTCACTTTTACTGCTTAATAACCGGCTTGGCAGACACTGATTCAGCAGTCACCGGGATGCTGGTGGGAACGGTCCATCACGCTTAGTGTTTCTCAAGAGGAAAATTGTCTGGTGGTTAGCATCAAGAATGAGTCACAGAGATGCCAATCCTAACCCATGCTATGACTCATTCGGTGACCCTTGCCCTACACTCTCCACCCTGGGTTTCTCAATAGATTGGGGTACACCCCTCTATTTGAGACCCATAATAATGAGCTATACTTAGAAACTATTTGCAAACTGACTAACGTTGTGAGACCTAAAATGTTCAAGGTTATTTGTCACCCGCGTGAAGGCATAAGTAGACATTCCTAACAAATGGTTTCCTAAAGGTTAAGCATCTATTGAAGATAAAATGCACCTAAAGCCTTTACGGGTCTGATTCCACCAGTCGCCTTTTGCTCGTGACTTCCAGAGATGTGTATGCCGAAGTCCAGCTACCTAAACTACCTCGACCAAGCTTTTCATTGCCCAAGTCTACACTACACGGTAGAAATGTAATGTAGGCCACTCATGAGAACCACATGTATAATTTTTAAAAGTTAGGATTAATTTCAATAATACACTTTAACATGTTCACAAATATTTGTCACTTCAATATCTAATCAACTTCAACCGTATTAATAAGCTCTTTTTCTGCTTTTTTTCCCCTCATACTCAATCTTCAAAACATGATGAGCATCTTACACGTAGAGCATGTTTCGGTTCACATGAGTCACAAACGAAGTACTGTCATAGCCCGGTGTGACTGTCAGCTACCTTGCTGGATAACACAGGTCTGCGCCATCACTAGCGCCCTGTCTTCCCAGTACAGGTCAGCATGAACTAGTGTGCAAAACTGAAGAGCACAGAACTTCCTGAGCCTGTTACAGCCCTGCCAGTGCTCTTAAATGCTCTATGAGCCCTTTCTGACGATGTCATTCTCCCATACAGTAAGTATCCTCAGCTCTCTGTTCTTATTCTGAGACTTCATTCTGATTAAATCTTTAAAATCTGCTTTTTTCTGTTTACATAGGCTCCCTAAGTATGTCTGGGGAAACTATCAGTAGGGATTTTCTTATTACTTAGAAATTATCTTTAATTCCTAACATTTCTTCTTTTCTCCCTTTTTTGTCTGAACGCATTCCAACAGATATTAGCTTCAAAGCGAGCACCCGCTCATTCCACCATCATCTGGTGACATCATGGGAAGAACAGAAAATTGTGGTGATTTTCACTCCCACCCACCCCCAGAAGCTATTGTAACTTTGCCAACATCAGTTTCACTCTCAATAATACTTTGCCTGGACACAGTGTCTCCTTGAATCTACTACTGAAATGTATCCCTTGAAGATACACAGATACCATGTTTCAATTTGCAAAACTGGTAAATTGTGGGTGGGTGGAATCCAATATACTCATCCAGAAAATTCTGGGGCTAAGGGTAACTATATTCCTGAGACTGTTAGAATCACTGCAAAAAATTAACTAAAACTACAATGGACACAGTACATTGTCCAATATGTAACATGAATGTGCTTCAAATGTCTGCTGGTACTGATTTTTCTTGCAATAAGTAACATGTTCTAATTATAATAACTCATAAGTAAAACTGAAAGTCAGTGACAAAACCAGAGCTACACTACCAGAATAGACTGTCCCACTTAGAGATCCCTGTTTAGGATTTCTTGCAGCTAAGGGATGATGCCACAATTCAAATGAAAGTCAAAGAAGGGGCAATCACTTTGAGAAGAGAAATTAAAGAACAAAGACTTTTAAAGAAGCAAGGCAATGCATCACAGACAAGAAACTGTTTCAGAAGGTAACGTGCGTGTGTGTGTGTGTGTGTGTGTGTGTGTGTGTGTGTGTGTGTTTGCTTGCTTGCTTGCTTGCTTGCTTGCTTGCTTGCTTGCTTGCTTGCTTGAAAAATATGGACAATGCCCTAGAACACTTTTTATCAACTTGGGATTTCTTCACTTTACAAAATGGGCTGGACAAAGGCATGAAATCAGCTGTCATGTGCTACAATGACCATGTGTTGGGTGGAGATCGCCGAGGCTCTCCTCAAAGCTCCACTGTAAGGAGCAGTATGGTTTAGATCTCATAGCTGATCTCCATTTGCAAACTTCATCCAGTTCTTAGACTCCCCATGTACTTAGCAAAGAAAAACATGACCAGATGCACAGAGAGGCCTTAAAAGAGAGAAGCTTGTGAGAAAGAGGGGGAACAACTGGCAGGAAAGAAACTAGATATTAACAGCCCTCCCACGCATCCCCAACTACACCCCCTTCTTCTAAGAGCAAATTCTCTCTGCCTCTGGCACTCAGATCTTGACAAAGTTTAGAACAAATCTTCCTGCTGCCCCCTCAGTTCACACCCCACCACACATACTATCACCAAGGAGATCCTGAGAACACAAAGGTAACATAACAAAGATAGCCAGGGAAGCAGAGCTAAACAGATCCACACTAGACAGGTAGCAATGTGTATGTGAACCACTGCCTCATCCCGCCATCCCCAATGATGTCTATGTCTAGAGCTGTTAGGACTATGCAAACACCATACACTGGCTCTGTGGACATAGTTCTTGGTTTAGCACATGAGAAGGAGTATCTCAGTTTGAGCCTCAGCACCCACTTAAAAGCATCTGCCCAGGAGAGGGGAGCATGGCGTTTGAGCTCACTTCCTGTTCCTCCCAGCATTCTGTTCTGTTTACTCCACCCACCTATGTTCTAACCTATCAGGCCAGGCAGTTTCTTTATTACTTAACCAATGAAATCGACAGATTGATATATGACACTCCCACATCACAGGCTGGCTTCATACTCACAGAGAGCAGCCTGCTTCTTCCTCCTGAGTGCTGAATTAAAAGCGTGCACCACCACCGCCCAGCTGGATGACGAGTTCTGTGTTCAAGAGTATATTGTCACCATCAGTAATATATGTAATTTTTCCAGAAATTTACTTCAGATTTGAATGATAATCCTAGAACTAAATATTTAAAGAATCGTGCCATGTGTTATTATGAGTGTTTAGAAAATATAACACGCATTTGAATACAAAAATGTTTTTCTGTTGTGTGTGTGTATGTGGTGTGCATGGGTGTGCACATGTGCATAAGGGTGTATTTGCTGTGTGTTCCTGTGAGGACTCTGATATGCTCTTCTATTGCTCTCTATATCAGTTTTGTAAGACAGTGCATTTCTCTGAGCCTGGAGTTTGCCATTTACATAGTCTGGCTGACCAATGAACCCCTGGGTTATACCTGTGCCCCCCTCCTAAACCCCAACACTAGGGTTACAAGCATGTAACAACACAGCCAGCTTTTTATGTGAGTGTTGGGCTCTGAAGTCAGATCTTCATTCTTTCTTTTTAATTTATTTATTTATTAAGGATTTCTGCTTCCTCCCTGCCACCGCCTCCCATTTCCCTCCCCCTCCCCCAATCAAGTCCCCTTCCCTCATCAGCTCGAAGAGCAATCAGAGTTACCTGACCTGTGGGAAGTCCAAGGACCGCCCACCTCCATCCAGGTTTAGTAAGGTGAGCATCCAAACTGCCTAGGCTCCCCCAAAGCCAGTACATGCAGTAGGACAGATCCTCATTCTTATGCAGCAAATACTTCACCCAGTGAATTATCCCCAGCCTTATGTGTTTAGTTATTCACACCTACTTGTCACAAATGGAAGGAGAGAACCACCCCAGAAGCTCTCTTCTGCCCTGTAATGTGTACATATCACTCATCAATCCACACCTACAAGAAAAACATAAATAAATGTAATTTTTATCCAGTAACTGATGGAAGAGATGCAGAGATCCACAACTAAGCCCTGGGCTGAGCTCCTGGAATTCAGATGTAGAAAGGGAAGAGAGATTATATGAGCAAAGGGGTCAAGACCAGGATAAGAATACTCAAGAAACAGCTGACTCGAGTTAGTGGGAGCTCACTGACTCTGGACTGACAGCTGGGGAACCTGCATAGGACCGAACCAGGCCCTCTGAATGTGGGTGACAGTTGTGTTGCTTGGGTAGTCTGTGGGCCTCTGGCAGTGGAACCAGTATATATCACTAGTACATGAGCTGGCTTTTGAGGCCCTATTCCCTATGGAGGATCCCTGTGCTCAGCCTAGACACAGGGAGTAGGGGCGTGGTCCTGCCTCAAGTGATACAGCAGACTTTGTTGACTCCCCATGGGAGGCCTCACCCTCTCTGAGGAGTGGATGGGGAGTGTGGTGAGGGGAAGGTGTGGCTAGCATTAGGACTGGAGGAAGAGGAAACTGGGATTGCTATGCAAAAAAAAAAAAAAAAGATTGTTTTAAAAAATAAAATAAAAATAAACCTTTAAAAATAAAAAATAACTTTACAAACCTGAGGTAAATTAGAGTAGGTAAAATACTTTGCCTTGTCCCAAAAATAACACACCAACCATCACTTAGCTTCCTGGGTTCTATTTATAATTACTGAAATATAAAGAAAAAATTCTTCTCAAAATAATAAATACAGACATTGACTATGTGACTATGTGTCTGGTAAGCTGCAGAAAATTAATAAGTTAATATTTTCACATATTAAAGCTTTTATTTGCAGAAACCCCTCTTTTTCTGATCAGTATTTTAATGCCAAAAACAGATAAAAAAAGAGCATTTTTATCCTCTTCCTGTCTTTTTGGGTATGGACCACACTACAACCCACTTAACATTTTTTTGTGATAAAGATGCTTCTTATGGCTCTAATTGACACTGCTTCTTCCGTGAAAAGAAACCTGCCCGAGAACATGAAAGTGAGGTGAAGAGATACAATAAGCCGTGGTCATGGTCGATTTCCAAATGCATCTTGGAAGGAAAGGTGCAGGTAGCTACAATTCAGTAAGAAGAGATTATTGTACTTGTCATGATGTCTCAGGCTCATGCTCTCACGAATAATACGGTTTCCTCCTTTCCTGAGGACGAATAGTGTTTCATTGTGTTTACCCTTCTCTCTGGTTCTTATGGCTTCAGTTACCCACAGTCAACCATTCTTCAACAGTAGAAGATGATGAAATTCCCAAAAGGAAATAAAAAATTACCATGTCAAAAATAGAAGATTAAAAATTACGCAAATAAATAACCCATAAAGATTAAATGCCATGTCACTCTGAGTAGCACAGTGAAAGCTTTACCCACCCCATCAAGGCTTAAACATCTCCAGTGTGTTTATACCAGGTATACCACCTACTCATTATCCACTCGGCAGCCATATTGTTCATCGGATCCACTTGGGTCACTGTGCCTAAGTTCAGGTATCTCTTATTTTACTTCACCCTGGTCCCACATCACAAGTGTAATAAAGCAAAAGTGGCATCCTAAGTGCAGAAACCCTACAAAATCAGATTAACTATTATAGGACAACATTATAGGACTTATTGAAAAATAAGCAAGGTCTATCAGCGGGCTAGTATTTGTTGCAGTTTCTATCATTCAAAGGCATCTCAGAACCCAGCCTTCATGCTTAAGGAGGATGATGTAAATTCCACGTTCAAGTCTCATTCTGTCCTGTGTCAAAGCTTTCTCACGAAAAGCAACTTGGGAAGTAAAAGCTTTACTTGGCATATACCTTCAGGTCATAGCATCAATGAGCAAAGTTAGGGCAGCAACTCAAGGAGGCAACCTAAATCAGAAACCTCAGAGGAACACTGTTGACTGCCTTACTCTCTAGATCACGTGGGCTCATGCTCAGTTTTCTTTTTTACTCAACCCCGGAATTGTACCACCCACAGTGGTCTGGGCCGTCTTACGAGATTATCACTAAAGAAAACCCCTCACAGACATGCATAGAGATAAACCTGATAAAGATTATTATTTGATTGATTCTCTTTTTTTAGGTGATTTCAGACTGTCCAGTGGGCAGCAAATGTTAAGATACCATATGTGTTTTACGAATGCAGCTACTGATAAACAGTTGGGTTATTTCGTCAGGTGGTTTGTTTCTGAGACCATGTTTTAATTATGTTTCTCCTTTATGCTGCTTCTCACTCTCCTTCAGATTCATGTCCTCTTTTTCATCGATTGTTATTACATGCACATATGTATCTCTATACATACACACATGTATTCCTGAACATAACCTGTTGAGTTTCACAATGTACCCATATTCACGTTTTCAGGGCTAACCAGTTGGCACTGGACAGCCCATTAGTGCTGCCTTCCCAGATCCAAGCTTTATTCAGTTGGCTGTAGTTCTTTGTGTAGAGTTGAGGTCCCATGGGTTTTCTCTCTTCAGTTTGGCATGTTTGTTGGTTTCTTCCCTTGTCTGGCTACTGCTGGGCGGTCATGTTGGGGAAATGTTGCTGGTGTAGTGTCTGGTGTTGCTGGGAGACTTGGGCTTGCAACAAACTCACTGATACTCTAGCTCTTCCTCTGTTTTATTCGTTTGGTTTTTGGTTTTTTCCAAGACAGGGGTTCTCTGTAGCTTTGGAGCCTGTCCTGGAACTAGTTCTTGTAGACCAGGCTGGTCTTGAACTCACAGAGACCTGCCTGCCTCTGCCTCCAAATTGCTGGGATTAAAGGCGTGTGAAACCACTGCCCGGCTCGTCTAGCTTTTATCATCTTTCCACCCTTTCTTCTGCTGTGTTCCCTGAACCTTGTATTTTTTACACACATCATTGGAACTGGGCTCCACAACTATGCATGTTGATCGGTGTTAGTTTTCTGTAAGTGGTACTCATCTGTTACAAAAAGAAATTTCCTTGACAAAGGGAGAAGATTACACTTATCTCTGGGTACAAGGACAAATGTTTGCATATAGATTGTCATTAGGGAATGTTCTGGTTCGGTAAATTAGTGGTTGTAGATTCCCCTCCAATAACAATTTCTTCACGATCGCTGATTAATTAGCTAGGTTTAAAGTACCAGTCATGGTTGCTCTCTTGTTGAGCAGGTCTGAATTCAAGTTAGCAAGCATTTGATACTGTGAAGGTATGTGTACTATTATTGCATATTCAGGGCTATCTTGCCATGCTGATCATTGATGTGGTAAATACATATCACAGCTGGGTAGGACTGTTGGTTGCCTCTCTCTTTTGGAAGCTGGCATGGCATTTTGTAGGACCACGAAAGCTAGTACTCCGGGAGGGGAGCCATTCATGTCAGATCCAGCTTAGGCCCTGGTTCTGAAATACTTGGCACCAACAGCAGTAGGGATTTAACTTCTCTGCTTAGGCTAATGCTTTACTTTAGCTATTGTTTATACTGCTGCAATATTCATGAAGTGTACAGATTTTCTCCAACATGCTAACTTCATCACCTAAGGCTTTATCCACTGTAGAATTAGTGGACATATCACATGATGTGTGTAAATGCACCTGTGTGTGGGGGGAGAGAAAGAAAGAGAGAGGGGGGGGGAATGTGTGTATATACATATCAGGTGGGTGAACTAATGTGTAAGGCATATGGAAGCTACAAATCAACTTTATGCATCTTCATTTATAAATCTCAGCTTTATATTTTTGAGAGAGCACCACTTCCTGAGCTTGAAATTGATCAATGTAGTTAGGCTGACTCACCAATGAGCTTCGGGGACCTGTCTGTCTGTCTGTCTTCATTTGCTACCCCCTCACCTGCCATCTCTGGAGTTACAGCCACTTGCTGCCACTCCTAGCTCTTACATAAGCACCGGGGATCCAAAGTCAAGGCCCAATGCTTGCACAGCAGAAACTGTAAAGACCAAGCCTCTTAGATAGGGATTTATAATCTAGGGTTATAAGAGAAAAGGCCATCATGGGAAGGCATCCAGCCTATGGAATTGTACTTTAAAAATTTTATGAGTAACTTAAAAATGAAAAGAAGCTAGCAATAGCATTTGTTATATCCTCAGGTTGGGGGGGGGCGGGTGTCCTTGAAGCCAAAGTGATTAAAACACTCAGCCTGGAGTCTTTCCTCCCACGCTATTGTGCAGTCTTTATGAAGTAGACAGAGAATGTAGTAGCTTAGTCTGACTGAATGGGGGAAATCGGTTAATCTTTGATTTCTCCAAAGATAAAAGAGAGATTTATACACTGAATAAGAAAATGTTAGGAAAAGGTATAGAAAGGGATAACAATCCCAAGATAGAAGCTTACAGTCCAGAACATAAAGGAGACGATTAAAGCAAAAGAAGTGAAGATGTACTGCCAGATAAGGAACTGGTCTACCTTAAATGGTGGAGGCTCTTAGAATCATCACGAAATCTAGTTAGGGACAGCGTCAGTGTCGGAAAGCATTGTGAGGAACTGCAAACACCTAGCAGGTTTTCTTTAAGAGGCCATGAGAAATGTTTTTTTCCTCATTACGTAAAGCCTTCCTAATCGCCCCGTGTTGACAATTACATCACGGTATTGAAATAGAGCAGTCTTCCGTCGCTGGCAGCACTGGGAAGACGAGTTGAGATGGAAAGTTTGCGATCTCATGAGCTACTAACGCAGGCAATAACCTTTCCTTCCAAAGCCAATCTCTGCATGATGGTGCCCAGAGGCAGGGGTAGAAATGGAAGATGATAGAGTCGTCTTCTACACTTTAATTTTCCAAGAGGCTGACATTAAAAAGAATCAGTCAACCATATTCTCAGGTTCCCATACGTGCTCTCAAACATCTAAGTATAAACGGAGCGTGACTCACAACGCTGTCAACAGTAGTGAATGCCAACCATTGATTTCAAAGTGAAGGGACACAAGTCTGCCATTCATACAACAAAAGAAATAATAACACTGATTTCTGATTAATAACTGTGACCTAATAAGGAATTTTTTAGTATTTTAAAAGTCAGTCCATTTCTTCTATTTCTTTGCATTATTCTTACACTATTAAACACTGCTTTAAGCTCATTTTCAGCATGAAATTCCTAATAGAAATGTCTGTGCTATCTAGTCTCAGGCTCATGGTCACCTAAGCAGTGTTTGGTACGGATTCCATTTCAGGGAGTGGTGCTTAAGCAAATCAGATATTGGCTGGTTACTCCCACAAGCTCTGTGCTGCCACTACCCTAGCATATCCTGTAGGCAGGACAAGACTGGAGATCAAAGGTTAGTGGTTAACTGTCTCCTTTGGTAGCATGCAGAGTACCTTCCTCTACCAAGCACAGTGTAGGTGCAAAGACTTGATGTGGGCACCAGCTCAACTGCTCCATTTCCATGTGTTACATATGTGTTGTTTTCAGCAATGGAGACTTGCTGTCACTTTATGGACATCAACCCGATTGTCTTGACAACAGAGTCAGTTGTTTGGGGATCCCCATGAGACCCCTTTGGCCAATAACTCACTTAGATAGAACCCAATCCTAATACTTGAAGCTTCATTTGGTGACAAGAGGTGACCAGATGGGGTTCTGTCTCTCCAATTATTTGTAATTTCAATTAAATCACCTTCATATATTTTATAATTTAGGAAGTTTCTACTGAGTTAAGATATCATACTACTCCTTAAATGGCTGTTAATTTTAGCTGTTTGAACTCATAGTTCTTCCCACAACCCTTTTTCCTACACCCCTCCCCACTTGGTTCTCCCATTAGCCCCCCCCCCATTCATTGATAATTATATATTCTAGTTCCCTTTCCTCGTGAGATCTTTCTGTACTCTATAGCCCTATGTTCTCAATCTTCCTACTTTTAATATAGTTTTTTAATATAGTTTTTAATATAGTACTTCATGTTGTGGTGACTCCCAACCATAAAATTATTTTTGTTTTTACTTCATAAGTATAATTTTGCTTCCATTATGAAATAATGTAAATATCAGATATGCAGGATATCTGATATGCAACTCCTGGATTGGTTGTGTGACCCCCAAAGGGGTCATGACCCACAGGTATAAAATCACTGTTCTAGTCCCTTACTCTCTACCTATCCTCTGTTGTTCTATGGATTGTTGCTTGGTTATTTTTGACTTAATAGCTAATCTCCAAATATAAGCGAAGACATAATGTATTTACAAGGCTGGAAAACCAAACATTACTAGTCTTTTAAAATAGGGATAAAATGATTTCTAATGATATCTTGCTATACTCATAGATCAATGCCTTGTTCAGTCATCACCAAAAAGCTTTCTTCTACAGCAAATGGGAACAAATACAGAGACCCAAAGGCAGACATTATACAGACAACGAGAGACCTCAGAACACCCAGCCCTAAATGGAATGTCTCCATCAAATACCTCCCCTCAGAGCTCAGGGAACCCCATAGAAAAGGAGGCAGAAAGGGTAGATGGAGGACACCCAGAAAACAAGGCCCCCTAAATCAGTGTGAGCAAAGCTCATGTGGACTCACAGATCCTGGAGTGGCGTTCACAGGGCTCACGTGGGTCTGCACCAGGTCCTCTGCATATAAATTATGGCACCCAGTTTAGCATTTTCATGGGACTCCTGAGTGTGCAACAGATGGATTTCTGGTTCTTGTGCCTTCTCTTGAGGCTTCTTTCCTTCTGTTGGTTTATCTTGTCCAACTTCAATGTGATTGGTTTTATTTTTTTCTTACTATATTTTATTTTATTATTATTTCTGAAAAGCCTGCTCTTTTCTAACAAGAGACAGAAAGGAAGTGGATACAGATGAAAGAGAAGGTAGGGGGTGGCTGGGGGGAGTAGAGGAAAGGGAAACTGTAACCAGTATATATTAAGTATGAAAGGAATCTATTTTTTTTAATAAAAAGGAAAGTGTGTGTGTGTGTGTGTGTGTCTTAGTATTTCTATTGCTGTAAAGAGATACCATGACGACAGCAACTCTTATAAAAGAAAACATTTAATTGGGGCTGGCTCACAAGTTCAGTGGTTTATTCATTATCGTCAGGGTGTGAAAAATGGTGCCATGCAGGCAGGTGTGGTGTGGGAAAAGGAAACAAAAGTTCTACATCTGGATGAGCAGGCAGAAAATAAGAGAGAGTGAGCCACTGGGCTTGGTTTGAGCTTCTGAAACCTCAAAGCCCTCTTCTTCCAACGAGGCCACATCTGCCCCAACAAGGCCACATGCCCTAACCCTTTAAAATAATGTCACTCCCTGTGACCCTTAGGGGCATTATCATTCCACTACCACAACATACATATATATCTGCATAGCAAGTGTATTATCCCTGATGGGAAGAGCCTGTTTTCTATGTTTTCCCAGCAAGAACATGTTTATGACTTTCTGTTAGTGTTTTTATATAAAAATAACACAATTTTCCACACATTTTGACTTTTCTAAATGTTTATGCTTATTAAGCACAATATAACTGCAAATATGACTTACTAGAATGTGAAACCCCATCTTAGGAATAATTTATATCTAGTTTTAGTGCATGCACACCCAAGCACTGAACATTGTTCATGAGATATAACACTAAAATGTTGCTGGCTTCCTGACATTCACACGTTTCTTAGGCTGATATTTTTCATGCTGTAATAACGTTTAATGAACACATCACAAAAAAATCAAAACCTGAGAAAAACCTGTGGTGTTTCTACGTGTCACTATTATGTGAACTGCTTTGGAGCGTATGAAATACACAACACTTTATCTGCTCTCTTGGAGGCCTGGAGGATCACTTGAAACGTTGTGCAGGTGTGGGGAACAGTTGGAAAACAACATAAATCAGCAAGTGACTAGATGTCAGATGTGGTATAAAAACAGAGAGTGACAGAGTATGCAGAAAGAAGCTTCAGTGTCTAAAAGACATTGGGGAAAATGTCAGAGAAGTCAGAAAAACTGGCCCTTAAATAATAGTAATAAGCAGTTTAGAACTCTTATACAAAGAAAATCAGATGAGTAAAACTAGGAAGAGACTTGAGACATGGGATGGGTAGTGAAACTGACTAGAAAAGAAACAGGCTTGATTCCTAAGTAACAAGTTAGAAGGTAAAAATGTAACTCGGGTCTATAAATGACTGTAAGATGCACAAGATAAAAAAAAAAGATAATTTGAAAGATGTTTGAGCTATCATAACATTATGTGAGGTTTCATAAAAAATACCTCCTTTGTTTCTTACCAAGAAACTTCACTGGGGAAATTCCACTAAACAGCAGACCATTAGTGTTTAGTCGAGAAGAATCTGCAGCCAGAAGGGTACCAGAATTACTCATAGAGCCTTTCCCATAACCTATACTTGCCATTCATGTCTAAAACATCCCTCTGACACTATGTACCAGAATTTGTGAAGAGGAATATAGTGTGTTCAATGAAGGAATATAAAGACACACACATACACCCTAGACCCTAGTTTGGATAAGGGCCATAGCAGAAGGGTTTTGAAGACCACATAATACCATTTTAAATCAACAACGCAGAGCAGTGTCAATAGACTTTCTTAAGCAATGAGCCTGACATTTTGTTGAACAGAATAATTCTTTCAACATCCTACTGTGTTCACCAAAGACATGGCTTCCGGTCTACTTGAAGTCACTAGGGAAATATGTGTGTGTGTGTGTGTGTGTGTGTGTGTGTGTGTGTATGTATATATATAAACATATATATAATGCATATTATATATAATATATTTTTAATCAGAAATAAGTAATTGAAGTTCAGAACACTGAAGCATAAAAATGACAGTGTTTGCAGATAGTCATAGACACCAGTGGTTTGCACTCTACATTAACCTTCAATGGCATAGATTCTTGCATCATTTCTTGCCATTGCAATATTTCTTAATAATCTAATGAGGGAAAGGAAATTTTATCTCTTGATGGGAAGGCCATCAAATAGACATACAGAAAACAAAAGATTTTTTTATAATTTAACTGATGAGCAGATATTTCATTAACTGAAAGGCTTAGGGAAATGTTTACCTCTTCTAGTTGGTGGCATGAACTTGGAAGAGCAGGGCCTAAAGGTGAGCAGACTAAAGTCTCATGCGATAGCCACAAAGCATCAGACAAGTTGTATTTTGAATTTAAGTAGACTCACCAGAGCTGAGCATACAACCACAAGGACAAGCTGCACAAGACAAAAACCTGTTTCTCCACAGAGGTATATGGAAAACAACAGCAGAACTAAACTTACTCCCATCTGCTACACCTGGGAGGAACACAAAAACATATCCAAAACCAATTCCGAGTTTTGAAGAAACTGAGGTCACATGACCCGTGTCTTGTTTTCTTCTCACAAGCAGAAATCTCCTTGAGCTTCATTCTTGTGCTGTGTTCCCACTGGGAAATATTATGAATCCTTGTCTTTGTTGATTTGTTTGTTTGGTTGTTTGTTTCAGTGGTTAGGACTTATAGATTGGGGATATTTGCTAATGTAAAAAAAAATGTATATTTTCAACTTAGCTGTGGAATTCAGAAAGCCTCACATCTTTTTCTGGTGAACACCTGCTCTTGACTAGAGATCACAGAAATAGGACTCTTCAAAGGCCTTTTTGAGGTGGCCTTGTGCAAGATGTACAATTAGAAAGGAGAACATAGTAAAGAAATTCTCAACAAGTGACTTGAGGTGTTTTTTGTTGTTATTTTTACATTTTTATTTTATGTATATCAGTATTTTGCCTGCTTGTATGCCTATGTACCATATCCATGCCTGGTACCCACAGAGACCAGGATAGGGTGTCAGATGTCCTGGGACTGGAGATGTTGTGAGCTGCCATGTGGGTGTGGAAACCTGAATACAGGTCTCTTGGAAGAGCAGCCAGCATTCTAAACAGCATAGACATCTCTCCTGTTCCCACTACTTGATTCTTTTTATCCTAATATGTATTAGGCCTATTTTATTTAAAATTTTGTTTATTTATTTTTTATTTATTTTATTATTTAAAATATTGGGATATCTCTCTCACTGGATGTGTATCTTTGATATAGAAATTTTTTCTGCTGATAGCATTAAATAGATAACACATTTCAAATTTAATAACATATTTTAATCATTAGTGAGTCTCAAAAATGAGAATACAAAAGAGAATTTGTATGGGTATTTGTTAGTCTGTGAATGTGTGTACACAGCAACCATCTTCTCTATTCTTTCTTCAACCATGAGCATGGATGATGTGAAATTAACCAAATTCTCCTGTGTCCTTTCATGTGCAGGGTGGTGCATAATTGTGACAAAGGATACAACTACACTCATCAATGAACAGCTAAATTTATAATTTGGAGTTCCAGCCTGATTTCAGTGTTCCGTTATCAATCCATTTATAAGAAGTAATGTGAGCTTTCTCCCTTCTTGTTTCCATCAACAACGAAGTCCAGGAAAGTGAATGCTAAGTCAATAACTGATATATTAAAGAGCAGGTTTCCATTTGGAGAAGAAGTGGGTTCAAGGAGCAAGAGCAATGACCTGGACATCATGGCATGGGCTTAATCCTTTGTCTTCACCTGAGTATAAATAAACTTTCTTTGGCTTGTCCCTTGATAATCACACCTCACATCTGTTGTAGATGTGTGAAGATGTATTGATGTAATTGGTGTAATAAGAAGCTGAAAGGCCAATACCTAGTCAAAATAGTATAGGTGGGACTTTGGGCAGAGAGAGAACTCTGGGAAGAAGAAAGGTGGAGTTGTGAGTCAAACATAGAGGAAGCAGGATGGGCAGTAAGAAAATGAGGTAACAAGCCCCGTGGAATAAGGTAGATTAAAAAAATATGGGTTAACTTAAGTCATAAGAACTAGTTAGGATCAAGACTAAGCTAAGGCCAAGCTTTCATAATTAATAATAAGTCTCCATTCTTTATGGGATGTGGGAGTGATTTCTTATTAATAAAGAAACTGCCTAGACTCATTTGATAGGCCAACCCTTAGGTAGGCGGAGAAAACAGAACAGAATGCTGGGAGAAAGAAGCTGAATCAGAGAGTTGCCATGATTCTCCCACTCCAGACAGATGCAGGTTAAGATCTTCCCTGGTAAGCGCACCTCGTGGTGCTACATAGATTATTAGAAATGGGTTAAGAGATGGGATGTACTCACTCATATTTGGTTTGTAGCCATAAATAAAGGACAGTGAGCTTATAATTCACGATCCTAGAGAAGCTAAATTAGAAGGTGAATCCAAAGACAAACATATAGGCATCCTCCTGAATATTAACCTTCATCAGGCGATGAAAGGAGACAGAGACCCACATTGGAGCACCGGACAGAAATCTCAAGGTCCAAATCAGGAGCAGAAGGAGGGGGAGCACGAACAAGGAACTCAGGACCGCGAGGGGTACACCCACACACTGAGACAATGGGGATGATCTTTCGGGAATTCACCAAGACCAGCTAGCCTGGGTCTGAAAAAGCATGGGATAAAACCGGACTTACATAGCAGACAATGAGGACTACTGAGAACTCAAGAACAATGGCAATGGGTTTTTGATCCTACTGCACATACTGGCTTTGGGGGAGCCTAGGCAGTTTGGATGCTCAACTTACTAAACCTGGATGGAGGTGGGCGGTCCTTGGACTTCCCACAGGTCAGGGAACCCTGATTGTTCTTCAAGCTGATGAGGGAGAGGGACTTGATTGGGGGAGGGGGAGGGAAATGGGAGGCAGTGGCGGGGAGGAGGCAGAAATCTTTAATAAATAAATAAATTTAAAAAAGAAAAGAAAAGAAAAAAAAGAAAGTACATGTGGTTGAAAACAATCAAAAAAAAGAAAACAAATGCTGTAAAAAAAAAAGGAATGTTAACACATTGATGTCACAAATAAATGTATAATCTGAAAATAAAAAAAAAAAGAAATGGGTTAAGAGGTTGAAACTAATGGGCCAGGCAGTGTTTAAAAGAATATAGTTTCCATGTAATTATTTCGGGTAAAGCTAGCCGTGCGCGCGGGCGGCCAGGTGCCGGGGATGCAGCCCACCGCTCCTATTTCAACATTTCATAATTAATAATAAGTCTCCACGTCATTCTTTGTGGGATGGCAGTCTGGATGAGAAAGTACTACAAAAGAATAACAAAACACTGACTCACTTTCCAAAGGCTTTTTTTTTTAACCAGAAATGAGTAATGTTTTTCAAAAGCTTATCACTGTCATTGCTGAAGTTCGTAATATAAAAATCAAAATAGTTTAATATTCTTTAGGTTCTTCCTTTGCCAAAGCATGCTGCCCTCATTTTAATGGAGCACTCTCTCGGAGATAAAAACTAAATGTGGGGCTTATGGAGGAAGAAGAGTTGGGGTAGAAAATAGAATGGCCTCAGAAAACAAGTTTGAATGCTCAAATGAATGATAGTTACTAGCCATGAGCTATGTTAACTAACAGCCTTGTGCTCCAGTAAAAGGCTCACCTATACTCATGCTTCTCACTAAATTTGTTTGCTGAGTTTACGAAGCCAATGCCCCCCAAATGCCTAGATCTGCCAAACAGGTTTTCATCCATGAAAATGTACCAGAAACAGTTTCTGAGAATTGAAGTGAAGGGCACATAGAGACAAACAGCAGGCAGGTGCTTTGTGACCACATCAAAGCTATTAAAATAAATGAAGAGTCTTTCCCTGGAGGGGGAACATGGGGAGCAATCAACCAGCCATCTCCATAGAGGGGAGAAGGCCAACTCTGAAAATGAACTAGATCTGTATCAGGAACACGTGGTACTTCCACAGGTCTCCTTCAGCTTCAATCGTGGAAATGGCTCCCTGCTCAGATGAGAGTAACCCTGGCAAAAACGAACTTTTCCTCTTCATTACTAGGATTTCTATGGCATAGTTAGCATGTCTTACCTGTGTCCCTAAGATACTTTGTCCATAGATGTCAGTTTAAGAGGAGACTCCTCACCTGCGAAGTTATGAAATTCCACATCATTATTGCTTTATGACCTTCAAGCGGCCCCTCCTTCTGTTTCTCCAGCTCTCTTCTCTGCAGTGTTTCTATAAACCAAATGCACCAGCCTGTGCTGACTATGATTTTCTGGTCTTCTTCTTCCCTTTTACTCCTCCTCCTCCTCCTCCACCTCCTCTTCCTTCACTCTCTCTCTCCATCTATCTATCTACCGATATATCTCTCCCCTCCCCAAATACACACATATTTTCCTGTCTGCTCCCACATGCTGTTTAATAGACAGCTGTCGTACAGCCCAAGAATGCTAACTGCAGAAATGTGAGCGTCCTTCACTGTTCCATCAGAGAATAACGACTCGAGCACATGTGAACTACTCAGTTAATGCGAAAGAAACCACTAAGGCGGGATCAGACTAATAAAAAAAATATTGAGGCAGAAAAAAGAAGCAGTAAAATCATGAATGTGAATTCGGTTACTTGAGTAACTGCATTAAGGGCAAATAAATTAAATAAATCAAAACTTGTCTGGCTTGAAAACAAGGCCTGCTCTGTGTACAGGAGACACACTGTATGTTCGGAGACACAAAAGGTTGAAAGTGAAAGAATGAGAAAAAATATTCAAACAGCAAGCCCAGGGGAGCTGAAATAGTTCTACCGAATCATTCAAAATGAACTTACAATTAAACAAAGTTGCAGAGAGAAAAATGAGCATTAAAATAAGATGGTTGATCCATCAGAAACTTAGAATAATCAAGAACACATGTGCTCCAAAAAAAAAGCACAAAAGCAATGTTTAAAATGTTTAAAGGAGAATCAAATGATTTGAGACTGAGAGTTACTTGTTTTTAGAAGTATAAGAGGGGCAAGATAAGAACGGAACCCTAGAAATCAGCCTCTGACATCTACAAAAACGCTCTCACCAATGAGAGAAGAGCTTGCACTTGTTTTAGATACACATCAAGGCTTCTCCAGGATCCACCGTATGGGGGATCAAATAAGCCTCAGTAAAACAAAGAGGACTGAAATTATGTTAAGTGAATACCCACAACAGTGGGACATAATTAGAAATCAATAGCAGAAGGAAACTTGGAATGCTGGCAAATATGGTTTTCTGACTATAAAATAGATCAAAAGTAAAATAATCATACAGAAATATTAAAATCCTGCAGATGAATGAAAATGAAAGTGGAACCAATCGAAGTTTGTGGGGTGCAGTGACAATGCTGACTGAAGGGAGACGTATGTACAGGAAATGCTCCCAGTGTTATTAAAGAAAAGGGGAGAAGCTGAATTCAGCTTGAGAAAAGAAGAATAGGGTAAGCTGAAATAAAGGGAGGAAGTAAGACAACAGTTGGAAACGGAAGAAACTGGGAATAGTAAGGAAAAGAAGAAGAAGAAAGAAAGTCAACATATTTCTCTAAAAGACCTTAAGACTTTTTTTCAGTTATTTCTCTAAAAAGATTTTGTTGAAAAATTAGCTTTTTAATCAAGAAGCATGGCATAAGATTCAGATTACTAATGTCAGGAATTAAAGAAGATCTCTCATTACAAATTTCTCAATACTAAGAAGTAATAAAGGATAATACTGTGAACTCATACCATGAAGTTTAATAACTTGAATGAAAGACACAAACTCTTAGAATGGCACACGTTTCTAAAACTGTTTCAAGAGGATACAGATATATTAACATATATAAATACTAAAGAAATCGCTTAAATGATCTTTAAACTTTTTATAAAGAAAAACCTAGGTGCAGATGAATTTCCTATTTAGATAAATAATACCAATCCTTTCTGAACTCTTCAAAATAAAAGATTGTTTATCAGCTAATTCTGCTAGACCAGTGTTAACCTGATAGCAAAACCAGGCAAAGATACTACAAGAAAAGGAAAACCTAGGCCAATATATCCTACATGCATAAACATAAAATTCTTCATATCAAATACCATCATACTACAACTGAGAGGAATTAATCCTAACTGTAACTGGCTTCACAGTCAAAATTTATCAACAAAACATGCATTGTATTATACCAATAAAGCAAAGGACAAAATCATACTATCATGATATTTAATAATTTCATCTGTTTATTTTGTGTGCAAGACATGTATGTGTGCTATTGATGTCTACATATACCCATGAGCACCTATCTATGGTCCAGAGGAGGAAGTCAAGTGTGCTGCTTTGTTATTCTTAGCCTTATTCCTTTGCGAAAGGGTCTCTCACTGAACCTGGAACTCAGTTCCTCTAGACTGGTTCCCCAGCATCCTCCTGCCTCCACCCTAAACAGGTCAGACATCCTAGGCACACAAGTGGCCATGCCTGGCTTTTTTTTTCTATGTGGCCACTGAAACTTGAACTGACAAGAATGTCTGTTGTCAGTATTTCTGCTCAATGTGATCAGAACAATCAGGCAAGCCAGGAGGAAAGTAGAGGCACTAAAATTGGGAAAGAGCTAATGCTACCTCTCATGTAGATGATTGTCTTTGTTTCTATTTTTCTTTTATTGAAAATAGATTCTTTTCATACAACATATTCTTGAGTATGGTTTCCTCTTCCCCATTCCTTCCGAAATCCTCCCCACTTCCCTCTAGTGATATTTTCTTTGAATTTTAATAAATAAAGCTTGCCAGAAGTTCAGAGAGCAAAACAGTCACACTGATCAGCCTCACAGACCAGGCAGTGGTGACACACAACTTTAATTGCAGATGCCACACTAGTTTGCCATAGAAACCGGGAGGTAGTGGTGCACACCTTTAGTCCCAGGACTGGAGAGGATTATAAAACAGGAGGAGACAGCTTTCAGACACAGTCTCATTCTGAGGATTCCTGGAGGCAGACTCACTATTTCGGACTGAGGTAGAGTTAAGAGCCGGTGGTTGGCTATTTTGTTTTTCTGACCTTCAAAGTGAACCCCAATGTCTGTCTCTGAATTTTTTTTATTAATTGTGCTACACTTCCCCTCCCATCCAAACCCACATCCTGTCTGTCCCTCTTTCAAGAACTGTATTAAGTTTCAATTTGACACCTCCAATGGCCATTATTTGGGTTGTCCCTCCACACACTACCTCTCTCCCTCCCCTTTCCTCCCCCTTCCTGTTTGATCCTCCCATTCCTGGCCCCCTCATCCAAGGATAACTATCTCTTCTATTTCCCTTCCCTAGGGAGAGTTATTTGTCCCCCTCCACCCCTAGTCCCTTACTCTATAACTTAACCTCTGTGGTTATACAGACTATAGTTTTTTTTTTTTTTATCAAAGACTTAACAGCTAAAATCCACAAATAAGTGAAAACATTTCATATTTATTTTTCTGCATCTGAGTACTTCACTCAAGATGGTTTTTTAGCATCTTCCATTTACCTGTGAATTTCACTTTTTAACTGCCAGATAATATGCCATTGTGTAAAGGTACCACCACATTTTCTTTTTCCATTCATCCATTGATGAACATCTAAGCTGTTTCCAGTTTCTGACTATTATAAATAGAGCAACAATGAGCATGGTTGAACAAGTGTCTCTGTAGTAGGATGAAGCATCCTTTGGGTATATGCCCAAAAGCAGTGTAGATAATCTTGAGGCAGATCTATTCTCAGCTTCCTGAGGTACCACCACAGTTATTTCCATAGTGATATCAAAAAAAAATGAGTGTTTCTCTTACTCTGCATCCTTGCCAACATATGAAGAGAAACATTCTAAGAAAGGTCAAAAGAGCTATTTTAGCTAACAGCTATGCCCTCTCAGGGTGGTATAGATTGACAAAGTCAATATATAAAGGTCAATGTTTTTGTATCTATTGGCAATGAATAAATAAAGTTTTAAAAAAATCATTTCATTTATAATAACAATAAGATTAAAATGCTTAGGAATAAAAGTAATAGAGTATGTGAAAAACATTTACTCTGAAAAAAACACAAAAGTCATTGAAAAGACTTTAAAGTCTTTAAATAAATGCAAGGATATTTGCATTCATTAATGGACTACTTAATGATCCTTGCATGGCAATACACCCTAAATTGTTCTTCAAAATCAATGCAAAAATATTTCTCAAAAATGTCACCCAGGGGTGTGTGTGTGTGTGTGTGTGTGTGTGTGTATCAATAATTAAAGAGGTCATGAATTCGAGATAGTTGGAGGATATCGGAGGAATGGGAGAGAGGGGTGGAAATGACATAAATATACTACCTGTATATGAAATCCTCAAAATTCAATATCCCTCTTTTAAAGTTTGTCAGTTTACTCAGTTGAAAGAATGAGGTTTTACAGTTTTTCAATGCACTCAATTGAAAGAATGAAGCAAGTTTTTCAAATGAATTTTTAACTGAAGAAAACGAGCTTTGCTCAAGCCGACTCCTTCTGTTTTTTTTGCCGGGAATTACCCCACATTTCTTAGCATCCCTGTGTGAACAGAGCTTCGGGGCCTTCAGGAGTAAGACTGAAGTATTAGTTGTAAATCTTTGCAAATCTGCCAGAGTTCTACTGTGAATATATCTAGTCATGGGCTTCTTATAGCTGGATTGTTAAGATTGTTTCAATTTCCATATTTGTTGTGGGTCTGTAAAGTTGTTGACCTCTTCTGACTTAATTTTGGTGGTTTGAATAAGTCTAGATATTCATCATTTTCTTTCCAATTTTCTTTTTTTAATTGATTTTTATTGAGCTCTACATTTTTCTCTTCTCCCTTCCCTGCCTTTCCCCTCCCTGCTTCAGCCCTCCCCCAAGGTCCCCATGCTCCCAATTTACTCAGGAGATCTTGTCTTTTTCTACTTCCCATGTAGATTAGATCTATGTAAGTCTCTCTTAGTGTCCTCATTGTTGTCTAAATTCCTTGGGATTGTGGTTTGTAGGCTGTCTTTCTTTGCTTTGTGTTTAAAAAAATTAATAGAATATAGTTTTTTTAAATGTAGTCCCATATAGTATACTGAATTTCTTTAGCGTCTGTTGTCATATTTCCCTGTTCATTTCTGATTGTTTGAATTAGGTTATTCTCTTTCTATTTGGTTTAATTTTCTGGTTAATTTATGCAAAGGTCTGATGATCTTGCTTATCTTCAAAATGAATCAGCTCTTAGACTCATTGCTTCTTGTATTGTTTTGTCTATGTTTCATTAATTTCTTCTCTGATTTTTATTATTTCTTCCTGTCTACTAGATTTGGGGTTATTTTGTTCTTGTTTTTCCAAATTCCTGAGGTGCATCATTAAGTCAGTTATTTCTACTCTTTCTGAATTTTATCGTAGGTAAAATCAGAGCTGTAATTTTTGTGCTTATGATTGTTTTTACTGCGTCCTAGAAGCTTTTTTGTATTTTGTTTTTATTTTCACTTAATTCCAGAAATTTACTTTATTTCTTTCTTGATTTCTTGAGACTCCTTTACTGTTGGTTTTAACCTTTATTACATTGTGGTCAAAAGGGATATGTGGAATTATTTCAATTTTTCTGACTTTAAGATTTGTTTTGTGTCTTGGTATGTGGTCTATTTTAAAAATGCATCCATGAACTGCTGGGAAGAATGCTCAACCTTAAATGTGTAGGTAGATATTCTATAGATAAGTCAGTTTGATATATAATTTAATGTTAGTATTTCTCTGTTTATTTTTCATCGAGATAATTGATTTATCTACTGGGGAAAATGAGGAATTGAAATCATCTACTATGACTGGGTTGAGGTTGTTAATCTGTGTCTTTTAAGTTCTAAAAACATATATATGGGCAACAAATGGACTCAACAGCTTGTATTTATATATACATGTGGGGTGTAACAATAATTAAAGAAGTCTCAAATTTAAAAGGAAATGGGGGCATAAGAAAGGTCAGAAAGGGGAGGAGTGAAGGGTAGAGATGATGTAAATACATGCTCATGCCTGGAATTGTCAAAACCCTTAAATTAAGTCTTATATTTAGTTTCCTCTTATATAACTTATTTCGTCTTTTAACAGAAAAAAAATATAATATAAATGTTTATTTTATTTCTTCACCCACCATGGCAAACCTCATTCTTTCCCTTCAAATGCATTAACTGAAAGAGCATCCACAGACTCGGTGTCACCACGAAAGCCTCTTGTCATCCTTCGTGTGACATAGCATTCTTCCTGTTGCATCTGCCCTGGCTTTCCACCTGGTACAGAACCAGACCAGTGCTAATTCTCACTTGGCTGTTTTACCCAAGAACCTCTGGAACCCAGAGCTTGCACTAGGACACACAAAGGAAAGCAAAATCGAATTTTGCAGATGAAACAAATTTTTTAATTATTTTTTTCTCTAATAGAAATCTCATGTTCTCTCGGTTATACATGTGTTGGGAGGGGGGAGATGTGAGAATATATCTAGTTCCTGAAGCTAGGGATGGGAACCACGCGGTCCTGAGAGGATGTGGTTTAAGGGGGCAGCTGATGGGGAGAGGGGCTTCTCACTTCTCAGCTCTAAACAAACTCACCTCATGGTCAGCAGAGTGAGTTAAACCTGACGTGGGCCACTTCAGGTGCCTGATAAAGCAATTGAGACAGCTCTCCCCAAAGTGGGGAGTGGGGCTGGAGAACAGCTTGACTCTTGGAAGATGATAAGTTCCCCTCGGGCTTTAGCATCTTCTGCAGGGAAAAGTCAGATGGTCATCGAAGGCTGCGGGACTGAGGGGGCTAAGTGGGTCAACTGGACGCATAAACAGGTGCTACTGTTTTTGATTCTGTTTGCCCTTTGTTTTGTTAAGGCACGCTGTTTAATTTCTTCTTCACTGGCCCCTGCAGAGTTTAAATTGGCACTTCCCTGAGGACCTGGACTCTAATGACAACTTATCTGTTGATCTCTAAATTCCTTCAAGTTCAAGGACTCCTCCCACTCTCCAGGAATGAAGAGCTGGTCTCTGCCTGCTTCCTCTGGTTCTCCTGACCTTAAAACTGTTCTTACATATGGGTTTCGATTACATACATGTATACATGCATATGGTGCATGTATACGCACTTAGGAATGTATGTATTCTTCCATGTTGATACAATCCAGTAAGGGTGTAGAAAATTAAACTCACAGAGATATCAAAACAGAGTAGAATAATTGTGGACAAGGGAGCTGAGAGCTGACACTGCAGCCAAGGAGGCTGAATTATGGGTCATGCATGCTCCCACACACATCTCTCTCAACTTCTGCAGAATCAATATAAAACAGTCTGGCTACCTACCTTTCCATTTAGAAGACGGAGGAGGAGAAGAGGAGGATAATAACAATAATAACCCTAGTTATTGATATTGTTGGCTGACTCTAAACAGAAGCATATTTTTGGTTTCTGTCATTGGGTGTCACATGATGCAAACCATTCAAGTGTGCTCATGATTTTGGCATCACTTAACCTCTCTGCCCACCAACCCCCACTATCTCGGCAGGAACCTGCATTTTAAATACATTGTGCCTGTGTGAACTGGGCAGCAAAAACAGTTACCAGACTCTGAGATCTTTCAGGAACTGTGGGTTCCCAGAGATCATTATTCTAGAAACAACATTAAGAATAAACAGGTTATTTCAATGTTATGTATCTGTTGAGGTTTGGCATAACTGGATATCAACATGTAGAAGAATGAAAATAGATACATATCTATCACCATGCACAAAACTCAAGTCCAAATGAACCAAAGATTTCAACATAAAGCCAACCATGCTGAACTTCATAGAAGAGAAAGTGAGAAGTACACTTGAACACATTGTCATGGGAGACCACTTCCTAAATATAACCCCAGCAGCACAGACATGGAGAGAAACAACCTACCTCAAGACCCAGCAATACCACTTTGGGGTATATACCCAAAGGATGCTCAATCATACCACAAGGACATGTGCTCAACTATGTTCATAACATCATTGTTTGTCATAGCCAGAACCTGGAAACAAATTAATGACCCTCAGCCAAAGAATGGATAAGGGAAATGTGGTACATTTACACAATAGAGTACTACACAGCAGAAAAAAAATAATGACATCTTGAAACTTGTGGGCAAATTGATGGAGCTAGAAAACATCATATTGAGTGAGGTAACCCAGACCCAGAAAGGCAAATATCATATATACTCAATCATAAGTGGCTTTTAGACATAAAACAAAGAAAAACCAGCTGACAATTCACAATCTCAGAGAACCTAGACAACAATGAGGACCCTAATAGAGACATACATGGGCCTAAACT